>NC_040086.1:14621250-14930625 GCF_003369695.1 Bos indicus x Bos taurus | reverse complement strand
TACCCATGGGACAAATGTGCATGCAATCAGAGCTGTCCATCACAAACTAGGTGTTATCTGATAAACCAAACTGTATTACTGGGCATGAGGGCTAGTATTCATTAAGTGGTTTATAAGAAACCAATCTTGAGAAAGTCCAAAAGGCAATTCAATTTTAAACCAGCTGAATAATCAAGGAGCTGAGATTTCTACAATACCTATTCTGACAACAGCTCCTTTCTCATTCCACACTGATGGCTTCACAAGGAACTCCCTATGATGGGATAATTGAGGAAAAAAATCTTTAGATCTGACATACAGATGGTTCTCACATTATGAAAGTGCCGTACCAAAGTGGATGGCTGCAGCACCACAGTCCCAATCAGGACAGGGATGAAGGCAAATCTTTTCAGTGGGCAGAACTTCAACCAATACATTGGACTGTTCTCTTTGTCTGGATTGAGAGGTGACCAGAAGTAAAGTTCCTCACTGAATAATGGACAGTGGCTAACGTTTTGGCTGGATGTTCAGACATCTGGAAAGACGAGGATTGGAAGACTGTTAACAAGGAAGTCAAGGGTAAAGGTCTATGGACAGACCTCTCCAAATAAACACAGTATGAAAATATTTGTGAAATATGTGAATGCTTATCAAAAGGCATCCATTATAGAGAAAATGGATAAATTATACCACAGTTTATGAATGTCACTCACTCTTTTGCCATATCAACTCCAGTGCTTGCTCAATGAATCTATATGCAAAATGCCATGGTAACAGAGACAGAGGGTATGCACAGATCCAACATGAACTTGCTCTCACCAAGACTAAGCAGGCTAACTGCAGGCCTGCCAATAGCAGATACCAAAGTTAAGCCACCAATGGGATACCGTTTTCCAGAAAAAACAGCCAATTACCTGATTGCAGGTTGATTATATTAGATTTCTTCCATTATGGATTGGACAGCAATTTGTCTTTACTGTAGATATATGTTCTGACTGTACATTTATCTGTTCTGCCCACAATGCTTCTGCCATAATATTAAGCCACTACAAAGTATTCTATACAACTTTGCTTTTTGCTTCTCAGTAAGAACGCACTTCAAAGGTGGGGGGAGGGGCTTGGAGTGGGGAGGTAGGGGAAGAGGTAGGGGCAACAGTGGGCTCTTGCCCCATGAAACTGAACTGTCTTACTGTGGTGTCTTACAGAAGATGACCTGACAAAAAAGTGTGGGCCTTTCCAAAGACTCATTTACAGTACTAATTGGGAGAGATGCGTAAAAGTCTGGAGTTCTAACGTTACAGGATTATGCATATGCTTTCAATCAACAAAAAACACATAATATAGCTTCTCCCATCAGGGTTGCTATTATACTTAATAATCCATTTACAGCTTTTTTTCTTTTTAAGCCTTAGGCTCTAGAGGTCTTGTGACAAGGAAGGAATGTTCCACCAAGGGCACAACAATGGTTGCACTGAATTAGGTGTTAACACTGCTATCCAGCAATTTTGGGTTCCTCTTGTAATTGAGATCAAACCAGTCAATTCTAAAGGAAATTAACCCAGAATGTTCATTGGCAGGATTGATGCTGAAACTGAAGCTCCAATACTTTGGCCACCTGATGCAAAGAGCCAATTCATTGGAAAAGACCCTGATGCTGCTGCTGCTACTAAGTCACTTCAGTCGTGTCCGACTCTGTGCAACCCCATAGACGGCAGCCCACCAGGCTCCCCTGTTCCTGGGATTCTCCAGGCAAGAACACTGGAGTGGGTTGCCATTTCCTTCTCCAATGCAGGAAAGTGAAAAGTAAAAGTGAAGTCGCTCAGTCGTGTCTGACTCTTAGCGACCCCATGGACTGCAGCCTACCAGGCTCCTCCATCCATGGGATTTCCCAGGCAAGAGTACTGGAGTGGGGTGCCATTGCCTTCTCCACTTATGCTAGGCAAGACTAAAGGCAAAAGGAGAAGGGGGTGACAGGATGAGATGGTTGGATGGCATCACCGACTCAATGGACATCAGTTGGAGCAAAATCCGGGAAATAGTGGAGGGACAGGGGAGCCTGCTGTGCTGAAGTCCATGAGGTCTCAAAGAGTCAATCAGACACGACTTAGCAATTGAACAACAATATACATTAAACCATTATACTGTATACCTTAAAAAAAAAAATCACACTGCACAACAACATGTCACTGAATCATCAGACAAAGTGGGTGGTAAATCTACTGGTTAATATGATTAAAACTGACAAGGGAAACTGGATTGATGGAAAACAAAAGAAGTAGTTCAGTTCAGTCGCTCAGTCATGTCTAACTCTTTGCGATCCCATGAATCGCAGCATGCCAGGCCTCCCTGTCCATCACCAACTCCCGGAGTTCACTCAGACTCATGTCCATCGAGTCAGTGATGCCATCCAGCCATCTCATCCTCTGTCGTCCCCTTCTCCTCCTGCCCCCAATACCTCCCCGCATCAGAGTCTTTTCCAGTGAGTCAACTCTTCGCATGAGGTGGCCAAAGTACTGGAGTTTCAGCTTTAGCATCATTCCTTCCAAAGAAATCCCAGGGCTGATCTCCTTCAGAATGGACTGGGTGGATCTCCTTGCAGTCCAAGGGACTCTCAAGAGTCTTCTCCAACACCACAGTTCAAAAGCATAAATTCTTCGGCACTCAGCCTTCTTCACAGTCCAACTCTCACATCCATACATGACCACAGGAAAAACCATAGTCTTGACTAGACGAACCTTTGTTGGCAAAGTAATGTCTCTGCTTTTGAATATGCTATCTAGGTTGGTCATAACTTTCCTTCCAAGGAGTAAGCGTCTTTTAATTTCATGGCTGCAGTCACCATCTGCAGTGATTTTGGAGCCCAAAAAAATAAAGGCTGATATTGTTTCCACTGTTTCCCCGTCTATTTCCCATGAAGTGATGGGACTGGATGCCATGATCTTCATTTTCTGAATGTCGAGCTTTAAGCCAACTTTTTCACTCTCCACTTCACTTTCATCAAGAGGCTTTTTAGTTCCTCTTCACTTTCTGCCATCAGGGTGGTGTCATCTGCATATCTGAGGTTACTGATATTTCTCCCGGCAATCTTGATTCCAGCTTGTGTTTCTTCCAGTCCAGCATTGCTCATGATGTACTCTGCATAGAAGTTAAAAAAACAGGGTGACAATATACAGCCTTGACGTACTCCTTTTCCTATTTGGAACCAATCTGTTGTTCCATGTCCAGTTCTAACTCTTGCTTCCTGACCTGCATACAGATTTCTCAAGAGGCAGGTCAGGTGGTCTGGTATTCCCATCTCTTTCAGAATTTGCCACAGTTTATTGTGATCCACACAGTCAAAAGCTTTGGTGTAGTCAATAAAGCAGAAATAGATGTATTTCTGGAACTCTCTTGCTTTTTCCACGATCCAGCAGATGTTGGCAATTTGATCTCTGGTTCCTCTGACTTTTCTAAAACCAGCTTAAACATTTGGAAGTTCACGGTTCACATATTGCTGAAGCCTGGCTTGGAGAATTTTGAGCATTACTTTATTAGCGTGTGAGACGAGTTCAACTGTGCAGTAGTTTGAGCATTCTTTGGCATTGCCTTTCTTTGGGATTGGAATGAAAACTGACCTTTTCCAGTCCTGTGGCCACTGCTGAGTTTTCCAAATTTGCTGGTATATTGAGTGCAGCACTTTAACAGCATCATCTTTCAGGATTTGAAAGAGCTCAACTGGAATTCCATCACCTCCACTAGCTTTGTTCCTAGTGATGCTTTCTAAAGCCCACTTGACTCCACATTCCAGGATGTCTGGCTCTAGGTCAGTGATCACATCATCGTGATTATCTGGGTCGTGAAGATCTTTTTTGTACAGTTCTTCTGTGTATTCTTGCCACCATTTCTTAATATCTTCTGCTTCTGTTAGGTCCATACCATTTCTATCCTTTATTGAGCCCATCTTTGCATGAAATGTTCCCTTTGTATCTCTAATTTTCTTGACGAGATCTCTAGTCTTTCCCATTCTGTTGTTTTCCTCTATTTCTTTGCATTGATCGCTGAGGAAGGCTTTCTTATCTCTTCTTGCTATTCTTTGGAACTCTGCATTCAGATGCTTATATCTTTCCTTTTCTCCTTTGCTCTTCGCTTCTCTTCTTTTCACAGCTATTTGTAAGGCCTCCTCAACAGCCATTTTGCTGTTTTGCATTTCTTTTCCATGGGAATAGTCTTGATCCCTGTCTCCTGTACAATGTCACAAACCTTCGTCCATAGTTCATCAGGCACTCTGTCTATCAGATCTAGGCCCTTATATCTATTTCTCACTTCCACTGTATAATCATAAGGGATTTGATTTAGGTCATACCTGAATGGTCTAGTGGTTTTCCCTACTTTCTTCAACTTAAGTCTGAATTTGGTAATAAGGAGTTCATGATCTGAGCGACAGTCAGCTCCCAGTCTTGTTTTTGCTGACTGTATAGAGCTTCTCCATCTTTGGCTGCAAAGAATATAATCAATCGGATTTCGGTTTGACCATCTGGTAATGTCCATGTGTAGAGTCTTCTCTTGTGTTGTTGCAAGAGGGTGTTTGCTATGACCAGTGCATTTTCTTGGCAAAACTCTTATTAGTCTTTGCCCTGCTTCATTCCGTATCCCAAGGCCAAATTTGCCTGTTACTCCAGGTGTTTCTTGACGTCCTACTTTTGCATTCCAGTCCCCTGTAATAAAAAGGACATCTTCTTTGGGTGTTAGTTCTAAAAGGTCTTGTAGGTCTTCATAGAACCGTTCAACTTCAGCTTCTTCAGCGTTACTTGTTGGGGCATAGACTTGGATTACTGTGATATTGAATGGTTTGCCTTGGAAACGAACAGAGATCATTCTGTCGTGTTTGAGATTGCATCCAAGTACTGCATTTCGGACTCTTCTGTTGACCATGATGGCTACTCCATTTCTTCTGAGGGATTCAGAAGATATAATGTAGTAGATTAATGGTCATCTGAGTTAAATTCACCCATTCCAGTCCATTTCAGTTCACTGATTCCTAGAATGTCGACATTCACTCTTGCCATCCTTTGTTTGACCACTTCCAATTTGCCTTGATTCATGGACCTGACATTCCAGGTTCCTATGCCATATTGCTCTTTACAGCATCGGACCTTGCTTCTATCACCAGTCACATCCACAGCTGGGTATTCTTTTTGCTTTGGCTCCATCCCTTCATTCTTTCTGGAGTTATTTCTCCACTGATCTCCAGTAGCATATTGGGCACCTACTGACCTGGGGAGTTCCTCTTTCAGTATCCTATCATTTTGCCTTTTCATACTGTTCATGGGGTTCTCAAGGCAAGAATACTGAAGTGGTTTGCCATTCAAACCAAGTTGGAGAATTTAATTACAATCCAAGAGATTCTCCAGGGTGCCTCTAAACTCTTCCACATCCAATATACAAGAGTGAAAGGACAATTACAACTGAGCAGAGCACTACAAAGGATCTGAACCCCGCAAGAGTGAAGACTTGGGTCACTTGACAGTATAAAGACACCTGACCTCAACACTGCTGGCTAAGGACAAAGGGACTATGGAACAGCTAGGAGGAGACTGTAAATATCAAGAATATCATCTTTATACTATACACAAGTATAGAACTGAGAGATATGCTAACTATATGTATTTTCTTCTCATTACATAAATGATAGATGGATGAAGATTTAGATAGATAAAGACACAGAGAGGTAAGTCATTATTTTACAGAAGAATTTTTTGTTGCAGTTAATTTAGTGTTTAGGTTTAGATGGGTTTAATTTAGGTTTAGTGATTAGGTAGCACAGCTCTGTTACCTAAACACTTGAAACTATAAATTTTAAGAGTAGCTAGTATCACCTACAGATGGATAAAGTATCTTTTGAAACTTTGTGTCTGCCTGTTCTGGGGACAGGGTGAGACAAATCTTCATTTTCTTTTTAGGATCAGAGCCTCTTATTAAGTAAAAGCATAACATTTTTGTTGCATGAAAGTTCAAACATGTGTAGATGGTATGTATGGAGATGATGAGTAGCCAAAGGAGCAGACTGTGCCAGTTATTAAGCTACTGTCTCTCAGGTCCAAACCTACCCTTTCCTCTCTTCTCAGTCATGTTGGGGCTGGGATACTATAAACTATTATTTCTTGTTTACCAACCAGTTTCCTGACTGTCAAGTTCTGACAAAGGAACACAGGATGGAAATTGGAAAGCATGATAGGGGAAAAAAGACTTGCTTCTTGCTAAATTACTTGTCATTGCTGTCAACATCATGTTAGCAAAGGATCTGGTGGCAGCTGTTGACTCCTCTGATCTTCAGAAGTTTTTTTGTTCTGTTTTCTTAGCACTCCGAGGACCAGTCTCATATATCTCCCTCAGAGGCACTAACATCAGCCGAGTAGCACCTCTCTTCAGAAATCTGAGTCTCAGTTCAGCAGGTTCCAATCTCCAAGCTCCTGAGGTACCTACTGGATAACAACTCCACCTCAGGAGTTTGAAGTCCCAGATCCACGGAGGCTCTTCTCTTAAGTTTTTAAGGATCTAGGTTCTAAAACCTGAACATCCTGTTCCTTCAGACCAAAATGAGTGCTGCTCCCCACAGTTACCATCTGTGTTACCTCAGGGTTTTGTTTTCACTTTTCTGGTTCTCATACACATATTAAGTCAATTTCTCACAATAACTTCTCTCTGTTGAAATGCACAACATGGTTTCTGTTTTTACTAAATAAAACATTCCACTAATGGAATTAAGATTCATAAAATCATGGTGAATTTATACAATATACTTCAATATAAATATTAGGAAGAATGCAGATGATATATGAGCACTGATATGAAAAGATCCTTAATATACATTATTCAATGAAAAAAAGCAAGGTATACACTATAATCTCAATGCTTGTATCCCTGCAAAATTCATCTGCCGAAATTCTAACCCAAAAGGGGAGTCTATTAGCAGGTAGGGCTTTTGGAAGGAAGGTACTTAGGTCATGAGGGTGCAGCCCTCTTTTATAAAAGAGGCTCCAGAGAGATCCCTTGCCTTTTTCACTATATAAGGACACAGTGAGAAGGTACCTGGTATATCCCAGAAAGAAGGACTTCACCAAAAGAAATACCACTCAGCCGGTGGTATTCCATTACAGCAGTCCAAACAGACTAAGCAGTCCAAACAGTACATCACAGTATTTTAGTATAATTTCAGCTAGACTTGAGAAAAAAGATACTTACAAAGGCAAAATTTTTTTAGAAAACAGCTTCTACTTTATATGCTTCAATATAAAAATTGTATATGTATTACATTTATAATTTTTTTACAAATCTTAAAAGAAAAATGCAGAACAATTAATGAAATATAGCCAAGGATTTAATTCAAAGCACTATCTCCCACTCTAGTCATCAGTGAAGGGAGAACAGAGAAAGGCAAAAGTATGGAAATGTTCTTTCTGTTATAACCCTAAACAAAGTAATTTTTTTTTTAACTTCTTACCTTAGCAACTTTGTGGTTTGCTGCAGTCTCATGAGATGTATTTTTCAAACCATCTTTGAGCTGTGTGATGAACAAATCATAACCCTCCGTACTAGAAACATCTACCTTTTCTAAACATGCTGATAGGAGCTGTTGTGCCTAAATAAAAAAAGATGATCACAAAAGATTAATCATACCAAAAATGTTTAATTTGGATTCTTACACATATATTTTAATTCTGAAAGGTACTATATGAAAATTTACTACTTCTACTTTTTTTAAACCAACTTAGCTAACCAAATAATGATTTGCAAGGCTGTTAACAAAATTAAATGAGATAAAGCAATGTACTCAGCATAGTACCACACAGTAAAGTCTCCATACATGGAAGTTTTTATAAAACAAAGCCAGAAAGAAAAAACTGGACAAGCTGAAACTATAAACAAAAATAAAACAGAGAAAAATTTAAAGACAAATGTAAAGTCCCTCAGTGAGCTTTACTATGTAAAACCGTAAGAGCGGTCACTCATTAAATCATCAGGTAATTTTTAAAAAGCCCTTTGCATTGTTACCCACGTATTCAGTATGAACTACAGTAACAGAAATATATGGTCAATATATGGAAAAGAACACATCCACACTAATCCAACCAAACCCAGGACTGCACACTTTAGGTAAGACAGTGAGAGACCAACGTGATGCAGGAAAGGGTACCTGGGGTGGTAGAAGAACTACGAACAGTATTACATGAACAAGACAACTATAATTATTTGTGTAAAAAGAAAGAAAACCAGCAACAGACATCAGGAACTGGCAAGGTGGGAGAGGTGGCAGAAGTTGGCTAAATATCTAGCTAAATATTGACTTCAGGGTCCATTTTATACAAATGTTCAACTATTTTATTGTAATTCTGTAGTTCCTTTTAAAACCCAATGGTTTGATACCATCTTTCATTGTACACTACAATGTATAGAAGATAGCAGCTTTATTAAGATATTACCAGGTCTAATTTCCTTTAAGTAGGAGGGGAAAAAACATTCAAAACAAGTAGAACTAATTATAATTAATTTTCTGTCCAAAGATTTTAACATGCCCCCAGATCGAGATATTCTTATGACAAAAAGATGGCTACTCTGTTTTCAGAGCTCAGAACTTCAGCAAATGCTTTCCATATTAACATACTAGATGACTGTGATATGACACTGACCCACACAGTAACACTTTGCATGTCTTAAAAATGGGAAATAAGCTATATTGATTTTATCAACTAATTATATCAATCCATCAAACACAAAACAGTTAATAATCAACAAATTGGGATAAAGACAGAAATAATATCTCACTTTTGGGGGGAATACAACATTATAATCGCTTATATTTTTAAGATGATTTAAAGTCTGATAAATCTAAAAAATATAGTTTTAAACATGATATGAACATCAACATACACAAAAAGATTTAAGTTAGGACACACTTATAAATTAAGTAATAAATATGTAACACAAAAATATGTATGTTGAAATTTTAATCTGGAATTGTTAAGAAACATGTTACATAGCCAAGATTACTGGTCGTCCATTAATATTTATTTCTTCTTTTTTAATATTAAAGAAAAAAACCACCTCAGCTTAATGTGGCCATATGACTACATTCTGGCCAATGAATTAACTGAATACAAAAAGGGCACACGTGAAACAGTTCGTAAAAGAGAATTAAGAAAAATGAAGAAGGGAGTACAGAGAGAAGGAAAGGATGGAGGGAGGGAGGTAAAAGGGAAAGGAGGAAAGGAAAGGCAGGCAATGCCAGTGTGCTCCCTGGCCTTTTGCCCTCCCTTTCCCTAAACCTGGGAAGTAATAAGACTTGAAGCAGCAGTCTTGGACTCAAGAGACGGAAGCTAAATGTTGCAGTAAGCAAAGTTGTCCCTATACTTTCCTTGTACTGTTACTAGAAAAAAACTATCTTGTTTAAGCCATTGTATTTTGGGGTTTCTGTTAAAGTGGTTTAACCTGTACAATTCACAATTCCTTATTTTTATAGGGGTACGTAGATAATATCCTCAAAGGACAATCTAATTTCATTTAATGACTAGTAAGTCTGAAACTACATTAAGTAGAAAAGCATACTTATTTCAACTTACCTCTGTGACAGGTAATTCAAGCTGAACCACATCATCTTGCTTTGAAACTGGAGTTTGCAGAGCAGTGTCTAACAACAAGATTCCATTAAGGTCCTTCCTACACCCTACTGCATAATCATCCACAAAAATAACTTTATCCACGGCAGAAATATACTGACATTTCACCTGTCCACCTGGTTTAGCTGTTAAAAGAACAAAAATTCAACACTGAAGATTTTAAGACGAATAAGATCTTTTAAAATAAATGCTTACATGGCAACTAAATACCTTATATAATCTTTGATTAGAAAAAGATTCTCTAAAGGGCATTATTAGAACCGATTAAATTGGAATATGTACTGTAGCTTAAAGTAACAATATGAAATTATCAGAACTTGAAAACTATATTGCTGTTATGAAGGCATAACAGGATAAAAGGATATGATATATGCAACCTATTCACAAGTGAGCAAAAGCAGTATGAATGTATACATGAGGGAATGATAATCAAGTGTGGTAAAATATTTAAGATATTAAAATTAGTGGAACTTAGTAAAGGTTTTAGGGAAGTTCTCTGTATTACACTACTTCAAAATAATTTGTTTGGAAAAAAAATTAAATATCCAATACTATACAACATTGTACATCAACTATACTGTAATTAAAATAAATATTCAGTATTTTTTTACATCTTTCCCTACTTCCCCTACAAAAGTCATTAAGCATAAAGTCAATGTGGACAGTTTCTAGGTAATGACCTCAAAAGTTCTTTTGGGCTTTTATACCTAAGATATGCTTCCCAGGGGGAAGATGGCTTCCCAGTCCCAGGTGGCACTAGTGGTAAAGAATCCATCTGCCAACGCAGGGGACAGAAGAGGCATAAATTCAATACCTGGGTCAGGAAGGTTCCCTGGAGGAGGAAATGGCAACCTGCTCCAGCATTCTTGCCTTGGAAATTCCATGGACAGAGGAGCTTAGCAGGTTATAGTCCGTGGGGTTGCAAACAGTCAGACACGACTGAGTACACACACATACATATCTGAGATAAAATTATGGACGATGGCTATAACCTAAGTTAAGAGAACGAGTAGTCTCTTAGTTCAACTACCACTGAAAAACCACAGTCGACTACTACTGAAGATCAATGTCCTCTGAAGTTTCTGCTGAATCAATATCAGAAGAGTATTTTAATAGAAAATGAGTATACTAACCATACAATTTATCAGAATAAATTAAGAGTAGAATTTCAAGGAGTATTACAAAAGACAGTAAAACACGGAAGCTTTAAATATAAAACCAAAAAGCACAATTTGGAAAAGATAACACTGATTTCTACATTTTAATTTATAAAAAGACTAATGTTAAACACTGTCATGAATACAGTCTCTATAAAAAGACTTGAAAAAAATGATCAACTGTAAAATTTAATTGTACTAGTGAAGAAACTTCTCTGTGGACAAGTAATTCTGCCACCAGTCAGTACACCTTATTCTAAACTCCCACCAGAAGTCTACAGAACATTCCTGATCTTGGTACTATTATTGAGCAGTAATACAAAAGCAGCAAAGAGATAAACCAGGGTCCTACTCATCAATATCTAGGACAACTATAAAACATGTTATAATCAATGAATATTAGGGTTAGCTTTCTTAATCTCAAATTATTATAGCTCTCTCATCTTGGAGGCATTACAAAACTGATTAGAAACTTATTCATTATCTACATAAAACAGAAAAATTCATGGAATTTCTATAGTTCATTCTCAGATCTATTGGTTTGAAATGTATGTCAGCATACAGAAAAATAATCTCTGTAATACAATAAAACAGGAATATTTACCTACCACTTCTCATCTCTAGGTAAAACCACAAGAAATCATACAAATTATAGGAACTCAGAGTAAAATTACGTAAGAACTTGTAAAGATAGTTTCAAATTTTAAAACAGACTATTCCTTTTTTTATAGAGGTTTTTGGTTCACAGAAAAATTCAGCAGAAGGCAGGGATTTCCCATATGTGCCATGCCTCCCACACATAACTGTAAAATTAAAAAAAAAACAAAACTACAAATTGTTTAGTTTTAGGGATAGGTCATTAGCTAAGGAACTATAAAAACCATTATTTTGTTAAAACTTGTACAGAGGTATAAAATGTAAAAATCTGCACCAGGGTTTTCAACTGGGTTTCCATGCAACCCCAGAATTCAATAGATCATGACTAAAAAAAAAAAAAAAAAAATCCACACTGTTTTTTTAAATTTCTTACACTATGTAATATTAGCACTCAAAGTAATGCAGTGACCAAACAGCCTTACTGGCAATGACTTCAGAAGTCTCTCAGGCCCACAAAGCATGTAAAAGGACCATGTTTATTCAGATGAGTCCATTCCCAGTATTTCTGAGCTGAGTTACAAAAGGCCATTTGTAAGCAGTGACTTTCTGTACTGCACAGCAGAAGACAGTAAACTGATTATCGGCCATACTACCCTACCCTGAAGGCTCTTTGAGCTCATATGACCTCATTTTAACTAATTACACCTGCAAAGACCCTGTTTCTAAATAAGGTCACAATCTGAGGTTCCCATGAGCACGTGAATTCTGATGGAAGATTATACAACCCACCACAGACTCTTTCTCTGAATCTTTTACTCAGCCTGAGAACTTTATTTCAAGAAAAACAGCTCTGTTAATGTAGTCGCATAGTATGCTCAAGATTTTATTTACATCTACCAGTAAACAAGTTCTAGATTTCTGTGAAGAAAAAACATCCTTCAATGAACAAAGAACATTTTAGGGAACTTTTCATCGTCTTAACATGTTCGAGCAACTCTTTTTACCTGACAAAAAATAAGATCAAGGACACAAATTCTCTAATTTTGGAAAAAAATGAAATCCATGTGTGCTTAAGTGTGACCCAGAACTGAGTATTTGTACAGCAAAAAAAAACAAGCATAGGTTTCACAATGGGAGGTAAAAATCAACATTTATTTTCAGTTAAAAGAATAACAATTTTAAGTACATAAAGGTTCATAAAAGAGATGAAGAAACCAAGAAACCTATGGCTGAGCTCTCAGTAAGAAAATACCTTTTCAAAATTTTGTATGAAATTATATGTTAAATTACACTTTTATTCATATTGCTTTGTTTTATGGTTTTGGAAGTATTACTATGGAACAATGTCAACACATTTTAATGCTGCAAATAACATTAATAAAAAAAACTTATAACCTATATTTAAACTTCCAAGGCTACCTTTAAAATAAACAGAAATTTATACTTTATTTGCCCTATGAGTTTAAAATGTCTGAAAATAAATTTCTCAAAGAAAGAAGAGCCATGCTTAACTAATGTTTTAAGTTTTTGAGGAAAATCAGCTAAGAAGTCATTTTCAGTTTTTAAACAGAGGGGGGAAAACTCTTATACCCATTCTATACCACATGTTGCACCTTGTTAGAAGACAATTATAAAATGACTTTGAACCCTACACAGATAAAGTTTAAAAAGAAATTCAAGCAGAAAATTTAACAGAAGAACACTCAAATTTCTTTCAGCTATACCAGATATAAGCAAACTTCCTATAAAAAGATCAAATAGTATTTAAGGCCTCATAAGAAACACTCAAATTTCCTCCAACTATACCAGATTATCAGCAAACTTCTTATAAAAAGATCAAATAGTATTTAAGGTCTTTTCTCATAATTACTCAACTCTGCCACTGTACTACAAAAGAAACATTTATTTACTTTATTTTAGTAAATGAAGGGATGTAAAGGTGTTCTCGGAGAAGGCAATGGCACCCCACTCCAGTGTTCTTGCCTGGAGAGTCCCAGGGACGGCGGAGCCTGGTGGGTTGCCGTCCAGTGGGTCACACAGAGTCAGACACGACTGAAGGGACTCAGCAGCAGTAGCAGCAGCAGATGTGTTCTAGTAGCATTTATTTATAAAATCAGGAGACAGGCCATAGTTTGCAGATTCCTGACTGACACTAATGACTTGCATTAGTACAGATTTTCTTTGGGAGCAGGAGAAATTTCACAAAAATAGTAAGTTAAAAATTCACAGCCAGACACAAAAAGCTGCTGAAACTTAAAACTAAAACTAACAAAGAAAAATCTTGAAAGCAACCAGAGGATATGTTACGTACAGGTAAGTAATAACTACAATAAAAGCACGTTTATCATTAAAAAATCATGGACTTCACTTGGTACTGAACAATTTGTAGAGTACTGCAAAAAAGAAATTCAATTCAACAAAAAAAAAATCCATCAAGAATGAAGGTGAAATAAAGACATTCTCAGATGAGGGAACACTAACTAGAAATGTTGTCAGGAAACCTGCTCAGAAAGAATCACAAAAAGAAGTTCATCAAAGAGAAGGGAAATTATAGAGTATCAAGAATGAGGGAAGAGCTACAGAAATGGTAAATATCTGGGTAAATATAAGTGATGATTCTCCAACTCAGTCTTTTAAATGTATTTGATAACTGAAAGCAAAAATTACTACAATGTCTGATACTCTTCAATGTCACATATATATAATAAATAAGTCGATTATAACTTAAAAGAGGAGGATACAATAGAGTGGTATGGTTTCTGCTGCTGCTGCTGCTGCTGCTGCTGCTGCGTCGCTTCAGTCGTGTCCAGCTGTGCAACCCCATAGACGGCAGCCCCCTGGCTCCCCCGTCCCTGGGATTCTCCAGGCAAGACACTGGAGTGGGTTGCCATTTCCTTCTCCAATGCATGAAAGTGAAAAGTGAAAGTGAAGTTGCTCAGTTGTGTCCAACTCTTAGCGACCCCATGGACTGCAGCCTAACAGGCTCCTCTGTCCATGGGATTTTCCAGGCAAGAGTACTGGAGTGTGGTGCCATTGCCTTCTCCGGGTATGGTTTCTACATTCCACTTAAAGTGGTAAAATACTGATTCTAAATAGACTAAGAGGAAAATATATATTGCAATCCTTCAAGTAACTATGAAAACACACAAAAGCAACAGATAAGGTTAAAAAAAAAAATCAAGCCAAAAAAGCAGAAAGAGAAAAACTAAAGAAAAAAAGAGGAAACAAATAATAAAATGGAGCATCTAAACCAAAATTCAACTATTCAGTAATCATAAATGGCCTAAGTACACCAATGAAAAGACAAACTGGAATTTAAAACACACATGCAATCTAATTCTATGATGTCTAAATGAAACTTGTATCATTCTAAAAGGGTAAAAAGATGGAAAAAAGATATATCACGTAAATGTTAATCAAAGAAAGACGGAATAGTCATATTTAGATGAGACAAAGATCAGAACAAAGAAAATCACCAGGGATAAATGAGGACATTACATGACAAAAGAGTCAATTCATGAAGCAATCCTAAATATACATATACACCTAACAGAACTTAAAAATACATTCAGCAAAAATTAACAAGAACTGAAAGGAGTAACAGACATCCATAATTACAGCTGGAGATTTCAACTTTCCGTAACTGTCAGAACTAGCAGACAGAAAACGAACATAGATATAAAGAAACTGAACACCATCAACCAATGACATTTTTAAAATACTCCACCTATCAACAGTAGAATGCACATTCAAGTGCACATTGAAAATTAATCAAGATATATTGTATCCTGGATCATAAAACAGACCTTAATATAAAAGAAATAAAATTATGTTCTCTGAGAGCCCAGAAATAAACCTACATATCTCTGGTCAATTAATCTTCAACAAAGGAGGTAAGAATACACAATGGGAAAAAGACAGTCTCTTTAGCAAGTGGTGTTGGGAAAACTGGACAATCACGTGTAAATCAATGAAGTTAGAACACAGCCTCACACTATACACAAAAATAAAACTCAAAATGGCTTAAATACTTAAATATAAGACACAACACCATAAAACTCCTAGAAGAGATCATAGGCAAAACATTCTCTGACATAAATAAATCATGTCGATGTTTTCTTCGGTCAGTCTCCCAAGGCAACAGAAATAAAAGCAAAAATAAAACGTGGGACATAATCAAACTTATAAGCTTTTCCACAGTAAAGGAAACCATAAACAAAACAAAAAGACAGCCTATGAACTAGGAGAAAATATTTGCAAATGATGCAATCAACAAGGCCTTAATCTCCAAAACATACAAATAGCTCATACAAGCAACAACATAAAAACAAGCAACCCAATCCAAAAATGGGCAAAAGACCTTAACAGACATTTCTCAAAAGAAATACAGATGGCCAATAAGCACATAAAAAAGATGTTCAACATCACTAAGTATTGGAAAAAATGCAAATCAAAACTACAATAAGATACCAACTCACACAGATCAGAATGGCCATCATTAAAAAGTCTACAGGAATTCCCTGGTGGTCCAGTCCAGTGGTTAATAAGACTCTACACTTCCAATGCAGGGGGCATGGGTTTGATCCCTGATCAGGGAACTAAGACCCCATGCAGCCAAATACATAAAATCTTTAAAAAAAGAAAAAAAGATGAAGTTTAAAAAATAAATAAATAAAAAGTCTACAAATAACAAATGTTGGAGAGGGCACGGAGAAAAGGGAACCCTCCTCACTGCTGGTGGGAATTTAAGTTGGTACAGCCACCACAGAAAACAGTATGAAGGTTCCTTAGAAAACTAAAAGGAGAACTACCATAAGATCAAGCAACCCCAGTCCTGGGCATTTGTCCAGACAAAATTCTTATTCAAAAAGATACATGCATCCCAATGTTCAAAGCAGCACTATTCATAGTAGCCAAAACATGGAAACAACCTAAACGTCTATCAACAGATGAATGGATAAAGAGCATGTGATACATATACATAATGGACTGCTGCTGCTGCTAAGTCGCTTCAGTCGTGTCCAACTCTGTGAGACCCCATAGACAGAAGCCCACCAGGCTCTGCTGTCCCTGGGATTCTCCAGGCAAAAACACTGGAGTGGGTTGCCATTTCCTTCTCCAATGCATGAAAGTGAAAAGTGGAAAGGAAGTCGCTCAGTCGTGTCCGACTCAGCGACCCCATGGACTACAGCCTACCAGGCTCCTCCGTCCATGGGATTTTCCAGGCAAGAGTACTGGAGTGGGGTGCCATTGCCTTCTCCGATATAATGGACTATTACTTAACAATTAAAAAGAACAAAACAATGTCATTTGCAGCAACCAAGGGTGCAACTAGAGATTATCATACTAAGTGAAGTCAGAAAGAGAAAGACAAGATACTATATGATATCACTTACACATGGAATCTAAAATGTGACATAAATGAACCCAAGCGCAAAAGAGAAACAGACTTCTGGACACAGGACAGACTTGTGGTTGCCAAGGGGGACAGGGTTGGGACAAGAATAGAGCAAGAGGTTGATGATAGAGCAAGTTAGCAGATGTTAGCTATTATATACAGAATGGATAAACAACAAGGTCCTAATGGGAAAGAATATAGTAAAAGAAAAGAATGCACACATATGTATAACTCAATCACTTACCAGACCATCTTACCTGTCTCCCGAGAAGCCTGTACGCAGGACAAGAAGTGACAGTTAGAACCGGACGTGAAATGGACTAGTTCAAAATTGGGAAAGGAGTACGTCATGGTGTATACTGTCACCCTGTTTATTTAACTTACATGCAGAGTACATTATGCAAAATGCTGGGCTAGATGAATCACAAGCTGGAATCAAGACTGTGGGGAGAAATACCAACAACCTCAGATATGCACGCAAAAAGCAAAGAGAAATTTTGCTTTTATGGAACTCTAATATTTAACGGCAAAAAGCAAGAGAAACTAGAGAGCCTCTTGATGAAGGTAGAGAGGAGAGTGAAAAAGCTGGCTTAAAATTCAACATTCAAAAAACTAAGATCATGGCATCCAGTCCCATCATTTCATGGCAAATAGATGGGGAAAAGTAGAAATAGTGACATATTTTATTTTCTTGGGCTCCAAAATTATTGCAGACAAATACTGCAGCCATGAAATCAAAAGACACCTGCTCCTAGGAAGAAAAGCTGTGACAAATCTAGAAAGTGTATTAAAAAGCAGAAACAACACCTTGCCAACAAGGGTCCATATAGTCAAAGCTATGGTTTTTCCAGTTGTCATGTACAGATGTGAGAGTTAGACCATAAAGAAGGCTGAGCACGAAAGAATCAATGCTTTTGAACTGTGGTGTTGGAGAAGACTCTTGAGAGTCCCTTGGACTGCAAGGAAACCAAACAAGACAATTCTAAAGGAAATCAACCCTGAATATTCACTGGAAGGACTGAGGCTGAAACTGAAGCTCCGATACTTTGGCCACCTGATGTGAAGAGTCAACTCCCTGGAAAAAGACAGATGCTGGGAAAGACTGTGGGCAAGAGGAGAAGGGGCCCACAGAGGATGAGATGGTTCGAAGGCATCACTGACTCAATGGACAAGAGTTTGAGTAAACTCCAGGAGATAGCGATAGACAGGGAAGCTTGATACGCTGCAGTGTGTGGAGTCACGAAGAGTCAGAAGTGAATTAGAGACTGAACGACAACAGCAGCAGAAACTATCACAACATTGTAAAACAACTATACTTCAATGAAACAACCAACCACAAACAAAATGACCACAAAGGATTTAAGTAGAAATCAGTAACAGAAACATAATGGGAAACCTCTAAATACTTGTAAATTAAATAACATACTCCTAAGCAATTCTTAGGTCAATGAAGTCTAAAGTAACTCAGAAAACATTTTTAAAAGAATGAACATGAAGGAGTTCCCTGATGTTCTAGAGGTTAGGATACGGCACTTTCACTGCTGTTCCCCTGGCTGGGGAACACTGAGATCCCTCAAGCTGTAGCACAGCTCTCCACACCCAAAAGAGAATGAAAATATAATATCAAAATAAGGCATCTGACGCTAAAACAGTGATTAGAGTAAAACTTATAGGACTTGAATGTTTGTATTGGGGTGGGGAAAAAGGCCTTAAATCAATAACCTTAGCTTCTACTTAAAAAAACCAGAACAAATCCCAAATAAATCCAAAGCAAGGAAAAGGTAAGAAATAATAAAGGTTAATAGTGGAAATCAATGCAAAAGTAAAACTAGAAAAACAATAATGAAAAATCAATATAAGCAAAAATGAGTTCTTTGAAAAGATTGATGAAATTGATAAAGCTCTAGCAAGAGTGGCAAAGAATAAAAGAAGATATAAATTACCAACCACACAACCAAATGAAAGAGGAGCTAGCCTACAGATCCTGCAGACATCAAATGATAAATAATACTATGAACAACTCTATGCACATAAATGTGACAAATTGTGTTGTCACAATATTTAAATTTGACACTTGAAATGTTAAAAAGATAACTGAGGAATAATATAAACAGATCAATATGCATAAGTTAGAAAATAAAGGTGAAATTCCATAAAAACCACAAACTACCAAATTATTCAAAATGAAACAGGTAATCTGAATTAAGGAAAGTAAATTCCTAGTTTAAAACTTTTCAAAGAAATCTCCAGGCTTACCTGATTTCACTGGGGAATTTAAGAAGTAACACCAATTCTACAAAATCTTTTTCAGGAAACAGAAAAAGAGGAACACTTCCAAACTCCTTTTAAGAAGCCTAAATTAACCTGATATCAAAAACTAGAAAAAGGTCAAAAAAAGAAACTACATACCATTATCCCTCATGGAGATTGTGCAAAAATCCTCAACAAAATAAAAGCAAATGGAGTTTAGCAATACACCAGGACCAAACAGGGTTTTCCCAGGAATGCAAAACTGGTTCAGTATTCAAAAATCAATCAATGTAAGCTACCACGATAACTTCTTAAAGAAGAAAAACCACAGTTAAGTCAGTAGATACATCTGGCAAAATACAACATATTTCCATGATTTAAAAAAAAAAAAGTCCTCAGCAAGTTAAAAGGGAATTTCCTCAATCTGATAAAGGACAGCTACAGAGTCTACCACTATGAAACACTTAATGCTAAGACCGAAGGCTTTCCCCTAAGATCAGGAATAGGACAAGAATATTACGCTCTCAACAGTTCTATCGAATATCTTAATGGAGGATCTAGCCACTGCAATAAGATATGAGGAGCCAGACACATTAGGAAGAAATCAAACAGCCCCTATTCACTGATAACATGATTATGTATGCAGAAAATCCCAAAGAATCTAAAAAAAAAACAAACAAGGACTTCCCTGGTGGTACAGTGGATAGGAAGTTGCCTGCCAATGCAGGGGATCCTGCTCTGTGAAGATTTCACATGCCGCAGAGCAACTAAAGCCCGTAAGCCTAGGGCCTGTGCTCCACAACAAGAGGAACCATCACAATGAGATGCCTGTGCACCGCAACGAACAGCCCTGCTCACTGCAACTAGAGAAAGGTGGCATGCAGCAATAAAGACCACTCCAGTCCTCTTGCCTGGAAAATCCCATGGACAGAGGAGCCTGGTAGGCTGCAGTCCATGGGGTCGCTAAGAGTCGGACACGACTAAGCAACTTCACTTTCACTTTTCACTTTCATGCACTGGAGAAGGAAATGGCAACCCACTCCAGTACTCTTGCCTGGAAAATCCCATGGACGGAAGAGCCTGGAAGGCTGCAGTTCATGGGGTCGCTGAGGGTCGGACACGACTTAGCAACTTCACTTTCACTTTTCACCTTCATGCATTGGAAAAGGAAATGGCAACCCACTCCAGTGTTCTTGCCTGGAGAATCCCAGGGACGGGAGAGCTTGGTGGGCTGCCATCTATGGGGTCGCAAAGAGTCGGACACGACTGAAGCGACTTAGCAGCAGCAGCAGCACAGCCATAAATAAATAAATTTTAAAAAATAAAATAAATAAAAATCAAAACAAAAACTACAAGAACTAGAAGGTTTAGCAAGGCTACACTGAACAAATACATGAAAATCAATCAATTTTATATCTACTAGCAATGATCAATCTGAAAACAAAATTTACCCCAAAAACTAAGTTAGTTTACAAGAGCTCTAAAAACATAAAATACTTAATATATATATATCAAACAAAAGGTAAACAGAATATGTATGCTGACAAGTACAAGTGATCAGTGAAAGAAATCAAAAAAGATCTAAATAAAACGATGGTCATAGACTACAAGAATCAACATAGCAAAGACATGAACAGTTTCCAAACTGCTCTATAGATTTAACGCAACTTCAATCAAAATCCCAGCAGGAATTCCATGTTGCGTGGCAGCCTGGATGGGAGGGAGTTTGGGGGAGAATGGATGCATGTGTCTGGATGGCTGGGTCCTTTGCTATCCACCTGAGTCCAACGGTCACAACACTGTTAAACAGCTGTACTCCAATCCAAAATAAAGTTAAAAAAACCCAACAGCATTTTTGAGATATAGATAAACTGAATCCCAAATAATCTGAAAAGGCAAAGGAACTGGAATAGCCAGAATAATTTTGATACAGAATAAAGTTGGACAAATCACATTATATGACTTTAAGACCTGCTATAAAATTTACAGTACCTCAAGAATGTGTGCTACAGGCAAAGAGATAACATATTACATCTATGTAACAGAATCCAGAGATAGGCCTGTATAAACATGACCAGTTGATTTTTTTTTAATGTTTCTCAAGTTGTAAATTTATACATTACATGAAACTTGCCATTTAACCATTAAGTGTACAGTTCAGTGGCATTAAGTGCATTCATAGTGTCTTTCGACTATTACCACTATCCATCCACAGACCTCTTTTTATCTTGCGAAACCGCAACTTTATAATCACTGACACTAAATCTTCACTTCTGTCCCCACAGCACCTGACAGTCACTACTCTTTCTTCACTGACCATAACACCTTCCAGGTTCATCCATGTTGCACTATGTGTCAGAATTTCCTCCCTTCTCAAGGCTAATATTTCATTATATACACACACCATGTTTTGTTTATACATTCATCCACTGATGGACACTTGGGTGGCTTCTACTTTCTGTCCAGCTGGGAATAATGTCACTGTGAACATAGCATACAAATACTTCTTCAAGATTCTGCTTTTAACTCTTTATACCCAATATTTAAGTGGAATTGTGAGTTTATACAATAATTTTTAATTATCTGAATAACTGTATTACTCAAAATGTGGAAATGTGAGTTCATAAGGTAATTTTAAATTATATGTAGGACTGCATACTGTTTTCTTCAGTGGCTGCGCCATTTTATATTCCCACCAACACAGCAAAAAGGTTCCAATCTCTCTACATCCTTGCCAACACTTACTCTGCTTTTTCGAAAATAACCATCCTAATGGGTGTGAAGTGATACCTCATTATGGTTTTGATCTGCATTTCCCTAATGATTAATTATGCTGAGCATCTTTTCATGTGTTTGTTGGTCATCTGTTTATCTTCTCTGGAGAAATGTCTATTTAAATCCTTTGCTCATTCTCTAACTGGGCTATTTGTTTTTTGCTGTTTTTTGAGTTGTTGTTTTCTATAATTGTCTAAATATTTCTGGCTATATCTCTGGATATGTGACTTGCAAATATTTTCTCCCTTTCTGGGTTCTGCCTTTTGACTCTGTTGATAGTGTCCTTCAATGTACAAAAGGTTTTCATTTTGATGAAATCCTATTTGTCTATTTATTCACTGGATGCCTGTGCCTTTGGTGTCATATCCAAGAACTCACTGCCAAATCCAACATCGTGAAGCTTTTCCACTTTGTTTTCTTCTAAGAGCTTAATAGTCGTGGCTCTTACGTTTAAATCTTTGATCCATTTTGAGTTAATTTTTGTATGTGGTGTTTTGAAAATGTTTGTCTGTGGTGTAATATGGTTGTATAAGGGTAGAACTTCATTCTTTTGCATGTGGATATCCAGTTTTCTCAGCACTATTTTTTGAAGAGAATGGTCTTGACCTCCATTCCAATAATTATTTGACCACTTATATAAAGGGTACTTCTGTACTCATTATTCTAAACCAGAACCACACTGTTTTGATTACTATAGCACCATAGTAAAAAATTTTGAAATCAGGAAGTGTAAGTCCTCCAGCATTTATTTTTCCAATAACACTAGCTGTTTGGGGTCCCTCGAGATTCCATACAAATTTTAGAATGGATTTTTCTATTTCTGCAAAAGTAGTGACTGGGATTTTGATAAGGATTGCAATCAATCTGTAAATAGCTTTGGGTAGTGTTGACTTTGTAACAATACCAAGTGCTCGCAAGGATGCAGAGCAAGTATAATTCATAAATGTCTAATGGCGATGCATAATGGTACAGCCATACTAGTTTGACGGTTTCTTATGAAGTTAAACATACACTCACCAAATGGCCATGCAATCCCACTTCTACATATTTACCCTGGAGACATAAAACCTTCATTCACACAAAAATCTGTACTTAGATGTTTATAATAGTTCTTTTCATAATTACCAAAAGCATGTCCTCCCAAGAGTAACTGACTAAATATGGCGATACATTCATATGATGAAATACTTAGCGATGAAAAGGAATGACCTACAGATAGACACATGCAACAACTTGACTTTCAAAGACATTATGCTATGCACAACAAGTCAGTATCAAAAAGTTACGTACTAAAGGGTTCCATTTCCATGACATTCTAGAAAAGACAAAACAGCAGAGAGAACAGATCAGTGATTGCCAAAGGTTCAGGGGTGGGGAGGAGGCTGACTACAAAGGGATACCAAAAGAGATATCACAGAGAACTCTTTCAGGGATTGACACTGCTCTGTATCCTGACTGTGGTGATGGTTACATGAATCCATGCATGTATTACTAGTACACACACACAAAAGTCCATTTACTATAATCATTAGTCAAAATTTATTTTTAAATTATACAATAAAAACACAGGAAAATACAATTTTAACAAAGTAAAGGCGGGAAATAGTTCGTAACGTATCTTACTATAAAAATACATCAAATAATAGAAAAAGGCAAAAAGAACTTGCTGCACACCAAAATGCTAAGACTAGCCATCTCTAAGTAATGAAATCATAGAGGGGCTTCTCTTTCCCCAGGTAGCTCAGTGGTAAAGAATCCACCTGCCAATGCAGGAGACATGGGTTTGATCCCTGAGTTGGGAAGATGCCCTGGAGAAGGGAATGGTAACCCACTGCAGTATTCTTGCCTCGGAAATCCCATGAAGAGAGGAGCCTGGCAGACTACAGTCCACGGGGTCGCAAAAGAAATCAGACACAACTTAGTGACTAAACAACATCTGATGGCCTATAAGGTAAGTCATTTTTAAAATGGAAATTTTTAAAGGAAGGAAATTGTGGGGTTTTTTAGTTATCTTAACACCCACATTAAGAAACAGTCAACTCTTTATCAATGCACTAATCATGTATATCTTCAAAACCTGGAAAAGTATTATCAGAAATATATTATCTTTGCCAACTGAAACTACACATTGCAGAAGTCCATATCCACTGAGATATCATCAGAGTTCAATGCTTAAAACAGTTTATACCATAACACAAAAACATAATTCAAAGTCAATAAAAAAGGGTACAAAATTAACGTTTTTTGTTGCTATTTAGTCACTAAGTCATATCTGACTTTTTTGCAAGCCCATGGACTGTAGCTCACCAGATGTCTCATCCATGGAATTCTCCAGGCAAGAATACTGGAGTGGGTGCCATTCCTTCTCCAGGGACCTTCCCAACCCAGAGATCAAACCCGCGTCTCCTGCACTGGCAGGCGGATTCTTTACCACTGAGCCACCAAGGAACCCCAAAATTAAAGTTCAGCTCTTATAAAGCTTTTAAAGTATTATTAAAGTTACTGAAAATAAAATCATTTAACGAAAGTTACTAATACACTGTATTATTGAAAGTTAAAATGAGTATTCCTATAAGAGAACTTGGTGCAAAGAAAATCTGGGAAAGTTCGGTGACTAGGCCATAAGGAAAAGTAGCAAATGGATAAAATACAAAGCAGGGATAGTATTTTTCCAGGCAGGAAAATCAACATCTACCTAAACATGGAAGAGGTTCTCTGAAAGATACAGAATTTAAGGTTCCAATTCTCTCCCACTTATTTTAAATAATCTTAAGTTACCTGACATCAACTGAGAAAGTTTGGAGAACATAATCACCACTGAAAACTTTCCATAGATAGGACTCAATCATTAAGGACTTACTACTACTCCCTGCAAGAAACTGTGGGGCCCTTTTCATATGTTTCATTCAATTAACTGTGACAAACTGAACAATATATATGAAAATTTGTCACAGTTAAATCTCTCAACCAGTCTTCAATATATAGATTACATTCTTCCTTCAGGATTTTGACCTGGCTATAATTAAGTAAAGTCTGGGGACTAATTTCCCTATCTGATATTGCATAAAAATCCTTATCATCTGTATATAAATTCCAGTTGCTACAGAAAGTTGCCCATGTGAGAAGTAACTCAGCTACAAATCAATATAATTCTACAATTGGAACATGTACCCTTGTGAATTTCTATTTGGAGCTCATATTTGAAATTATTTTGTTTAACAGAGATGGCACCTTTCTCTGAGACTAGTAATCACACCAGTCTCATCACTCCTCACTGAATCTACATTTTAAATCAGTGCAAGTGAAATTCCATCCAAATATGATGAAAATCCATCCAGCTGTTTCCCCATACTACAGTAACAAGCCAAGAGAAACTTCCCCTGGATACCTGCCTTGCTGCTCTCTCACATCATTAGGATCTGCTCAAGGGCCTTCTCAGAGAGACTCCCCCCCAGACCACACAGTACAAATTTACCCACCACCATCTCGTATCAGTTTTGATTTCTTATAGTGTCTACCATCACCTGCATGTATGTGTAATATACCTCTTTTCACTAAACCAGAGCTCTAGGAAAGGATTTTGTTGATAAACAATAAGTTTTTGACACACAGTAAATGTTTTTGAATAAACGAATCATTTTTCATAGTTTTGAAGAACTTTTTAACGTATTAAAACTAAGCTCTAGGGCTTCCCTGCTGGCTCAGTGGTAAGGAATCCACCTGCCAATGCCGGAGACACAAGTTCAATCCCTGGTCCCACAAGATCCCACATAGCAACTAAGCCTGTGCACCACAACTACTGAGCCCGGGAGCCCCAACTACTGAGCCAAGTGTCACAGCCACTGAAGCCTGCATTCCCTGGAGCCCACGCTCTACGAGAAGCCACCGCAATGAGAAGACCGCATACCACAACTAGAGTAGCCTCTGCTCACCACAGCTAGAGAAAAGCCCACTCGACAACAAAGACCCCGCAAAGCCATATAATTTAATAAAAGTATGTATTTTTTAAAACCCACTAAGCTCTAATATGATAAAATGTAACATTCTAGTAGTTAGTTTTTTTCTTAATACAACATAAAACAAAGACATTTTAGGCATGAAACAGCTGATCTGGTAGATAATCCCAGCCATTTCTGCCCTCTACAGCTGCTTTTTCCCCTCTCCTCTCCTCATACTCCCAGTAGTAGGTCCCTGCTGCAGTGGCATTTTGGTGAAAAGTATCATAGCACTTAACTGATTAAAAAAAAAAATCAAAAATGCATTACATCAGAAAAGTACAAAAGAAAGCAACAGGAATTTGGCCCTTGGTACCGTTCTGCTTATAAGCGTATTTCACTTATAATTTAATTTACTGTGGGGTAGGTTTTATTAGCAAAGAAACTAACTTGGGAGGTGTTTCTTACCAAAAAAAAAAAAAAATTAAGCCTAAACAGAATAAATACTATTGAGGCTTCCCTGGTGGCTCAATGGTAAAGAATTCACCTGCCAATGCAGGAGATACAGGTTTGATTCCTGGGTCGGGAAGATACCCTAGAAAAGAAAATGGCAACCCCCTCCAGTATTCTTTGCTGGGAAATCCCATGGACAGAGGAGCCTGGCAGGCTACAGTCATGGGGTCAAAAAAGAGTCAGACACAGTGACTAAACAACAATAGAATACTATTCAATTGAAATAAAATCTCTCATTTATTCCAGGCATATGAAATACATTTGTTCATTTAGGGTTCTATGTGAAGTTAAAACCTCTAAACCTGGCCTGCACATTAAAATCACTGAGAAAGCTTTAAAAATTAAAATAATAAAAATTTAAGTGGCCTTGGGTTCCACTCCAGGTCACTTAAGTTAGAATACTAGAACCCTAGCAGAGTATGTCTTTAAAAACTCTCCTGATGACTCTAAGGAGCAACCAAGGCTGAGAACCACTGCCCTGTACTATCTCCCCAGCCTTCCTTGTCTCTCTTCAACTTCATAAATCAAAGTAAAAGCATAGAAACAAATCATAAAGATTTGAATTCCTGGTGCCCACAATAAATTTCAAAGAAGACACTTCCATTTGCCCCAATATTGCTATTAATTCCTGTAAAAAGTAAACATAATATTTATCTCCTCTAAAAATACATCCCTGATTTAACATACTCACACTAGACCACAATTATTTCTTCTAGGAGCACTGCCCTTGTCACAAACAATTAACTTTATGTAGCAATTAATTTATCCTTTTTGTCATTTGTACCTCCATTTTCTCCTCTCTATACCCAAAGAGTTTGGCTAACCCTGTTGTATCCCTCACATATGAAGTTCAACCTACAAAGAATGTCTACATTCATTATCATATCACATAATAATGTAGCCTGGGCAAGAATTACTAGGCCCATTTTAGAGATGGTAACCCAGGAAGTGTCTTGCCAAATGACCTTTTGCCTGAGACTCTGAGCAGTGCACTGCACGTATCAGAGAGGCACTTCCCACCCGCCTTCCCACTATTTTTATATACTCCTTTACAGTGTGGGCTTCCCTGGTGGCTCAGACAGTAAAGCGTCTGCCTGCAATGTGGGAGACCCTGTTTCAATCCTTGGGTCGGGAGGATTCCCCTGGACAAGGAAATGGCAACCCACTCCAGTACTCTTGCCTGGAAATCCCATGGACACAGGATCCTGGTAGGCTACAGTCCATGGAGTCACAAGGAGTCAGACACAACTAAGCGACTTCACTTTCACTTTTTTTTTTTCACTTTACAGAAATCTATTGTTGTCTACATTCTATCTATTGTTATAGAGAACATTCCTAAGGATAGATTTCCAAATGTTCAACAACTTACATATGGTTATAACTACAGATTTCCAGTTAAACAAGGACATAATACATACAATTTACTTCTGCTTCCTCCTATAATCCTACTGCAAAGACAGGAAATAATTAAAGAGGGCATTAAACAAGCCCACAAAGACAAAAAGACCAAGGAGATAATAACAACAAAATTTCTGAAGCTGGAGTACAGGCAGAAGACTGTTAATTGATTTGTTTCCCTATTAAAAAAAAACTTCAAGGCTAAGCCAGCAATGAGGAAAGCTCAAAGTATGTGTGTTGTAGTATTTTTCAAATTACACAGATAATAAGACATCTACAATAAAAACTACTTAAAAGTAGCAGCTTTTTGCTGTATTTTCTCAATTAATGCTAAAAGCATACCTATCGTAATAGGGCCCTACATTTTTTACCATAAACTGGGAGTTCTTGTACATAAGAGTATGCAGCCATAGCTCCCATAGAACCAAGTCCAAGATCCTCAGTCTCTCCCATCACTCCCTTCCTCATGCTTTGCACTGTAATACTAAACTGCTTATAACAAATATTACCTGCTTCATGCACCTACTTGTGCTCATGCTACTTCCTCTACCTAGCCAACTTCATTTCTTTCAAGTCTCAGCTGAGCTGTCACCCCTTCTAGACAGCTTTCCAAAACTGGGGAAAGAGTGGATTTAAAATTCATCTTATTATCCCCATACGGCAAACACTTGTTGAAATGAATGATGCAATTAAAAACACCAATACAAAAGGTAGCATTTATTGAGTGTTTATGGTGGATCAAATAATATCTACATGTATCAATTTACTTAACATCTTTCCAAGAACCAAATGAGTTGGGTACTAATTATTAAGAGCAGAGGGAGTTAAGCATCTTGCTTTGGGACACAGCTAATAAGTGATGAATCACAGACTGAAACTCAATCTGGCTCCGGAGCCAATATACTTAACCATAGACTAGGCTTTCTCTATAAATGGCAATGCCTTCCAAACCTGTATTCCCAAATCTTCACACTTCATTTATTTCCAAACCTTCAAGTTGAATTTCCAAATGGCTCCTGGCCATCTCTTCCGGGATGTCCTTCAAGAACCTCAAAATTAACGTAACTGAAATCACTATGTCCCCCTTGCTCCTCAGCATATGCCAACAAAAGCTACTCACCATACCTTCTTGTACTGCTATTCAGGTTAATTCATTCACCCAGTCACCCAAAGTAGAAACCTAAGTCTGAGTAATTGCCACCTTGTCAATTCCCCTCATCCCTACATTCGTCGAATTATATTGTTTCCACCTCTCAAACTAACTTACATGCAGCTCTCGCCACTTTTCACACCTGAGCATTAGCTTGGAATCTTTCTTCAAAAAAATCTGATTGTGTCTTAACCTATAAAAGCTGCCTACCATTGACATCAAGTCCAAAGTTCTTAGCAAAACGTATTATGATCTTGTCTTTCCCAATCTCTCAGCTTCAACTCTAACCATCCAACCCCAACTCCTCTTCCCCTCAAAACTTCCCTGAATTTAATATGCTTTTAAAGACCTAATTGTCTCTGTATAAACAAGTACCCTAGCCTAGGATATCCCTCCCACTATCTCATCTTCCCAAACTGATCATAAAGGCAACATCCTTTGAGAAGCCTTCTCTATTCCCCTCAGATTGAACAAACTCCCTTCTCTAAACTCACATAATCTGCATATCTATATTTTATTAAGAGTACTTACGCTAAAATGGCTTACCTGAAAGTATCACCAAGCATGTATTCAAAAGTAAAAAGGCTGCCTTACTTTGTGCCCCCATGCCTACCACATGTTCAACAATGTATGAAATCACCAGCCTCTTTTAACAATTTCAAGTCCAAAATGAATTAACTTACATAATTTATTTCTCTTGTAATATAAAATCATTACTCTATATTAATATTTATCTCTCTCAGATTTCACTGGTCCCATTTCCACATATGTGAAAAACTGAAAGAAAAAAATACTTCAATTTCAACAGAATCCCTGTAGTAAAAACATCTACTACATCAGCAAACTTTCAAATGGCCACTGCTACAAGAACATTTACAGAGCACATACTATATACCCTGGATGAGGAAATGACAACCCACTCCAGTATTCTTGCCTAGAAAATCCCATGGACTAGGCTGGCAGGCTACTACAGTTCACAGGGTCAAAAAGAGTCAGACTCGACTTAATGAGTGAGCACTATGTATCTGTTCTAATGTTTAACATATATTAGCTCACTTCAATTCTCACAACTATCTTATGAGGTAGATAACATTGTAATGCTCACTTTATTGATGCACTTCAAGATCAAACAGTACCAAGACTAAAGCTCAAACTATTTAGCTCCAGAAATTGATCTCTTACACTGCCTCTGATTAATAAGTCTAAAACTACTAAAACAAAGACTACAATAAATTCTTTCTTAGAGCAAAACCATCTTTGCACGTTGAACAGTTAGGAAAATGTGGGAGGCAAATGTAAAAATTTGGGTAAATATAGAGGATGTTGAAAACACAGAAAAATCTTTTTTAAGACTATTAATTCATGGGACTTCCCTGGCGATCCAGTGGTTAAGACTCAGCGCTTCCAATGCAGAGAGTGTGGGTTTGATCCCTGGGCAAGGAACTAAGATCCCACAAGCCATGCATTGAGGCAAAAAACACAAACAAACAAACAAAGCAAACAAACATGAATATTAATTCACTCTAATTATAGAAAATGTTTTGCTAATAAAACACCAAATCTTTGACATATGTCATCATGTAGTATTACTAAAGTCAGTCAACTGAAACAGAGACAAGTACACAGTCATAGCCCACAAAGATATTTGCTGAATTAAATTTTTATACAGAACTCAGACGGGCTTCCCAGATGACGCTACTATAAAGAGCCCACATACCAATGCAGGAGACTTAAGAGACCAGAGTTTGTTCCTGGGTCAGGAAGATCCCCTGGAGGAGGGCATGGCAACCCACTCCAGTATTCTTGCCTGGAGAGTCCCATGGACAGAGAAGCCTGGTGGGCTACAGTCCATGGGGTCGCAAAGAGTCAGACATGACTGAAGCGACTTAACATGCAAGGAACTCAGATGCATCTAGAAGACAACTATCTTGTAGGGCTGTTGCAGTCCCAACTCTATAACATGTTTATAACCAAGACTAGGAAGGCTTCATGTACCCAAATTAATCAGGAAATAGGAAATGATTTGTATCATTTACAATTTCCAAAAACTGAGATCTACAGGAAGATGCTGCATTTCAACCAAATTCAGTTCAGTTCAGTCGCTCAGTCGTGTCCGACTTTTTGCAACCCCATGAATCGCAGCAAGCCAGGCCTCCCTGTCCATCACCAACTCCCAGAGTTCACTCAGACTCACGTCCATCGAGTCAGTGATGCCATCCAGCCATCTCATCCTTTGTCGTCCCCTTCTCCTCCTGCCCCCAATCCCTCCCAGCATCAGAGTCTTTTCCAATGAGTCAACTCTTCACATGAGGTGGCCAAAGTACTGGAGTTTCAGCTTTAGCATCATTCCTTCCAAAGAAATCCCAGGGCTGATCTCCTTCAGAATGGACTGGTTGGATCTCCTTGCAGTCCAAGGGACTCTCAAGAGTCTTCTCCAACACCACAGTTCAAAAGCATCAATTCTTCAGCACTCAGCCTTCTTCACAGTCCAACTCACGACCACTGGAAAAACCATAGCCTTGACTAGACGGACCTTTGTCGGCAAAGTAATGTCTGTGCTTTTCAATATGCTCTCTAGGTTGGTCATAACTTTGCTTCCAAGGAGTAAGCGTCTTTTAATTTCATGGCTGCAGTCACCATCTGCAGTGACTTTGGAGCCCCCAAAAATAAAGTCTGACACTGTTTCCACTGTTTCTCCATCTATTTCCCATGAACTCATGGGACCGGATGCCATGATCTTCGTTTTCTGAATGTTGAGCTTTAAGCCAACTTTTTCACTCTCCACTTTCACTTTTCATCAACAGGCTTTTCAGTTCCTCTTCACTTTCTGCCATAAGGGTGGTGTCATCTGTATATCTGAGGTTATTGATACTTCTTTAGAGAATTACAAATTAAAACACTGAGATACCATTACACACCTATTAGAAAAGCAGCAATTCAAAACACTAACAATATCAAATGCTGATGAAGATGTAAAGCAACGGGAACTCTTATTTGTTGCTTCTGGAAATGCAAAATGGTACAGCCACTGTAGAAGACAGTTTGATAATTTATTACAAAACTAAACATACTGCTGCCATAGGCTCCAGCAGTCATGGAGGACTTGGTATTTACCCAAATTACCTGAAAACTTTTGCACACACAAATGCCTAGACCCAGGTATTTATAGCAGCTTTATTCATAACTGTCACAAACTGGAAGCAACCAAGATACCCTTCAGTAGGTGAATGGACAAACTGTGGTAAATCCAGACAATGTAATATATTATTCAGTGCTAAAAGGAAATAACCATCAAGCTACAGAAAGACATAAAAGAAACTTAAATTCGTATTATTACGTGAAAGAAGCCATACTGAAAAGGCTACATACTATGTGGAGACAATAAAAAGATCAATAGTTGTCAGAGAGTAGGAGAGAGGGGTGAATAGGCAGAGTAAGGGTTTTTTAATGAGACTGTATTCCCCAATATGTCATATATAGTCAGAACCCATGGAATGTACAGGGTGAACACGAATATAAACTATGCACTTTAGGTGATAATGATGCATTAATGCAGGTTCACTGACGGTAACAAACACACCAGTGTGGTCTCAGATGTTGACAATGAAGGGAATAGAGGCATGAGTAATATGGGAACTCTGTACTTTCTGCTCAGTTTTACTATGAACCTGAAATGATTCTTTAAAAAAAAAAATCTACTTATGAAAGAAAGGAAAAAAACCCAAAGCCAAAGAAAGTGTTTACTGAGCAGTTAAAAAGAAGCATCCATTTAACAAACTCATTAGTATACATACAGCAAATCAAAAATATTTATTTAAATATTGTACTAGGCGTCCTGTGGAGGAGATATAAACAAGTAGACAGGCTCCTTCCCACAAGGAGTTTGAAATATAGTTAAACAGACATCATATATTCACACACAACTAAATAAAATGAAATTTAAATAGTTCAAAACAGGAAACATATCACAAACAGCTAAGTTGTCAAATTACTAAAATAGGCATTAATAGGACGATGTGCTTAGGGGTTCGGTGGCTTACTTCGGGCAAAAAGAATTAGTAAGTTACAGATATGCTCTAGGTCCTGAAACAGGGGTAAGATTCATCTAATTTTCTGGAGAGAATTGGTGAATTCCAAGAAGGAGTAAAATTACTGCAGTTGGGAAGAAAAATTAAATGAACCAGTTTCACAGAACAAAGTGGTGAGACAAGACTAGAAAGACAGGTAAAAGCCAGATCATGGAGGTAACTGAAAGTCACATTCATAAACCTTAACCCTCGGTTGGGAAGAACCCCTGGAGAAGGAAATGGCCACCCACTTCCGTATTCTTGCCTGGAGAATTCCATGGACGGAGGGGTCTGGTGGGCTACGGTCCATGGGGTCGCAAAGAGTCAGACACAACTGAGCAACTAACACACTTGTGAAAACACTAACACGGAGCAAATACTTGCCTAAGTATATACTGATGACCCTTAGTCTAATGAAAAATGTATTTATAAATATTTTATGTGAGAGACACATAGTTTGAAGATATACAGTAGTCAACAGTGGTAGTTAAAAATTCACCATCACTGAAACTGGAGCCTATTATACAGAGAGAAGTCAGTCAGAAAGAAAAACACCAATACAGTATATCAACGCATATATATGGAATTTAGAAAGATGGTAACGATGGCCCTATATGCGAGACAGCAGAAGAGACACAAGATGTAAAGAACAGACTTTTGGACTCGGTGGGAGAAGGCAAGGGTGGGATGATTTGAGAGAACAGCACTGAAACATATATATTATCATACGTGAAACAGATCGCCAGTCCAGGTTCGATGCAAGAGACAGGGTGCTCAGGGCTGGTGCACTGGGATGGCCCTGAGGGACGGGATGGGGAGGGGGGTGGGAGGGGGGTTCAGGACGGAGAACACGTGTACACCCATGGCTGATTCACGTTGATGTATGCCAAAAATCACCACAATACTGTAAAGTAATTAGCCTCCAATTAAAATTAATTAAAAAATACAATAAAAAGTTCACCATCATTGCCATACAAGTGAATACATATACATACAAGTCCTGCTCATTTTTCGATTTCCAATCTACACCAATAGGCTACCCATAACCCCATAAACTGAACCCATCCATAAGACTACACTGTCACCCAATAAAGCTCTATATGGTTACATCACTCCATATCCCCTTACCCAAAGATGTCTTTCCTCTGGGGGTAGAAAAGTAGGTGGCTCACTGCCCAAGAACTGGAAAGATGGGTCATGTTAGGACCATGGTTACTAATGGCACCTTCTCCCCATTCTACTGACAGAACTGTCACCCTCTATTCACCAATAAAAGCAAACCTACCAAGTACTTGCATGTTCAAGGCAAAACATAAAATCCCTCATTCCTTGGCCAATCATCTGAAGACATGACACATACAGGACCCTATACGACTTCTGATCATTATTATTAATCAACCGCGTTTCTCATATATGAAAACATTTCTGAATTTTTCCATTGTTACTTTTAAACCTGCTTTATAATCCTTGTTTTGCCATAAACTCTTCTACATAATTCTAATCACATACTACTCAATTCTCAATGCACGTCCATCCACTACTGTATCCATTTCCATACTTCCCAATTAAATGTTCCAACCTACCTCAACTAAGTTATCTCAAATCAGTGCTGTTCAGTTCTGTTCAGTTCAGTCGCTCAGTCGTATCTGACTCTTTGCAACCCCATGAACTGCAATCAGTGCTGTAGTTTATGTATTTACCTTTATACTTTTATTATGTACCCAAAGCCCTCCCCTTTAGCAATCTACCATGTGAGTGACTGTTTTCTTCCCTTTTCATGAACAGGCACATTCATTTACATCCAATTTCCCCAATCATTTATAACTAACTCTGGCACATATAACCTTTCTGAAACACAGCCTCCAGACACAAAAACACCCCTTAAAGAGTCCTCTTTCTATTGAAAACATTTTAAGACTTTTGTTAATAAGATTTTTTATAGAAATAGAAATACATACACTGTGATACTACTTATTAAAAGTTTAAAATCATGAAAGACACCAATAGATACTGTTTAAACATAAAGGTATATACTAAAATACATAAAGACATGTATAAAGAGAGAACAGGAAGAATGCAATCCAGAAGGGACACAGAAAACTTCAACACTGTTTGTAATGTTTTTTTGAGTCTGGAATACATGGTTGTCTGTCACAATTGTTCTTGATACCTTTTCAGATGTGAAATATATTTAAGTGAGTTTAAGAAGAAAGAAATCCAACTATTAATGAGAAGTACCCTCCCATACAGAGAGACAAGCTGTTATGCCCAAGTTGCAGCGAATGCTCATTGCTACATCTGGGACACCACATTTGTACTTTGCCTAAGCCAAGAAAAGAAAAATCACAAGGCTACAATACAAACTTTCTCTTGGGTATATTTTAGATGTGTTTCAGATTTATTTTCTATAGCTATCCAAATCCATTTCTTTCACAAAGCTCACATCAACAAAAATTAAATCCTTTAACTCTGTATCCCTAAATTGCCATTTACTCTTAAATGCCTAACAGTAAATCAGAATAACCACCTTACTTGGCTCTGTTAGAATACAAGTGAATAGGTAAAACCACGTAACTACTTCCACTTGGCTAAATGCGGACAGTTATGTACATTACACTCTGTGCAGGAGTCTAACTCGAATACTAACTTTTCAGTCTCGATTTGTAACATCTAAATTAAGCCACTCATCATTCAACCGCAAATGAAATGTCAATTCACCCAAACTTAACCTTGCCAGGACAACTCCAAAACACTCTACTACAGCCCATCGAGCGTTCACCTCTCTCATACTCAAAGTCCCGTCCTGGACTAAGGTTTACAACAGCCAGAACTGGTCTCCTCCACCGCTGAGCCTCACACATTTCCCCCTTATCCCAACTCTTGGCTCGCAGTGGTAAAACCAGCAGAGAACGCCGTAAGTTTCACCTCATTATGAACCCAAAGGAATCTACAGCTCATACACCGCAGGTGCTGAGTTTCTCATCCCTGGGGGGTAGAAGGCGGAAGCCCCGAGCCGGGGAACAAGGGCCAGTCTTCCACGGCGTCCGCCCGAGCCCTAAAGCGGTCGACGGAACAGTTCAGGCAGCCGGCCCTCCTACTTCCCTCCCCGCCCCCACTCCAGGCCCACCCAACCCCCACGCTGGGCGCGAAGCCTGCCGTACATCCCAGCACCTGCGGGTCCCAGGAACAGACGCGGATCCTCCTCTCTCCACAAGAGGCGAGGGCTTGGATGCCGGCTCGGACGCTTGCCTCTGGCCACCGGCCTCTCAAGTCCGGACCAACCCTGCAACCCTTTCGCTTTCTAACAGAAACTGTACCGACACCCTCTCCAGGACCTAACCCGGAGCCTGGGCTTCTCCGGTGCCGAGCTCTTAGGCCTCCTCACGTCTCCAAGAGGACCAACCCACACCGGACGCTCAAAGCCCGAAAGGCAACTCCCACCACTCCCCGTCTCGCCCGTCTTTCCTTCCCAGCTGCAGCCGCTGAAATAGCCAACTTCTACGGTCCTCCTCCATCAGCTTCCCGGCCTCCCTTCACAGCCAGGCCTGAGCCCCCAGCCCTGCCTTCCGCCGCTCCCCTCCTCCGGAGGCCGAGCCCCGGGGCTGGGCGGCTTCCTTCCCCGGCATCCCGGGGCCCGGCTCCTCCCGCGGCGGGCCCGGCCCCCGCCCGGCGTTGCCGCACACTCACCGCTGAGCGCCGAGGCCTGCAGGGTGGCCCCTGAGGTGCCGTCGATGACTTTGATGGTCCCGCGACTGGTCACGGCCAGGATGGCGTTCAGCGCCGGGTGGTAGGAGAGGCTGTGCAGCCCGTCGGCGTCGCAGCGCATGCAGCCGTCCCGCAGCACCAGCCACTCGGAGACCCCGGCCGCTCCCGCCCCCGCCGCCGAGGAGCAGCCCGGGCCAGAGGCCGCCGCAGCCGCCATCTTCCGGCCTGCGCTCAGCACAATCACACTGGGAAGCGGCTCAGTGACAGTCCCGGGAGGTGCAGCACCACCACCAGTCACCATCCGGGGCCAGGGGGCAAGCAGCGCGCGTTAGCCGGAAGTGAAGTCAGGCGCCGGCACGCAACTGGGACGTCGGCCGCGCGCCCGGAGGGGCCAAGCTCGGAGGGAGGCTGGCGGGGGAGGGGGAAAGAGAGCGAGAGAGGCGGGACCCGGGATGGGACCGGAGGCGGCCGGCCGGAGCATGCGCGGGAGGGAGAGCGCGTGCCACGCGCTGCTGGCCCAGCCAGCTCTGTGTCCGTAACGTCCCAGTTTTTTTTCCGAGCCCGGGGAGTGGCCGCTGCCTGGACTCCGCCCAGCTCCCCTAATCCGGACCGGGGGGCGGGGGTGGGTGGGTGGAGAGCAGGGGTTTGGGATGTGTATTTCCGCTAGGCGGGGACCCCGGACGGTGTGACTTGGCTGAGACGCCTTGAGGCCCCTTGCTGCGGTTCCACCTCTGCCTGGACGGTTCCCAGCACGCGCGGTGCAGCTGTTGGGCTGTGGCCCAAAGGAGACCTCCTGTCTGGGCCTGTGCTGAGCAATCTGAAAAACTTCTAGTCTGGATTTGGTGAAACCGAACGACCTCCCCAAACGCACGCGTATTACAACGCCCCACCCGTTCCCAAATTAATTGTTAAACCAAAGGACCAGTCTAAATGTAGCTGGGGGTGTCCTTCCAAAACAGTTTTTTAAGTCTCAGAACACAAGCTGAAACTGTAAAAGCTATCATTTCGAAGATTTTTCTCTTCTCAAGACCCATTTTGGACCAAACTTTTCCATTAATCTTAAAAGGTTCCTCTGAGTAGGCTTCTACTGCAAATCAGGACCCCCATCTTCTTGGTAGGGAAAACAAACTAGTAACCTGAATGCTAAATTTAAACTTAATATACTTTAATGTTGTACGGTGTTGGATAAAAGGCATAGTTTTTTGGGTGTTTGACTATGTTAAATATTTTGGTTGGGATAAAAAAAAAAAAATTCTGTGAATCTAGATTTCTTTCACCTGTAAACCAACTTTCTCCAAAGCTCATTACTCAGATGTTCTGAAATACAACACTTCCATAATCAAAAAATTTGGGAAAGCAAGCCTCCTGTATTTCTTCTATTGGGAGATTTATCATACATATTAGTTTATCTAAAGCTCTGAGACCTCCTATGACAAAGAATACTCTTTAACCTCCTTTTACCAACATTTCACAAACTCATATAAACACAGAACCCTCCAAAACCAGTGTTTCAAACAACAATCCTTAGTGTAGCTTGTTGCTTGTTTTTCTGAGTGGACTTTTGCTTGAGCACTGGCTGAGACTTCAAACTATAGTGAAGTGTTTCAGGATCCAGGGTAAGATTCCTAGAATTGATCATGAAAATGAAACTGGGCAAGACTGAGTGAAGTTTAATATCAGCTGTGTTACTGATGTCCTTCTGCTTGTAGAGTTGAGAGCAAATACTCTGGACACTAAAGATGTACTGATTTTCATGGCTCTTTCGTTTTGAAGTGGTAGCCTTCTGAGGGCCTCCAACCCAACCATTTTGGGCATAGGTGGTAATCACCTAAAGTAAAAATTCTCACAATCATTCCAGGAAGAATTTGCTGGAATCAGAGATGTGGATTCAAAAAACCAGTCTTATTGATACAGAAAAGGCATTTGATAAAAATCCAACATCCATTCAAGGGGAAAAAGCCTCTCAGCAAACTAAAAATAGAGGGAAATTTCCCCAACTTGAAAAAAGCATCCGCAAAAAACCCTACAGCTAACAGCATACTTAACAATAAAAGACTTGACATCTTTCCCTCTAAAATCAGGGGCAAGTCAAGGACATCCACTTCATCAGTCCTTTTTAACACAGTATCTGGAAGATCTGGAACTTAATAGTAAGTTACTGTAACAAGGCAAGAAAAAGAAATAAAAGGCATAGAAAGAGAGAAAGCAGAGTTTCTCACCCCCACCTGCCCTCTTTCCCTTGTGCAGCCACTGATGGTTCAGAACCAGCCTGTAGTAGGAGGAATAGAGGCTGAGATCTAATTGAGACAGCCTCCCTAAAACTGCAAGATGATGACTGGCAGAGGAGTAACCATGGGCTCTAACTGAGTGGAGGCCTGTATGGAGCCACATAGGAACAGAGAGAGGGCTAAAACTGATTCTGGAGCTTACAGAGCAAACACTGTCCCTGAATATTTCCTGTTAAGTACTAGAGGGAGTCTGGATGGCTGAATTGCAACATATGTATAACATACTCCAGTAAAACTCACAATACACACACACACACACACACACACACACTTAAGTGATATACAAAACTGCATAAAACAAATGTTTAATATATAAGGGAATCTGAATTTAGGGAAGAAAAAAAACTTTGATAACAAATCTTTATTTATTTATTTTTTTATTTTTTAAAAAAACAAAGACCTACTGTGGGGAATTCTGCTCAATGTTATGTACCAGCCTGGATGGAGCAGGGTTTGGGGGAGAACGGATACATGTATATGTCTGGCTGAGCCCCTTCAATTTTCACCTGAAACTATCACAACATTGTTAATCTGCTCTATCCCAATACAAAATTAAAAGTTCAAAGTTAAAAATAAAGAAAAAATTTCCGCTGCTCTGGGCTGCATCATCACTGCTGACCAGGCTTTTATACGAGAACACTCAGAACAACAATACGGCTCAGAAAGGGGCAGACCGAATGAGGAAGACGTTAACAATGATTCTGGTTAAAGAACTGTGCGAGTTACAACATTTCAAGAGTGAGGCTGAGAAAGCAATAGTATCCAACTGGTACGAGAAAACTCTATACTCTGAGCACAGAAACTTAACTTCAGGACATTTCCTGGAGAAAGGATCACACTGTGGTTATCTGAACACCCCCACACAGAACAGCAATGATAAGGCTTTAAGGTAGAAAAGGATTTTCAAGAAGAGAAAGACCACAGTCAAGGTACACCCACAGTCAAGAACTGCTTCTAACAGAGGTTTCTGGTATACCGCAGTTCTGCTTTCTTTCAGGTGATCAGCTTAGGCTGTAATGCCTGAAAATGGTGACCACTGCCGTCAGTGCAGGGGCTGCCCAGGGGGTGCTAGTGGTCAAGAATTCACGTGCCAGTGCAGGAGATGCCTGGGCAGCAAGATCCCCTGGGGAAGGATAACAAATCTTTAAAAAAAAAACAAAACAAAAGAGAAATCAACAGCCTAATGCCCAATTAATTAACTTCTCTGTTGAAGTTTACAGGGAGATTTGCTTAGTCCCAAAGCAGAGTACTCTGAAGTTCTAATGATTTCTAACAGAAAGGCTGATCTCCGAGGAGCTCTTTCTATCTGGCCTGATATTGACAGCCAGTATACATGTCACTAAAATTCACTCTCAGCACAAAACCACAGTGAGATACCAATTCACATTCATTAGGATGGCTACCATCAAAACAAAACAAAAAATAAAAAAACACAGATAGACGTTGATAAGGATGTGGAGAAATTTAAACCCTTGTGCACTATTGCTAGGAATGTAAAATGGTACAGCTGCTGTGGAAAATAGTATGGCTGTTCCTCAAAAAATTAAAAATAGAATTACAGAATGATCCAGCAGTTCTACTTTTGGGCACATACTAAAAAAAACTCAAAGCAGGCTCTCAAAGACATTTGTACACCCATGTTCATAGCAGTATTAGTCCCAATAGCTAGTGTGTGCTAGACACCCAAAGTGTTCACCAATGGCAGATGTCTGATGACTGTATAAGTAATATGTGAATAAGAAATATATAATCAAACTTTGGAAAGAAATTCTTACTCATGCCACAACATAGCTGTAACTTGAGGGCATTATGCTCAGCGAAATAAGACAGTCACAAAAAGACAAATACCGTACGACAGAAATCAAACCAATATAGTAAAGCAATCATCAGTTAAAGATAAAACAAAGACAAATGCTGTATGATTTCACTTACATGAGGTACTTTAAGAGTATTTAAATTCTTAGAGACAGTGTGATGGCGGTCACAGAGGCTGAAGAAGGGACTGGGGAGCTGTTTACTGGGTACAGAGTTTTAGTCATACTAGATGAAAACAGTTTTTTGGTGATGGTAGCACAATAATGTGAATGTACTTAATGCTACTGCACTATGAACTTTAAAATGGTTAATATGGTACCACTACAATGGCACCCCACTCCAGTATGCTTGCCTGGAAAATGCCATGGATGGAGGAGCCTAGTGGGCTACAGTCCATGGGGTCGCTAAGAGTCAGACACGACTGAGTGACTTCACTTTCACTTTTCACTTTCATGCATTGGAGAAGGAAATGGCAACCCACTCCAGTGTTCTTGTCTAGAGAATCCCAGGGACAGGGGAGCCTGGTGGGCTGCCGTCTATGAGGTCGCACAGAGTCGGACACGACTGAAGCGACTTAGCAGCAGCAGCAGCACACACCTATTCACTTCAGTTCAGTTTAGTCGCTCTGTCTTGTCCAACTCTTTGTGACCCCATGAACCACAGCACATCAGGCATCCCTGTCCATCACCAAATCCCAGAGTCCACCCAAATCACTGTCCATTGAGTCAGTGATACCATCCAACCATCTCATCCTCTGTTATCCCCTTCTCCTCCTGCCCTCAATCTTTCCCAGCGTCAGGGTCTTTTCAAATGAGTCAGCTCTTCACTGACTCATACTCAGGTATGAGTATACTCAAGTAGCCAAAGTATTGGAGTTTCAGCTTCAACATCACTCCTACCAATGAACACCCAGGAAGGATCTCCTTTAAGATGGACTGGTTGGATCACCTTGCAGTCCAAGGGACTCTCAAGAGTCTTCTCCAACACCACAGTTCAAAAGCATCAATTCTTCGGCACTCAGCCTTCTTCACAGTCCAACTCTCACACCCATACATGACCACTGGAAAAACCATAGCCTTGACTAGACGGACCTTTGTCGGCAAAATAATGTCTCTGCTTTTCAATACGCTATCTAGGTTTGTCATAACTTTCCTTCCAAGGACTAAGCATCTTATAATTTCATGGCTGCAATCACAATCTGCAATGATTTTGGAGCCCAGAAAAATAAAGTCAGCCACTGTTTCCACTGTTTCCCCATCTATTTGCCATGAAGTGATGGGACTGGATGCCCTTATCTTGGTTTTCTGAATGTTGAGTTTTAAGCCAACTTTTTCACTCTCCTCTTTCACTTTCATCAAGAGGTTCTTTAATTCTTCACTTTCTGCCATAAGGGTGGTGTCATCTGCATATCTGAGGTTGCTGATATTTCTCCCGGCAATCTTGATTCCAGCTTGTGTTTCTTCCAGTCCAGCGTTTCTCATGATGTACTCTGCATAGAAGTTAAATAAGCAGGGTGACAATATACAGCCTTGACGTACTCCTTTTCCTATCTGGAACCAGTCTGTTGTTCCATGTCCAGTTCTAACTGTTGCTTCCTGACCTGCATATAGGTTTCTCAAGAGGCAGGTCAGGTGGTCTGGTATTCCCATCTCTTTCAGAATTTTCCACAGTTTATTGTGATCCACACAGTCAAAGGCTTTGGCATAGTCAATAAAGCAGAAATAGGTGTTTTTCTGGAACTCTCTTGCTTTTTCCATGATCCAGTGGATGTTGGCAATTTGATCTCTGGTTCCTCTGCCTTTTCTAAAACCAACTTGAACATCTGGAAGTTCACAGTTCACATATTGCTGAAGCCTGGCTTGGAGAATTTTGAGCATTACTTTACTAGCGTGTGAGATGAGTGCAATTGTGCAGCAGTTTTGAGCATTCTTTGGCATTGCCTTTCTTTGGGATTGGAATGAAACCTGACCTTTTCTAGTCCTGTGGCCACTGCTGAGTTTTCCAAATTTGCTGGCATATTGAGTGCAGCACTTTCACAGCATCATCTTTTAGGATTTGAAATAGCTCAACTGGGATTCCATCACCTCCACTAGCTTTGTTTGTAGTGATGCTTTCTAAGGCCCACCTGACCTCACATTCCAGGATGTCTGGCTCTAGGTCAGTGATCACACCATCGTGATTATCTTGGTCGTGAAGATCTTTTTTGTACAGTTCTTCTGTGTATTCTTGCCACCTCTTCTTAATATCTTCTGCTTCTGTTAGGTCCATACCATTTCTGTCCTTTATTGAGCCCATCTTTGCATGAAATGTTCCCTTCGTATCTCTAATTTTCCTGAAGAGATCTCTAGTCTTTCCCATCCTGTTGTTTTCCTCTATTTCTTTGCATTGATCGCTGAGGAAGGCTTTCTTATCTTTTCTTGCTATTCTTTGGAACTCTGCATTCAGATGCTTATATCCTTCATTTTCTCCTTTGCTTTTTGCTTCTCTTCTTTTCACAGCTATTTGTAAGGCCTCCTCAGACAGCCATTTTGCTTTTTTGCATTTTTTTTCCATGGGGATGGTCTTGATCCCTGTCTTCTGTACAATGTCATGAACCTCTGTCCATACTTCATCAGGCACTCTGTCTATCAGATCTAGTCCATTAAATCTATTTCTCACTTACACTGTATAATCATAAGGGATTTGATTTAGGTCATGCCTGAATGGTCTAGTGGTTTTCTCCACTTTCTTCAATTTAAGTCTGAATTTGGCAATAACGAGTTCATGATCTGAGCAATAGTCAGCTCCTGGTCTTGTTTTTGCTGACTGAGAGCTTCTCCATCTTTGGCTGCAAAGAATATAATCAATCTGATTTCGGTGTTGACCATCTGGTGATGTCCACGTGCAGAGGCTTCTCTTGTGTTGTTGCAAGAGGGTGTTTTCTATGACCAGTGCGTAAATGCATATGTCCAAGTAAAAGAAACCAAACTGAAAAGGCCTTCTACTGTATAATTCCAACCATACAACATTATTGAAAAGGAAAAACTGCAGACACAGTAAAAAGATCAGTGGTTGCCACTAGGTAATAGGGAGGGAGAAGCAATGAATAGATGGAGGACTGGATTTTTAGGCAGTGAAACTATCCTGTGTGATTCTGTAATAACAGATACATGACATTACCCATTTGTCAAAACTCACACAGCTGTACAACACAAATAGGGAACTTGAATGTAAGCTATGGGCTACATGGGTTAATAATTATGTATCACTATTGATTCAATAACTGTAACATATGCCATGCTGAAGCAATCATAAGGGAACTGAGTGCAGGGTAACAGGTATATGGGATTTCTCTGTACAATCTGCTAATTTTTCTGTAAATCTGAAACTGTTCTAAAATCTAAAACCTATTAAGTTTTTAAAATGGTCAAAATAGTAAATTTTTGTTATGTGTATTTTATCAGTTTTTTAAATAAAAAAATTTACTGTCAGGACAAAAGAGAAACATAGTCCACATTTGTTTCTCATCACTGGGAAGGGATTAGTCTCCCTGCTTATTCCACATTCAGTTTCGTTTCATATTAGTGGTATCCTAGTGTGCCGGAAAGACGCCAGAGCTAGGGCTGTTACAGGATGTGTATATTTGGGACGTGAATATCATGATTTCTAAGAGGGAAGTGTTGTCACAGGGAACAATAGCATGGCAGCTCCTAATATTGAGTTAGTGCCAAAGATCAATCTTCATGAAGTTAATACATATCTAGGGGGTACTGTTTTTTAAATTACTCTCTGTAATAATTTGCATAAACTTACTAGATTTGTGTGAGGTTTTCTGTACTTCAGAAATTGGAGGTAATCATCCTTAATCACCAGTGTTTCCTGCTTTCCTTCTTTTACATGTTTTTACTGTTTTTCTCACTTCTGCTATCCTCATAACATTCTTGCCCTTCCTATGAAAAACGTGTGACACAGTGAAAAGATGAGAAGTCAAACAAATTATCTTATATACATGATGCAGTGTTTGGGAGATTATACTGATATGTGCAGTTTACTTTGAAATACATTAAAAAAGATAGAGGGGGGATGGATGAATAGAGGAATGAAATGAAGTGAATATATATGTGATAAAGCAAGGATAGTAATGTTAATGGTGGAATATAAGCTGTCAGTATACAGATGTTTACTGTGAAAATTCTATCAAATTTTCTGTATGCTTGAAACTTTTCATAATAAAATATTTTAAAAATACCAGAATGAAAAAAATAAAAGTAAACACTTGTAATCTCCCTCCAAAAGAATTCTTTTCCAGTGCAGCTTTATCACTATCTAGTGACTAAAGGCAAGCTGCTAAAGCTTCCTAACTCAGTCACCTCCTGCGTGAAATTATAAAGCTGCACAAAATCAGCAGTTTCCAAATGTCATTTTATGTGTTGGTGGCATCAGAGTCATTCTGGAGCCCCATCCTAAGCCTAAAAAATTAAACTCTCAATGGAATCCATATTTTTTAGACAAGTGTCTCACAGGATTCTGGTACCAAGGACATTTAGAAACCTTTGGACTACAGAGTCTCTTCCCATTCTGAAGTGGGTACCTGTTTACACTATGTTCTTAAGTTTTTCAAGCCCCAGGCAACTTATTAAAATATAGATTCTTGGGGTTGGGAACTTATATTCTGCATTTAAGAAGTTCCTACTCTTGGCCAATGCCAGTGATGCTAGACCATATTTTGAGAATCAAAGAGCTAGAAGATCAGAAACAAGAGTCAGGGGAACCCCCTGTTTTTTCATAGGTTCAATTCTTCCTTTTTTGGTCAGACCACACTCACAGGAAGTAAAGTATGTTGAACATCTTCCAGTTTCTGAATTTGATATAGAATAATCATATGGAAAAGCCTAATGCCTTTTTGGTGTGACAAGTCATCATCTCTGGAGAAAAGCTCAATATGGCATTTATTTGAAAGCTTTGGATACCTGATCATCCACCTACTTTTGACACTTTCAGGCAACAATAAAAAATAGTTCACCAGGCTGCTGGATTAAGAATAGACACCTTCAGGAGTCACAGATATGATAAGGGTAACCATAGGATTGAAGCTTGAGATTAAAGGAAAAGTCATTAACAAAAAAAACAGCAAGAACTCAATGGAAGTGGAATAAAAGTACCTGGAAAGTTCATTTGCTTTCTCCTTACTTTCATACATGATCTGATTTCCCTTCCTAATAATATTTTGTGAACATTTTATTGAGAATTTATTATGGTCCAGGCACTGTGTTAGGTATTTATTAAGCACTTGCTACATACTTGGCACTATAAAGATAAAAGAAACAACAGAACAAAGAGATAGGTATCAGAATTTCCTGGCAGCCCAGTGTTTAGGACTCAGAGCTTTCACTGGTGAAGCCTGGGTTCAATCCCCAACCAGGGAACTAAGATTCAGCAAGTTGTGCAGCAGAGCAAAAAGAAAAAAAAACAGATACCATCATTGTTCCTTGGGGATTACAATCAAGTAAGCTGACAGGTATTAATCAAATTATCATTTAAAAGATATGATTTCAAATGTGATGTGTATTAAGGAGAAACGTCTAGTGCTATGAGAAAGTGACTAGAGTGTGAATCAGGCTTTCAACATACATGGAAGTGGGAAAAAAAAAAAAAAGTGTTAGCCTCAGTCATGTCTGACTCTTTGTGACCCCACAGACAGCAGGCTGCCTGGCTCCTTTGTCCATGGAATTCTCCAGGCAAGAACACTGGAGTGGGTAGCCACTCCCTTCTAAATGGAAGTCAGTTCAGTTCAGTTCAGTGACTCAGTCGTGTCCGACTTTTTGCAACCCCATGAATCACAGCACGCCAGGCCTCCCTGTCCATCACCAACTCCCGGAGTCCACCCAAACTCATGTCCATCAAGTCGGTGATGCCATCCGGCCATCTCATCCTCTGTCGTCCCCTTCTCCTCCTGCCCCCAATCCCTCCCATCATCAGGGTCTTTTCCAATGAGTCAACTCTTCACATGAGGTGGCCAAAGTATTGGAGTTTCAGCCTCAGCATCAGTCCTTCCAATGAACACCCAGGACTGATCTCCTTCAGAATGGACTGGTTGGATCTCCTTGCAGTCCAAGGGACTCTCAAGAGTCTTCTCCAACACCACAGTTCAAAAGCATCAATTCTTCAGCACTCAGCCTTCTTCACAGTTCAACTCTCACATACATACATGAGAACTGGAAAAACCATAGCCTTGACTAGAGGGACCTTTGTTGGCAAAGTGATGTCTCTGCTTTTGAATATGCTATCTAGGTTGGTCATAACTTTCCTTCCAAGGAGTAAGCATCTTTTAATTTCATGGCTGCAGTCACCATCTGCAGTGATTTGGAGCCCCAAAAACAAAGTCTGACACTGTTTCCACTATTTCCCCATCTATTTGCCATGAAGTGATGGGACCAGATGCCATGATCTTAGTTTTCTGAATGTTGAGCTTTAAGCCAACTTTTTCACTCTCCTCTTTCACTTTAATTAAGAGGCTTTTTAATTCCTCTTCACTTTCTGCCATAAGGGTGGTATCATCTGCATATCTGAGATTATTGATACAAGCTGACATCTAAAACCTGAAAAGGAAATAACCAGCTGAAGAGGAAACTCTTTACAAGTATGTAGGAAAAGAGAATCTACTGGGCTCTATGAAGGTCCTGGGGTATTTGACTTTTTCTAGCCAGTGTAGCTAGAGCTGAGTAGGCCATGGGAAGAAAGGCTCAGATGGAGTTCAAGAAGACACGGACCAGCTTACGTCAGAGCTGGTAGATGTGGGCCACAGTAAGAATTTGGGACTTAGTATTAAGCCAAAAGGAAAGCCATTTAACATAGAGTGACAAGATCTGACTTACCTTTAAAGAGACCATTCTGACTACATTAAGAGTAACTTTAAAGGTAACAAGCTGGGGGAATCCCTTGTAGTCCAGTGGTTAGGACTCTGAGCTCGTGCTTTCCCTGCTGAGGGCTGGAACTAAGATCCTACAAGCAAGGCTCAACTAGGGAATGGCACTCACCTTGGGTAATGCAATAGGGTAAAGCACTCACCATGGATGCAAAATTTAAAGAGCTGTCAAAACACTCAGTGATCCAAATTCAGTTTAGTCAGTCCAGTCTTTCAGTCATGTCTGACTCTCTGCAACCCCATGGACTGCAGCACGCCAGGCTTCCCTGTCCATCACCAACTCCCAGAGCTTACTCAAATTTATGTCCTTTGAGCTGGTGATGCCATCCAACCATCTCATCCTCTGTCATCCCCTTCTCCTCCTGCCTTCAATCTTTCCCAGCATCAGGGTCTTTTCCAATGAGTTAGTCCTTTACATCAGGTGGCCAAAGGATTGGAGTTTCAGCTTCAGCCATCAGTCCTTCCAATGAATATTCAGGACTGATTTCCTTTAGGATTGACTGGTTTGATCTCCTTGCAGTCCAAAAGACTCTCAAGAGTTGTCTCCAACACCACACTTCAAAAGCATCAATTCTTTGGTGCCCAGCTTTCTTTATGGTCCAACTCTCACATCTGTACATGACTACTGGAAAACCCATAGCTTTGACTAGATGATCCAGATTCAGTTCAGTTCAGTCGCTCAGTCATGTCCAACTCTGCAACCCCATGAATCAGCACGCCAGGCCTCCCTGTCCATCACCAACTCCCAGAGTTCACTCAAATTCACGTCCATTAAGTCAGTGATGCCATCCAGCCATCTCATCCTCTGTTGTTCCCTTTTCTTCTTGCCCCCAATCCATCTCAGCATCAGAGTCTTTTCCAGTGAGTCAACTCTTCGCATGAGGTGGCCAAAATACTGGAGTTTCAGTTTTAGCATCATTCCTTCCAAAGAACACCCAGGGCTGATCTCCTTTAGAATGGACTGGTTGGATCTCCTTGCAGTCCAAGATGATCCAGATTAGTCATATTTTAAAAAATAAAATCTACAAACTGCAGCCTACAGTCCAGCTCCCTGTTTTTGTAAATAAGATTCTCTTGGAACCAGAGTTGAGATCCTTTTAAGAAAAGTACAATAGGATCATGCAAGTCTTTGTTTAAAATTTTGATGCTTTTTCACCATTTTTTGCATTTACTTTGATTTTTAAATACTTTATTAGAGTATGATTTATCCCTGTTACGTTTTGTGCCTCAGGCAAGTGTCTCACTTGCCTCACCCTACAAGAGCAGAAATTGGAAGACCAATTAGAACATTCACCTATCCATTCATTCAACATGGCCACACACTGGTCTTCACTGTGGGGATTCAAAGTGAAAAAACAATGACAGTCTCTACTCTCATGGAATTTATATTCTAATTTCATACTAAGAACCAAAATAAACAAGATGACTTTAGATTTTATGTGGAATTAAGGCAATGAAAGAGAGAGAATATGATCTGATGACCAGGAGTGGGCTACTTAAGACAGCATGGCCAGGGAAGGCCACTAGAACTAAAATCTGAATGGTGAAAACCAGAGGAAGAGGGTCTTAAGTACAGGAAATGTCAAAGTAGGCTACAGCAGAATTCAGGAGACAAAAGAGAGTGGCTTGAACTGACATAGTAGCAAAGAAATATGGGGTACTTTAAAAAGAGCATCAGTAATACTTGGTTTAATGATACTAGAGAGAGGAAAGGGAGATGGCCAAGAAGACTTCCCAGAATGCTTTGATCGTCATGGTGTTTTATTCCAACAAAACTTTTGCTTCAGAGGAATGAGTACATCAATGCAGCTACTTACTGCTGGCCCCAGAATCAACAGTTTGACCCTGCACAAGGCCCAGCTCAAAAGCCAACAGCCCCACTGAAGGATCCACGTCTTTAAGAGATCTACTCCAGGCTTCCTGAATAAAATAAGATGGGAAGAGTCTAGCCATCTGACATGTAAGGAAGATATGTGCTGTTCCCTCAAGATTTCCCTTTAGGTTAGCATGATCTGTCCCAGATGGCTGACACTTTTTCTGTGGCTGTGAGTTCTCCTGTCTAATTGGGAGGTACTCCTTACATTGTGCCCATTTCTTATCCCTTTGGGTATCTCTACCCCTTTTCTAACCTGCCTCATAGTGTCTGAATATTTACTATTCTGATTATTACAACCCTCTGACGAGCAGTCTGTCACATTAGCTAGCAGCTACAGTGAACTTTTCAATACCTAGGTCAGCACTGGGCAGTACACAGCCTGAGAAGACTAAAGGAAGAACATTATCTTAGACATACAGACCTTACTATGATCCTATGGGGCAAAATGTTGTTATTCCTGTTTTATGGATGAGGCCACTGAAGTCCTAAGAAGTTAATGAAGTCAAAGAAGGGATTAAAAGGATAAAGAAGATTATACACTAGTAAATGAAGGAGCCAGGGTTTGAACTTTGAACTCCCATCTGACTTCATAGCCTGAATTTTTAGCCACTCTACTAAACTTCCTGCTGAAATGTGTAACTTTTATTTATTTTATTCAACTAGAGTTGATTTACAACATTGTATTAGTTTCAGGTGCACAGCCAAGTGATTCAGATATAGATAGATTGATTCTTTTTCTGTTTCTTTTCCATTGTAGGTTATTACAAGATATTGAATATATAGTGCCCTGTGCTATAAAAAAGCAAATCCTTGTTTATCGGAAAGGTGTAATCTTATTAATTTGATATGAATGCTCAAAGGGCACATGGTGTAGTGAGAGGACGGGTTGTGTCAGAGGATCTTGTGCTAGTTTCAGTTTTCCCAGCTGTCCCTCACTCTGTTCCTCTGAGTAGTAATTCTCAAACACAGGAGCCCCTTGGACCTCTAGAGGAACTTCCTTGTCCCACAACAGACCTACTGAGTTGGAATTGTTGCCATATGGGAAAGCAGGCTCAGGGTAGATAGATTTAATTATTTTAAGCAAAACCATCAATTTTCACTTTCTATGTGAAATCTCTTAATTTCTTAACGTTAGCAATGAATTCACAGTTGTTTAAAAAAAAAAATCTCCATGTAGACAAACATCACATCCTTGGGCCTAATCTAGCTGGGCTTCTGCTTTAAGAAAGCTGCCAACAGAATCTTTCTCCTGAAGGGAATATACTTTGTTTAAAAACATGTCAATATAAATTTTTTAAAAATCAACCAGACTGAAGGAAACCCAGAATAGACTGTAAATAACAACAAATGAACTTAACTGTAGTAGAAATGAATAACATAAGCACACCGAAGGGAATGGAGGGGATAAGAACTAATCTAAGTAGTTTGGGAAACTGTATGTTGACCGTATATTTTAAGTTTGAGAAGAAAAGAACTGCACCAAGTACTGTGCCTTAGTCAGGAACGTGTTTTTCACAGGCACATAGGTTAGCAATTCTGAAACTACTTTACATATTGACATCACATACCCCATGATGTGACAGACTACTGGGGAGGACATCACTTTGAAGTTCTTGCTAAAAATGCATACCCTAAATCTAATCAGGAAAGGCTTCCCTGCTGGCTCAATGGTAAAGAATCTGCCTGCCAATGCAGGCGATGCAGGTTCCATCCCTAGGTAGGGAAGATCCCCTCGAGAAGGAAATGGCAACCTACTCCAGTATTCTTGCCTTGAAAATCCCATGCACTGAGGAGGCTAGCAGGCTACAGTCCACTGGGTTGCAAAGAGTCAACTAAACAACAACAATCAGAGAAAAACATCAGACAGATTCAAACTAAGGCATGTTCTAAAAAGAACTATACTCTTCACAAGTTTTAGTACTATTCCCATTTCAGGGTCATGAGAATGAGGAAAGGCTGAGGAACTATCACAGACTAAAGGAGATTTAATGAGACACAATGACAAAATCCTGGGATCCAGGATTAGGTCCTGGAAGAAACAAAGGATACTAATGGACAATCTGATGCAATCCAAAAAAAGTCTGTCATTTAGTTAATAATACTATATTGATGTTGATTTCTTGGTTTAGGTCAATGTACTACGGTTATGCAAGATGTTAACATTAAGGAAAACTGAGGGATAGGGTCTCAGGAACTCCGCATCACTTTTTAAAGTTTAGTGGATAAAGTTGATTGTTTTACTCAACCTGCATTCTACCCTCCACAGGGTACCTCCTTGTCCTGGAGAGGCTAGAACACTGAAATCTACAGTTCTAGCCCCTTAGCTTCCACCAACTTAACACATTCAAGTGAGAGTTGGAAGGCACAAATGAGGTAGGCACTATTTTCCTTTTCCTTGTGCTTATTTTCCTGCTGCAGGTGAGGTCATATGAATGTAGGGTTTTATTTTTTACAGGCGCACCTTCGGTGTTCCTTCTACAGCTTCCAGAATACTAGAGTGGGTAGCCGTTCTCTTCTCCAGGGGATCTCCCCAACCCAGGGATAGAACACACGTCTCCCACATTGCAGGCGGACTCCTTACCAGCTGAGCTACAAAAGAAGCCCAGAAAGTAAAGGTAGCTCAGTCATGTCCGACTCTTTGCAACCCTACTGGAATTCACGAAATCAGAATACTGGAGTGGATTCCCTTCTCCAGGGGATCTTCCCAACCCAGGGATCAAACCTAGGTCTCCCAAATTGCAGGCAGATTCTTTAGCAGGTTAGCAACAAGGGAAGCCCGAGATTACTAGAGTGGGTAGTCTATCCCTTCTCCAGCAGATCTTCCCGACCCAGGAATGGAACCGGGGTCTCCAGCATTGCAAGTGGATTCTTTACCAAATGAGCTAGGAGGGAAGCCCAGTTGATCTGACCTTTATTTCAAGTTTCTCACCATCTGGCGTAACCTCACCCCCTGGAGCTGAGTTTCTACACTTGAAACTCAGTTTCTGATTTTTGCCTAACACCTTGGAAGCTGAGTTCTTAAATAGAGGGTCAGAACAGTGGATCCCTGGTCCCTGTAAGCACTTCAGGGTGAAGAGCTACTTAGACAGACAGGACTCCCCAGCATGGCTGTACAGGTGGTTAAAATACTGAAACAGCCACTATCCTGAACAGCACAGTGCTTCCTTACACGTCCCCTCTCACCTGGGGGCCACCTGGACACTCCCTACAATGCATCCACTAAAGATTAATGCTTTATCCAGCATAGTCCTCAAGGCACGAGTTCCAGAGCCATGGTCAGGCTCAATTCTGATTAGTACTGATTGTTCCCTATTGGTGGTCAAATACTTTGAAGAGCATGTCTGTATGCAAGCCTGTAGTGTCTTCGTGGATTGCATGATCGCTTTACCTCTATTATTTATTTGCAACTGGGAAACTTGCCTTATATTTATTCCATAAATCTTCACTGTTCAGCTCTAAAGACTGTTATTATCCATATCTTGGGTTTAGACTCTAGTTTCCACTGATATTCAAGATTTTTATATTACCCTTTGCATCTTAAGCTTCTTCAACCTCAACTAGCTCACTTCTTATTGCAGAAAACTCTTAGGATTAGAGATCACTTTGAAAAGCCTCAATCTTTACCTAGTCCCAGGCTCTGGAATCAATCCTATGCTAAACTGTATTTATAAGAAAAAATTAACATTCTAACAGTATTTTTAAAACATTAAAATATGCTTGAACTCTTAAGGCAAACAAAAATTGACTCATGAACATTATTTAAAAAATAAAATCTTTGGTTATAACTTAGGTCTTGTCTTTAAATAGTGACAATGATTGTGTCCACACACTTGAGTTAACCTATGTTACTGGAAAATACTGTTAAAATCAAGACAATTTGACAAAATTAGTTAGACTCACACTTGATTTGGCAACTTTTATGCTGCAAAATACATATTAGATTTTTCCATATAATTTAGATTATTATTTCACCAAACAGAGAAACAATGATTGCTTCAAGTTACAGAATTCATAATACACCTACCTTTTAAAGAAGGATATTCATGCTTCTCTTGTAAGGAACCTATGAAAGAAGCTGGAAGGTAAGTTCACAAGGGATACTTCTACAATTAAAGTAGAAGAAATTCAAATGGGTGCATATCACTTATATTTTTCAGAAAGGAAAACCAAGGAAATATCCTAAATTAGAAAATAAGAAATCCCACTTGGTCATGGTGTATGATCTTTTTAATGTGTTGTTGGATTCTGATTGCTAGAATTTTGTTTAGGATTTTTGCATCTATGTTCATCAGTGATATTGGCCTGTAGTTTTCTTTTTTTGTGGGATCTTTGTCAGGTTTTGGTATTAGGGTGATGGTGGCCTCATAGAATGAGTTTGGAAGTTTACCTTCCTCTGCAATTTTCTGGAAGAGTTTGAGCAGGATAGGTGTTAGCTCTTCTCTAAATTTTTGGTAGAATTCAGCTGTGAATCCCAGGGATGCAAGGATTCTTCAATATCCGCACATCAATCAATGTAATACACCATATTAACAAATTGAAAAACAAAAACCATATGATTATCTCAATAGATGCAGAGAAAGCCTTTGACAAAATTCAACACCCATTTATGATAAAAACTCTCCAGAAAGCAGGAATAGAAGGAACATACCTCAACATAATAAAAGCTATATATGACAAACCCACAGCAAACATTATCCTCAATGGTGAAAAATTGAAAGCATTTCCTCTAAAGGCAGGAACAAGACAAGGGTGCCCACTTTCACCATTACTATTCAACATAGTTTTGGAAGTTTTGGCCACAGCAATCAGAGCAGAAAAAGAAATAAAAGGAATCCAAATTGGAAAAGAAGAAGTAAAACTCTCACTATTTGCAGATGACATGATCCTCTACATAGAAAACCCTAAAGACTCCACCAGAAAATTACTAGAACTAATCAATGATTATAGTAAAGTTGCAGGATATAAAATCAACACACAGAAATCCCTTGCATTCCTATACACTAATAATGAGAAAACAGAAAGAGAAAGTAAGGAAACAATTCCATTCACCATTGCAACAAAAAGAATAAAATACTTAGGAATATATCTACCTAAAGAAACTAAAGACCTATATATAGAAAACTATAAAACACTGGTGAAAGAAATCAAAGAGGACACTAATAGATGGAGAAATATACCATGTTTATGGATTGGAAGAATCAATATAGTGAAAATGAGTATACTACCCAAAGCAATTTAAAAAAAGAAGAAAATAAGAAATCTTTGTGAAGATGTATCGAGGTATGCCAGCAAAACAAAGGCAAAAATCAAGAACGATGAAGACATGGAATACAAGACAGCAGGCAACTAAATGTCCAGTGAAGAACAAGGCCAAGATGCAGCAGAGCTGGAAGATACGTGTCTCCGCAGGAGCTGAGTCTGTCACTGGGCCCAAGGAACATGTATTCAAGGCTGAGAACAGAATGCCTTTCCTGCTGTAGGTGGATAAACAAGGTACACAGTTCCTCTTTTCAGTAAGGAAAAAGAAAGACAATTTGAATTTGTAGGAAAGACAGGAAAACTTCACAAGAAAGCCACAGATTAGATATGAAGCAAACTAAAATGTGGCTTGATCTTGAACAGCTGATGGGATTCAAGGAAAGGGACATTCTCTTAGGTTGCAGAGGTCAAAAAGTGGACTCAGGAAGGAGGAAATGTCCTACAACAGCACCTGCTGCACTGAGTAATATTTACACACTGATAACAAAGCAAATGTTGCTTACTGCCGTTCAAAGTTTAGAATCTGTTATAGACAAAACATTGCATATCTATTTATAGCTACAGAACAGAGTGTAGTTGTCGTTAACCTCAATGTCATAAAACTAAAGAAAGCAAAAGTGAAGCTGACAGAGGCTGGGTGGAAGAGAAAATGAAAGGTGGGTTTGATAATGGTTTCATCTTACATACAGGGGAGACAAGAGCTATTTTTTTTTTAAAGATGATAAACAAGACATGGGAGTTTATCTCAAATTATAAAGACTTCCAGTAAAGAAAATATAACTACTAAAAAGGGAGAGAAGGAAGAGTAGCTTAAGTTAAGTCCTTATCTTTCAAAGGGAGGAGTATATATGTCTACAACTGATACAGCAAGAAATATTGACATAGGAATATTATTCAGAGTTATAAAGACTACCTGGGAAACAAAACAAAACGAATTGCCCCAGAAAAGTAATACTGGGACGAGTGGTGAAGGAATGGCAGAGAGGGCTGTGACATTTCATTGTAAGTCCTCTCAACTGGCTAATTTTTTTAACTAAATAGCATAAGAGATTTGCACAGAACGTGAACCATTAACAGGCTGAATGCTTAACCATGTTTTTAATATTTTTTGAATTTTTTGTTTTTGATGAGATTTCCTAATGTCTTTATTACACTTAAAATCCTTTCATAATTTGTGTAGAAGCTACACAAGTTGGTTCTGTTTCATAGTCAATCTACTGAATACTGACTTTTGTCCACTTTCCTATAATCTAGTGTATCTATAATCTTGTATAAAAAATCTCTCATTTGCTATATTATGAAACAAGGGTGGGATATTTATGAAGCAGATAGTAACAAAGTTCTGGTCCAGCTTTTTTTTTTTTTTTCTGGTCCAGTTTTTGTGCCTACAAAATCGAAGGGAAAACCATAAAAAGACTCAGAATAGATTGCATAAACAAATATATATTGAGTACATATTAACTCCCAGGCACAAGGCTAGCTGATAATATACTGCATCAAGACAAGACCAGAAGAATTATTTTTATTATCACTTTATCTGAAATTTTAGAAAATGTGTTCATTTAGTGCAGGATTTCTCAACTTTGGCACTATTGACATGTTGGACCACATAGTTTGTTGTTGTGTCTGTCCTGTGCTTTGTAGACATTTAGCAGCATCCCTGGTTTCTACCATTAGAGGTCAATAATATGTCCTCCCCTCTCCCGTTCTTCCAATAGTGACAACCAAAACTGTCTCCAGATTTTGTACCTGGTTGAGAATCATTGGGTGTGATCATATTTTTAAAGAACTACAATTTAATTTTAGAGATGCTACTACTGTGTCAACCTTATTTCTTTTGTGATGAATTTGTCTTACATATTGTCTCATTACATTTGACTTGAGAAACATAGCCACAATGGACTTTGATTCTTAGATGAGATAAATGTAATCTTTAACACTGCAGTTGAGTGGCATTTTCAACTAACTTATGAATAGCAAAACAAATATGACTTGCTATTTTTAGCTTAGGGAGTCTATCTTAAACCATACATGCTGGTACAACTGTGAAATCTAAGCTTTTAGGATTTCTCCTGAGTTAACCAGATGGCATGCTTATGGTCTGCCTACAAAATCTTTCCTTTCTTTTCAAATAAGCTATTTTTCACTTTCCACTTTAAGATCATATACTTTTAGATTCTTTCCAAGTGAGAAAAAAAGTCCAGGCTACATTAGACACTAAAGTAAATGATCACAAGTCCTGAGATTCCTGGGACTTATAAATCCAAGGAAAATGTCACCTATCTCCATGTTTTTACCCTCACCTTGTTGTATCTTCATGTAACCTTAGCTTCTAATCTATCCTTACAGTAACAGCAAATGCACATATACTCCTTATTTGCCAGGCATCATTCTAAGCTCCTTCACATTTATTTAAACTGCTTTTCACTTTATTGAGGCATAACTGATATACAAAACTGCACATTTTTAAAGTATATGAAAAAAAATAAATAAAGTATATGATTCGGTAAGTTTGCACATGTGTACAACCGTGAAACCATCACCACAATCAAAGCAATAAACATATCTATCGAAGTAAGATGTTTTATTTTGACTTAATTTCAGACAGAAAAATTACAAGAATAGTACAAAGAGCTACTGGATATCTTTCACCAAGATTCAGCGGTTGTTCCCACTTTACTACATTTGATTCTTTTTCCCCTCTCTATACCTATGTGTCTATAGTATGTAATTTTTTCCTCAACCACTTTAGAATGTTACATTATGCCATTTTACCTCTAAATACCTCAGTGTAGTGTTTTTCCTAAAACCAAGGAAATTGACATTATGACATTATCTAATTTACATTCAGACCTCACCATTTGTCCTAAAAACGTCCTTTAAATCAGAAGATGATCCAAGATGAATATGTGCATTCAATTGCTATGCCTCTTTGTCATCCCTTAGTCTGGCACAGTCTCAGTCTCTCTGCAGAGAATGACACTGACATTTTTGACAACTACAGGACACTGGTGGTGTGGACTGTTTCTCTTTGAATTTGTGTGATAATTCTTCATGAAAGAGATTCAGGCTATGCAATGTGGCAAGAACACCACAGAAGTGATGGTGAGTTCTTGCCAGTGCTTCAAAAGACATATGATACTGGTTTTCCCCAATATGAGTGATACTATCCTTGACATTGGTTAAGGCATGATCAGCCAGATTTCCCCACTGTCTTTTGTAGTTAATAGGTATCTTGTAGAGAGATACTTTGAGATTGTGTAAATACTTTGTTATCCTCAAATTTTCACCCACCAGTTTTAGCACCCATAATTATTACTGATAGTTTCATTAGAAAACAATGATTTTCTAATTTTATCATCTCTTCTACATGGCTTTCTACTTTAAAAATGAACTTTCTTTACCTAGCTACCTATGTATCTACCTGTCTATATGTCTGTCTAGTTCTATCAGTGTGGTCCTACTCTTTACTCAGTTAGTTATATTCCTTTGCTTTGTTTCATTTTTATTTTGATGTCAGACTGTTAGAGTCAGTCAAATGAGAGTTCCTTCAAACAGGTTTCTGTGATTGACATAGCTCAAAAAGATGTCCAAGGCCTGGAATCAAGTCTTGGTTGTTTTTAATGGTATTCAAAAGCCACCATCTGCATGCTGGGTGCTTATTGCTATTGGGCTCTGTGAGCAGACAAATGGGAACTGGATGTATTTATAGACATTTATACATACATATCTGTGTGTACATACATACATGTATACATATACCTCATCTTATTGCACTTCATTTTATTGTGCTTCACAGATAACACATCAAATTGAAAACTGAATCAATGAATACATAAAATTGAAAATTTGTGGGAACACTGCAGCAAGAAAATCTATCACCACCATTTTTCCAAAAGCATTTGTTTACTTCATGTCTCTGTGCCACATTTTGGTAATTCTCATAACATGTCAAACACTTCCATTATTATTATATTTGTTATGGTGATGTTTGATCAGTGATCTTTTATGTTACTATTGTAAAAATATTACAACTTGATGAAGACTCGAATGATGATTAGCATTTCTTCCAAGAAAGTATTTTTAAAGTATGTATATTGTTTTGAGACATAATACTGTTGCATACAATAAGCTGCACTATAGGGTAAATGTAACTTTTATATGCACTGGGAAACAAAAAAATTTGTGTGGATTGCTTTATTGCAGTATTCGCTTTATTGTGGTGGTCTAGAATCAAACTCAAACTTGCAGTATTCTCAAGGTCTGTATTAATTCCCAATGTCTGTACTAATATTTATCCATTGTTATAATCCTATGAAGCATCTACAATTTTTATTATTTTCATTTTACAGCTAAAGAAACTGAGGCATAGAAAACATTAAATAACTTGCTAAGGATCTTCCAGTCAAGTCAGAAGGCTGAAATTGGAACTTAGGCAGTCTGGTTGCAGGCTTACCCTCTAAGCATAACTATTCAAAGACAAAATTTTCCCAGGGTTGAGAAGGAAGTTTATCCAACATGATCTAAAATTTTTACTGAGTTCCTTGACTTTAATGTCATATCCCATTTATTACTTGGGGAAAAGTAAAGGATGTCCTGCTCATCTGGGAACCAAATCTGAGCAATAGACTTGACACACAATTGCTTCTTCATTCAGAAAACTGAAGGTGTGCAACCGCAAACTTCCTACCCACCAAGAAATACCTCATGGTGGGATATTGGAATGTTTTAAAAACCTATCCAGAGAATACCTGCTTTGCTCAAGATTATGTTGCTCTGAAGGAAACAAAAATCCTAAGAATGACTTAGAAAGCCAAATTTAAGACCGTGATGATACCAGTATGAATTTATCCTTGGAAGATTTTATAAAAGCAAAAAGAAGGTTGAATATAAATTTGACATATACCTTATGTCTAATTTGGGGCGTGGTATCATGAAAATTTTTAAAAATTCATGTGATACAAAGGCCAGTGATTCTTAAAGGAAATACAAAAGGATAGGGAAGTTTTTATGATGATATTCTAACAAAGTAAGTGCCAGTGATTCCATAAAGCAACCAAAGTGCCAGGAATGGAGCTCTCAGTTGAACTCAGACAAACTCACAAATCAAGGATGAATAAAAAACACAAGACAAACCCTAAGGATACTGTAGTAGGGCACACCACAAATGATCTCTGTATAGATGTATACATACCTTGAAACTTGACATATTGCAGGTTAGTGGGGATGTGTTCAATTATTTACTAAATATTGCTTGGACAATTAGTTATCTATATAGCAAATAATAATATTTGTTCCTACTTCACACCATAAGCAAAAATAATTACCAGGAGAATTAAAGCCCTCAATATGAAAAGCAGAAATTTTACACACAGGTATGCTGAGGTTAGGGAGAATATCCTCCTGACTTTAGGACAGAAGAGCTGTTTGTTGTTGGTTTTTTTCTTCAAACAAAATTAAAGCGCACATGCAAGAAAATGACATTTGATTATGTTAAAGTTTGGAAATTGTACATCTTTAAAACATTCCCAAAGTAAAAAAACAAGCTGAAGACTGGAAGACTATTTGCAAATGCAAATGAATGACAAGGAATTAAGTTTCTTGAATACATAAAGAAACTTGTACAAATTAATACAAGACAACCCAATACTGTAAAATAGTAATATCAAGAATAATGATGACATATGGTATTAACACATAAGAGTCTTTTACAGAAAGCTGCTGCTGCTGCTAAGTCACTTCAGTCGTGTCCAACTCTGTGTGACCCCACAGACGGCAGCCACAAGGCTCCCCCATCCCTGGGATTCTCCAGGCAAGAACACTGGAGTGGGTTGCCATTTCCTTCTCCAATGCATGAAAGTGAAAAGTGAAAGTGAAGTTGCTCAGTCGCGTCCGACTCCCAGCGACCCCACAGACTGCAGCCTACCAGGCTCCTCCATCCATGGGACTTTCCAGGCAAAGTACTGGAGTGGGGTGCCATTGCCTTCTCCAACAGAAAGCTGAATAGTCAACAAATATATGAAAAGATGCTCCACTTCAATGGTAAGCAGGGATGTTCAAACCATGATCAAGTACAATTAGATTGGAAAGTTAAGAATTCTGAGAATGTTAAACATTAATGAAGATGGGAAGCAAGAGAAAAGTTCTGCTAAGAGAGTATGGTGCTTTGAGAGTATTCACTTTGGAGAGCAATTTGGCAGCTTATATTGAGCTAGAAGATGCATGTGCCTTCAGTCAATCAGTTCAGTTGTTCAGTCGTGTCCAATTCATTGCCGTCCCATGGGCTGCAGCACGCCAGGCTTCCCTGTCCGTCACCAACTCCTGGAGTCTACTCAAGCTCATGTCCATTGCATCGGTGATGCCATCCAACCATCTCATTCTTTGTCGTCCCCTTCTCCGCCAGCCTTCAATCTTTCCCAGAATCAGGGTCTTTTCCAATGAGTTGGTCTTCACATCAGGTGGCCAAAGTATTGGAGTTTCAGCTACAGCATCAGGACTGATTTCCTTTAGGATGGATGGGTTGGATCTCCTTGCAGTCCAAAGGACTCTCAAGAGTCTTCTCCAACACCACAGTTCAAAAGCATCAATTCTTCAGCACTTAGCTTTCTTTATAGTCCAACTCTCACATCCATACATGACTACTGGAAAAACCACAGGTTTGACTAGATGGACCTTTGTTGGCAAAGTAATGTCTCTGCTTTTTCATATGCTGTCTAGGTTGGTCAGTTTTTCTTCCAAGGAGCAAGCAAGCATTTTTAAATGTTATGGCTGCAGTCACCATCTGTAGGGATCTTGGACCCCCCCAAAATAAAGTCTCTCACTGTTTCCATTCTTTCCCCATCTATTTGCCATGAAGTGATGGGGCCAGACGCCATGATCTTCGTTTTCTGAATGTTGAGTTTTAAGCCAACTTTTTCACTCTCCTCTTTCACTTTCATCAAGAGGTTCTTTAATTCTTCACTTTCTGCCATAAGGGTGGTGTCATCTGCATATCTGAAGTTATTGATATTTCTCCTGGCAATCTGGATTCCAGCTTGTGCTTCCTCCAGCCTGGCATTTCGCATGACGTACTCTGCATATAAGTGAAATAAGCAGGGTAACAATACACAGCCTTGATGTACTCCTTTCCTGATTTGGAACCAGTCTCTGTTGTTCCATGTCCAGTTCTGTCACTTCTTGACCTACATACAGATTTCTCAGGAGCCAGGTCAGGTGGTCTGGTATTCCCATCTCTTTAAGAATTTTCCAAAATTTGTTGTGGTCCACACAGTCAAGAGCTTTGGTGTAGTCAATAAAGCAAAAGTAGATATTTTTCTGGAATTCTCTTGCTTTTCCAATGATTCAAGTGATGTTGGCAATTTGATCTCTGGTTCCTCTGCCTTTTCTAAATCCAGCTTGAACATCTGGAAGTTCACAGTTCATGTACTGTTGAAGCCTGGCTTAGAGAATTTTGAGCATTACTTTGCTAGCATGTGAGATGAGTGCAATTGTGTGGTAGTTTGAGCATTCTTTGGCATTGCCTTTCTTTGGGATTGGAATGAAAACTGACCTTTTCCAGTCCTGTGGCCACTGCTGAGCTTTCCAAATTTGCTGGCATATTGAGTGCAGCATTTTCACAGCATCATCTTTCAGGATTTGAAATAGCTCAACTGGAATTCCATCACCTGCACTAGCTTTGTTCATAATGATGCTTCCTAAGGCCCACTTGACCTCACATTCCAGGATTTCTGGCTCTAGGTGAGTGATCACACCATCATGGTTATCTGGGTCATGAAGATCTTTTTTGTATAGTTCTTCTGTGTATTCTTGCCACTTCTTAATATCTTCCGCTTCTGTTGGTCCATACCATTTCTGTCCTTTATCGAGCTCATCTTTGCATGAAATATTCCCTTGGTATCTCTAATTTTCTTGAAGAGATCTCTAGTCTTTCCCACTGTGCCCTGGGACCTCCTAATTCTACTCCTAGTTAAAATTTCCTTTAGAAAAATGTACTAGGAGAAAGAATGTGCATAGCACATCGTATGTAATAGCAAATATTTGGCAACAACCTAAATGCCCCATCCACTGGAGAATGGGAAATAAATACTATATGATATATTCAGTTTAACAAATTCTCTAAGCTGTGGAAATGAGTAAAATTTACAGCTATCTGCATCTCCACATATGGAGGATGCAAAAGAATATATAAATACTCCATTGACATAAAATTTTTAAACATACAAATAAATCCTATATATACTGCTTAAGAATACACACACACACACAGTTAAATTATAAGAAAAAACACGGAAATGAAAAATCACCAAATTTAGGAGTTGGCATTTTCGTTGGGGGGATGAAATAAATTATTGGTAAATTTTAAGTTCTTTATTTAACACAGGTGCTGATTTTATTAATCTGCATTCTTTTTATGAGGTTGAAATGTTTTGTAGTATATTTAAAGATGAATCACTTTGGTCTTATTTTCCTGACTGTAGGCACACCATGATACAAACATAGTTCTTCATCATGATAGAAATGTGTTACCCCTTTTCCAATTAAGCTTTTTTTAAAAGAACTTTTTATTTTAATTGGAGGCTAATTACAACATTGTAGTGGTTTTTGCCATACATTGACATGAATCAGCCATGGGTGTACATGTGTTGCCCATCCTGAACCCCCCTCCCACCACCCTCCCCATCCTATCCCTCAGGGTCATCCCAGTGCACTGGCCCTGAGTGCCCTGTCTCATGCATCAAACCTGGACTGGTAATCTATTTCATGTATGATGATATACATGTTTCAATGTTATTCTCTCAAATCATTCCACCCTCACCTTCTCCCAGAGTCCAAAAGTCTGTTCTTTACATCTGTCTCTCTTTTGCTGTCTCGCATCGTTACCATCTTTCTAAATTCCATATATATGCATTAATATACTGTATTGCTGTTTTTCTTTCTGACTTACTTCACTCTGTGTAATAGGCTCCAGTTTCATCTATCTTATTAGAACTGACTCAAATGCATTCCTTTTTATAGCTGAGTAATTTTCTATTGTGTATATGTACCACAGCTTTCTTATCCATTCATCTGCCGATAGACATTTAGGTTGCTTCCATGTCCTAGCTATTGTAATCAGTGCTACGATGAACACTGGGGTACACGTCTCTATCAATTCTGGTTTCCTTGGTGTGTATGCCCAGCAGTGATTGCTGGGTCATATGGCAATTCTATTTCCAGTTTATGTAAGGAATCTCCACACTGTTCTCCATAGTGGCTGTACTAGTTTGCATCCCCACAACAGTGTAAGAGGGTTCCTTTTTCTCCATACCCTCTCCAGCATTTGTTTGTAGACTTTTTGATAGTAGCCATTCTGACCAGCATGAGATGGTACCTCACTGTGGTTTTGATTTGCATTTCTCTGATAATGAGTGATGTTGAGCATCTTTTCATGTGTTTGTTAGCCATCTGTATGTCTTCTTTGCAGAAATGTCCATTTAGTTCTTTGGCCCATTGTTTGATTGGGTTTATTTTTCTGGTATTGAGCTGCATGAGCTGCTTGTATATTTTTGAGATTATCAGTTGCTTCATTTGCTTTTTCTCCTATTCTGAAGGCTGTCTTTTCACCTTGCTTATAGTTTCCTTCATTGTGCCAAAGCTTTTATGTTTAATTAGGTTCCATTTGCTTATTTTTGCTTTTATTTCCATTACTCTAGGAGGTGGGTCATAGAGGATCTTAGCTGTGATTTATGTCAGAGTGTTTTGCTTATGTTTTCCTATAGGAGTTTAGTTCTAGTTTCTGGTCTTAAGATGTTTAATCCAGTTTGAGTTTATTTTTGTGTATGGTGTTAGAAAGTGTTCTGGTTTCATTCTTTTCCAGGTGGTTGACCAGCTTTCCCAGCACCACTTATTAAAGAGATGGTCTTTTCTCCATTGTGTATTTTTGCCTCCTTTGTCAAAAATAAGTTGTCCATAGGTGCATGGATTTATCTCTGGGCTATTTTGTTACATTGATCTATATTTCTGTCTTTGTGCCAGTACTATACGGTCTTGATGACTGTAGCATTGTAGCAATCTGAAGTCAGGTAGGTTGATTTCTCCAGTTCCAGTCTTCTCAAGATTGCTTTGCCTATTCGAGGTTTTTTGTATTTCTATACAAATTGTGAAATTATTTGTTCTAGGTCTGTGAAAAATACTGTTGGTAGCCTGACAGGGATTGCATTGAATCTAAAGATTGCTTTGGGTAGTACACTCATTTTCACAATATTGATTCTTCTAAGTCTTCCAAACCATGAACATGGTATATTTCTCCATCTATTTGTGTCTTCTTTCATCAGTGTTCTATAATTTTCTATATGTAGTTCTTGTTTCTTTATATAGATTTATTCCTAAGTATTTTATTCTTTTCATCACAATGGTGAATGGGTTTATTTTCTTAATTTGTTTTCTCATTGTTAGTGTGTAGGAAAGGACTTCTGTGTATTAATTTTATATCCTGAAACTTTATGATATTCATTGATTAGCTCTAGTAACTTTCTGGTGGTGCCTTTAGGGTTTTCTATGTATAGAATCATGTCATCTGCAAACAGATGATCAGGTCATCTACCTCTTCTTTTCCAATCTGATTCCCTTTTTCTTCTCTGATTGCTGTAGCTACAACTTCCAAAACTATGTTGAATAGTAGTGATGAGAGTTGGCACCCTTGACTTGTTCCTGACTTTAGGGGAAATGTTTTCCATTTTTCACCATTGAGGATGTTTGTTTTTATCATATATGGCTTTTATCATGTTGAGGTATTCCAATCAAGCTTTATGTTCTAGAATTTGGACTCTTCTCCACTGGGGTGTGTGCAGGAAGTGGGGAGGGTCTGTTGTGGCTCCTTCAGTGCTTGTCATAGAAAAAAAAAAAAAAAATTCTTTCAGGGTTTTGTTGCAAAGGAATTAATCTGGGTTGGGAAGATCTCCTGGAGAAGGAAATGGCAACCCACTCCAATATTCTTGCCTGGAAAATCCCATAGATGGAGGAGCCTGGTTGGCTACAGTCCATGGGGTCACAAAGAGTCAGACACGACTGAGCGACTTCACTTTCACTTTCAAGAATGGAAGAAGGATGTGGTACTGGTACTGGGATGGAAAAGCAGCAGTCTGATTAGAGAAAATGGAGGCGTCCTGGGGACTAGGTTTGGGGGATTTTCTTAAGACATTTAGATCAATCTCTCTTGGGTGGTCATACCAGGATGGTCAAGGCTGGTGTAAACTGCAGGGACCTTGAGAGCAGAGCATAAGTCTCTGTGTTGTGTCAGCCTATGATTAGAACAGAAATGGCAGTGAGGGCATCTCAGTGGCCCTCACAGAGCAACAGGGCCTACTAGAGAAAGGTGTGCCATCCCCAGCCAGCAAGAGCATCCTCTAGAAGGTGTGGAAACAATGAAGCACACCCAACCTTGGCATGAGATAAGGCCAAGGGTTCTTTTAGGAGTCAATGAAGGGGTTAGGGAACCCAGTTTCTGACCCACATTAGAAGTTCTTTAGCTAGCCCTGAGGAAGCTCAGGTTAGATTTAACTTACTTTAGAAAAACAGGAAAACGTGATGTTTCTTGTAACTGAAAGATTACACATTAATGTCAGAAAGCTACCACACAGAATAAGCAAAGGCTAGAGACTATAAGGAACAGGTCCAAATCCAAAGAAGAGAGTTCGCTGTCAATAGATAATTGGAAGCAAACAGCTAAGGGTCTCTTTTTCCCTTCTTCTCAAGGGAAAAAAATAACCTTCAAACTAATGGGCCAGAACAATGGTAAAACAAGGAAACTCAGGTTCCCCAATAAGTGAGTATCAGAAGCATTAGATGAACCAAGGAAGCATCAGATGAACCAAGGAAGCAAACTCCACAGCAGACTCCACTGTCAACTTGGAGGGTTAGATCATCAGAGGGAGAAAAATCCCACCGACTGCCAGTTAGACCACAGCCAGATTTGAGGAACAGCGTGATACTACTCATGAGTGAGAGAAATTAGCTTTCAGGTAACCATACTTTTTTTTTTTTCTCGCTGTGCAGCACATGGGGTCTCGGTTCCCCAACCAGGGATTGAAACTGCGCCCTCTATATTAGAAGTATGGAGGACTAACCACTGGACTGCAAGGGAAGTCCCAGGTAACCATATTCTGTAACAAGTTGTTTATATATATGACAACTCATCTACAGAAAAACTTTCATTCCTTATGCTTTAAAAGGTAAGTACTACAAAACCATTTTCTTATATAGGTTTCTGAAAATCAATGAGCACTAAAGTATACTTACAATCAGTTCAGTTCAGTTCAGTCGCTCAGTCATGTCTGACTCTTTGTGACCCCATGAATTGCAGCATGCCAGGCCTCCCTGTCCATCACCAACTCCAGTTCACTCAGACTCACGTCCATCGAGTCAGTGATGCCATCAAGCCATCTCATCCTCTGTCATCCCCTTTTCCTCCTGCCCCCAATCCCTCCCAGCATCAGAGTCTTTTCCAATGAGTCAACTCTTCGCATGAGGTGGCCAAAGTACTGGAGTTTCAGCTTTAGCATCATTCCTTCCAAAGAAATCCCAGGGCTGATCTCCTTCAGAATGGACTGGTTGGATCTCCTTGCAGTCCAAGGGACTCTCAAGAGTCTTCTCCAACACCACAGTTCAAAAGCATCAATTCTTTGCCGCTCAGCCTTCTTCACAGTCCAACTCTCACATCCATACATGACCCCAGGAAAAACCATAGCCTTGACTAGATGGACCTTTGTTGGCAAAGTAATGTCTCTGCTTTTGAATATGTTATCTAGGTTAGTCAAAACTTTCCTTCCAAGGAGTAAGCGTTTTTTAACTTCATGGCTGCAGTCACCACCTGCAGTGATTTTGGAGCCCAGAAAAATAAAGTCTGACACTGTTTCCAAGGTTTCCCCATCTATTTCCCATGAAGTGATGGGACCGCATGCCGTGATCTTCATTTTCTGAATGCTTAGCTTTAAGCCAACTTTTTCACTCTCCACTTTCACTTTCATCAAGAGGCTTTTTAGTTCCTCCTCACTTTCTGCCATAAGGGTGGTGTCATCTGCATATCTGAGGTTGCTGATATTTCTCCCGGCAATCTTGATTCCAGCTTGTGTTTCTTCCAGTCCAGCGTTTCTCATGATGTACTCTGCATAGAAGTTAAACAAGCAGGGTGACAATATACAGCCTTGATGTACTCCTTTTCCTATTTGGAACCAGTCTGTTGTTCCATGTCCAGTTCTAACTGTTGCTTCCTGACCTGCATACAGATTTCTCAAGAGGCAGGTCAGCTGGTCTGGTATTCCCATCTCTTTCAGAATTTTCCAGTTTATTGTGATCCACACATTCAAACGACTTTGGCATAGTCATTAAAGCAGAAATAGATGTTTTTCTGGAACTCTCTTGCTTTTTCCATGATCCAGTGGATGTTGGCAATTTGTCTCTGGTTCCTCTGCCTTTTCTACAACCAGTTAGAACATCAGGAAGTTCACGGTTCACATATTGCTGAAGCCTGGCTTGGAGAATTTTGAGCATTACTTTACTAGCATGTGAGATGAGTGCAACTGTGTGGTAGTTTGAGCATTCTTTGGCATTGCCTTTCTTTGGGATTGGAACAAAAACTAACCTTTTCCAGTCCTGTGGCCACTGATGAGTTTTCCAAATTTGCTGGCATATTGAGTGCAGCACTTTCACAGCATCAAATAAGATTACACAAAATTTACTTAAATAAAATGTCCATGTTTTAAGACTATGTATAAGGAACCAAAAAAATAAAGTGTATTTGGGTTCTCCAGAGAAACAGCACCAATAGTAAGTGTGTGTTTGTATATAATATTTTACTCTTAATAAAAAATGATGCCAGAGTGCTCTCCAGTCCCTTCAGCCACATGAAGGTACAATGTGAAGTCTGAACACCAAGAAACAATAGTTCTTAGGGACAAACACTTTTAAAAGCATACCTATGGTCCTAAGAAACCCATAAGTCTAGGGATACTTACTATAACAGCAAAAAACTGAATACATCTTAATGACCTCTGAAAAGGGGCTAAGTTATATTGTAAATTCTACTTAACAGCAGCGATAATAAAATTCCTCTACAAATATTTTTCTTTTAAAACGTGAGGCTTAAATGCTCATTGACACATACATTTATATATATATATATATATATACACACACATACATATTCAAGTAGATTTATTAAAAGGAATTAGCTCACAAGCTTATAAAGGCCGACAGGTCCCAAGATATGGAGGGTAAGCAGGCAAGTTGGAGACCCAGGAGAGACAAAGGTGTACCTCCAGTCCAAAGGCCAGCAGGCTCAATTGAGGAGTTCTGAATCGAAGGTCAGGAAAAAACATGTCCTAACCAGAGGCAGTTGGGCAGGAGGAATTCTTACTGTGGTCAGGGTGAAGAGGGGCAGCCCTTCTGTCCTCCTCAGGCCTTTAAGTCCACCCACCTTGCTGTGTTAAGTCACTTTAGTCGTGTCCATCTCTTTGTGATACTATGGACTGTGGACTGCCAGGCTCCTCTGTCCATGAGATTCTCTAGGCAAGAATAGTGAGTGGATTGCCATGCCCTCCTCCAGGGGATCTTCCCGATCCAGGGACTGACCCTGAGTCTCTTGCATCACAGGCGGATTCTTTACCGCTGGGCCATCAGGGAAGCACCCCACCCACCTTAGGGAAGGCAATCTGTTTTACTCAAGTCTGTATTTAAATGTTAATCTCATCCAAAAAACATTCTCACAGAAACACCCTAATATCTGGGCTCCACATGGCCCAGACAAGTTTACATATAAAGTTAACCGTCACAGAAGGCAATACATCAATATGTTATCAATTAATTGGGTCGTTAATACTTTCACTTGCACTGGCCTTCTATTTTGTTATTTCAAATGGCATATTTCTGTATTTTAATTATTTTTAAAAATTGTACTGAGTTATAATTAATAATCAAGAGACTTCTGTGGTGGTCCAGGGTTAAGAATCTGCCTTCTAATGCAGGAGATGTGGGTTCGATCCCTGGTCAGGGAACTAAGATGCTACAGGGCAACTAAGTCCACATACACTACTCCTGAGCCAAATGCCACAACTAGAGAGAAGCCCAAATGCCACACAAATGATTCCGCGTGCCACAACTAAGACTCGATGCAGCCAAAAATAAAGAAATATTAAAAAAACAATCAACAATCAGTATCATATATATTTCCATATTTCAAATAATTTCTGCTTCTTTTTCATGTTTTCAGTTTCAATCATGTTTAGTTCCTGTCAAATTAATTTATAAACCTCAACTAATAAAACACTGCTCTCTGGAGAACCTAAATAAAGAACTGATTCTTCACCAAATAATTCTAGTAAGGACAACTTTCTAAAAATATTCTCATATTCTAAATGTTTGTTCTCGTATCAAAATCTCTAATGAAGAAAATATACAAGACTTGATAAAACTTCCAAATTACTTTTGTAGTTCTAGCACTACAGGTTGCTACTGAAGCCAGAATATAAAATTCCAATTCTCATTATCACAATTAATCACAAATTCTAAGCTCTTCAGGTATTAACTTTCTCAGAAAAATTTTACCTTTATTTGCTATCACAAACTTACCACAAAACTACATTTTACTGGGGAAATACTTAAAAGTGATTCATTTATTTACATATTTATAATATCATTTGGAGATACTTTAATTTAGTGTCTTTCAGCCAAATTAAAACATCTGGAAATCTAAAACTTTGGCTAAATTTCCAGATTTTTTCCCCAAGCTTTCCACAGTACCAGCTGTTCAAAACCCAGTAAAGTTTCTATATAGTTCTTATTGGAATTATTTTCCTTGAACATCTGTAATAAATTTTGCTATCTTCTCCCAGATAATACCTTTAGGTCCACAGCATCTTAAGTTATGATATTTTGCCTCTTAAGTAAATTCTGAAGACACTTTCATGTGTAACAATTGAAGCTGTGCAGTAATGACTGAATTTTTTCTCTTCTGTTTTTGTCAGATGTTTTATAAGTGAGACCATAAATCTAAATTGCAACATGTCTGCATTAATTATGTTTTTTTTTTAATAATGTTTTATTGGAGAAGGAAATGGCAACCCACTCCAGTGTTCTTGCCTGGAGAATCCCAGGGACAGGGTAGCCTGGTGGGCTGCTGTCTATGGGGTCACATATAGTTGGACCCAACTGAAGCGACTTAGCAGCAGCGGCAGTCCTTAACAACATAGCAGATAGTGTTAACAATTTGAAGTGTATTTTAAAATATTTCTTATTTGAGCAATTAAAACTCTTAGATAAAATGTTTAGAACATCACTTGAAAAAAATCATGTTTTCATTTCAGAAATGAAAATCATTTATTTTATATTAATTCTGAGGCAATATCAAAAGATGTTTCAGGACGTTTTTAAGAAACATTTCAAGCTATAGTTTATTATCATGTTCTTCCACAGTTTTAGAATATGAACACTTAGAGCATTTAAAAGGAATGTTAAGAAGCTTATCAACATTTTGCTAACACTCATTCTGGGTGTTTTTTCTCCCTCCAATTCACAACTGTAAACTCAAACACAATAACTTCACAGAAAGGTATAAATGTTACATATGTATAGTTTGATAAATTTCCATAAACTGAACACACACACACATGATTAGCACCCAAATAAAGAAAGAGATCATAGAACATACCAGCATCCCAAAAGTCTCAATTCCCATACCTTCTTTCAGTTACTTCCTTCCCACTTAAGAGTAACCAACATCCTGTTTTTGTACTTCATATAAATAGAATCACAAAGTATGTATTCTTTTGTGTCTGGTTTCTTTTGTTAAGCATTATCTCTACATGGTTATACATCTTCCAATATTATTGTATTCTATTGTGTGACAACACCATAATTTGTCTATCTGGGTTGTTTCCAAGTTTGGATATTAGTAATGGCACTGCTGTGGACACTCATTGCTCAGACCAATATGGTAGGTACTAGCCAAATGTAGCTCTCTAAGTCAGCTCCTCAGTTGCACCAACCACATTCAAATGGTCAGTAGCTACAAGGCTAGCAGCTACTGTACGGATAGCACAGAATAGAGCACTTGCATCACTGAAGCAAGTTCCATTGCATAGTGCTGAATCCACAAGCTGGTGAACATATGAAATCGCTGGGTCAAAAGCTATGCGTATATTCCACATTAACAGAAGATAGCATCAAATAGTTTTAGAGTGTCCATTACTACTTTGTTGTAAGCCCTTCTATTTTAAAATATTAAAACACTGTATTTACTTTTCACCTAATAATCATAATACACTAAATAGGAAAACCACAATAGCCAGTGTTAGAACATGGAATGATTCACAGGTAATGAACAAGGCAGGAACATTATATACCATAACACAGTTCAAGTTAACAGATGTTGCAAATGTTTCTCAGATGTCATTACAACAAAAGGTCCATTATCAATGGCTGTCAAAAAAGAACTAATGGACTTATATCTATTAATTTTAGTGCTATTGCAGTTACAGTAAAATGATCTACCACTAGTACAAATTTCAGTATTTTAACTGAGACAGCCATGCTGGTGTCTATCAGCTAAACAACAGACCTCCTCATGATCCCAACCAATTAACCACAGATATTACCAATCTTCTCAAGTTCTGGCAAATGGAGGCCAATGTTGTTTAAACTGTATTTAACCACGAATGAATTTGTGCACCTGTACATATATATATTGGTCTTTATCATTTCTCCCCTCTTGAGTTGCTCATTTACATTCCTTATCCATTTTAAACTACCAATTTATAAATTCTTTTACTATTATACATTATATACTATGATTGCCCATGTATGTCCTTTGCCCATTGAAAGTTACTAATTTCCAAATGTTATTTTTATATTAAGGAAATTAACCCTCTGTACACAGAAGTCTTAAAAATATTTTCCTCCAAGTGGTAGTTTATCTTTTTCCTATAAAATTGTTTTAAATGCTAGGTAGTCAAGTTTCTTAACTTTTTTTAGATTTTGTGTTTTATGTCATGTTTGAAAGCCTTATCTTCTCAAATAGTGTATGAAAAGTCAATTTTTCTCCTGCCTATTTAAAAAAATACTTGATATATCTGTAACTTACATACTCCAGCATAAGTAGTAGAACCATCCTTGCATTTTTTAAAGTGGCCTATAATGTTTTTGTTAGACACTGCTAGTTACCTACCTGGCACCCGTTCTTCCTTACTAACAGATGTGACTTTGTTTAGGGCAGTAAACGTGCCCAGCTTAAAATACTTTCCCAGACTCTCTTACAGCAAGGGGTAGCCAAGTGTTTCTGTTCTCTGCTGAGATATAAGAGAAGTTACTGAATGTGGCTTCCAGAGAGAGCTTTAAAGGCAACTTTGACTGACATGCTCCATTTGGCCTCTTAACCTTCCCTTTCTTCCTGATTGTAATCTAGATGTACTACGTAGAAGTGAAACAGCTATCTTGAGACAACATGGATGAAAGCCACCAACCAAAAAAATAGTAGAGTACAAAGATAAAAGGAACCTGAGTCCCCGGCGACATTAAGTTGCTGTTAGTCCTAGATACACCCTTGGATTGCTTATGTGAGAAAAATAAACTCTTTGTTTACTGAAGGATCATAGGGTACAATCATCCAGTATGACCATACTGATCATAGGATTATTTCTTGCAAACAAGTACATTTCTATCTGATGCATTATCTCATGTACACCAATTTGGCATGTGACTTTTATCTCATACTTTCTATATATAATCGAGTATATTTCTGGAAACCCTCATTTCATTGATCTAAATAAATTCAGTTTAATAGCTTTTATTGAACACGGGACAATTTTATATGCTTTATATTAACTAGCTCACTTAAGCCTCACAATAGCCCTTTGAACTTTCACTATTTAATATTAATGTGTAGTACTTGTAAACCTAATGCTAATGGTAGATTTTTTTTTTAATGAAATGGAAAAAAGACCAAAAAGGAAAGAGAAAGATGTTTCAATTATCTATATGATGGACTGCAGCAGAAGGCAATCATTTATGTTGCCCTCCATCTGGCAACACTGGTGTTCCACACTGTAATGGAAAGAGCAGTAGACTGATGGTCTGAAGACATAAGCTCTTATTCCAATTCTGTTGGTCAACAGTGTTTGACAACCCTTCCTTAGACTTTAGTTTCCTCATCTGTACAATGAGGTATGATCACACTCAGTAGATGATCTCTAAAGTTTTCCCTAACTTTAATAATCTATGAAAAACTAATAATTAAGCTATTGGTTTTGAAATTCACTGGATTCAAATTTGAATTTGGGATTCAATGACCAGGCTCCTGTATTCATTCAACAAAAGTACTGGGAATACATTAACAAACATGTCAGAAAATGTCCCTGCCCCAGTGGAGCTTACATTATAGTGGAAGAATTTAAAAAAAGAAATCTAGACACTTATCAAGTAGCAGTACTACAAATGAAACAAGCAATGATGTAATCAAGATTTAACTGGGGCATACAGCTGGAGAGTTACAAGATTCAGGGAAGATTTCTCTAAAGTATGGTTATGAAGTCTGTATAACATGAATATAGTTATGACATAATACATGAAAAAGAGTAAAATGTGAAGTGGCAATTTAACTATGTTAAAACAATTACAAAAATTAAGGATGCCCTGTAACACACATACAGAAAAGCACATAAACCATACAGCTTAATTATTAAGTCCTCCTTAAGATTCTTTCCAAATACAACTCTTCTCCCTCCTCAATAAGGGTAAAGCATTAAAATATTTTGGTGGTCACTTTCTTGCACATGGCTCTAATTATTTTCATTGCATAAAATCCCACTGTATACTTGTACCTATTTTATGTTGATGGACATTGCTATGTCCAATTTTTTGCTATTACGAATCATGTTACTATGTTCTTGTTTTTTGTGGCATATGTACATGCATTTCTGTTGGGGATATATTGAGAGTAGGACTACAGACCTTGGCCTTGGTATTAAAAACACCATTATATCTAATCAAAAGCTCTGACAAGTACTAACTTCCGCCAAATGAGCTTTCATTTCCTTCTACTCACCTGCTATTCCCTCTGTCTGTAATAGTCTTCCCTTCCTTCTTTGCTTAGTTAACTTTTACTTACCCAAGGATTTCAACTTAAACATCATTGCCTCCGGAAGGCTTTTCTTGTCTAATTCCTCTGTCATATACTGTCTTGTTACCACAGGCCCCTCATTGTTCATTTGTTGCACTGTTTTTACAATTTGTTAATCATTTTATCTCTCAAAAATACTGGCTCATTAGGGTGCATATGTGGTCTCTGTTGCACATCATTTATTCCTAAACCTAGGTAGAACCTGGCACATAGAAAGGGGTCAATAAACACTTGATGGATATCTGCTCTCTCCTCACATTCACGGTACCCAATTCAAATGCCATTTCTTCTGAATGTTTCTTTCTTGAAGCTACAATCAGTACCATTCTTTGAAAATAAATCTGTATTAGGCAAAAGTTTCCTAGGTCTCATTTAGCAAAAAAGATTGAGTATGAAGCACTTAGCATGTAGGCCCATCATCAACAACAAAAATATTTTCACTGCTTTCTAGGGCGACGCTACAGTTATCAGACTGTAATTTAGCATAAGGATTACAAAACATATGGGTTGTTTCATTATCAAATGCTGCACACAATGTAAGTGATATTTACACAGCAACTGATTTTCACAGAAGTAGAAAGAATCACTATAAAATCAAGAAAAATGTAGAGTTTCAATCATTTATCACTGAGCATTTATGAATAGCAGCAATCTTTTATACCAGCTTCTCCTCTTTATTACCAGATGACAAATTTCTCCCATAATCAGTCATTCATTATAATTTCATTTGATCCTGTCTAAATACTTTGGTAAGCTGTTTTTACTTGTTTGGTTTTTAATAAAAATTGCTCAGTGGCAACTATTATAGAAAAACTCGTGCCTCCATTCTTGATAAATCAAATTTACTTATATTCCAAGTATTAATTTAACAAGCTTATTACAGGTAGGAGAGCGTACTTTCCCTGCCCCATAAGCATTAATAATCTTTATATACTCTAATTACAAGTTAAATTCAAAATATTTCATTAAAATGTTTTCCATATTAATATCTAACTTAAATCTCAGTGACAGTATTAGTATATCGCTGAACTGTTCAGAAAGGATGTTTAAAGAATTTTTTCCAAGCATTTGCAAGTTGTAAACTAAACACCTTCAAAGTAAAAACTTATAGATATCTTGTTGAAAATCAGAAAAGTTGAAACCAGGGTAATCACCAATACAGAATGTAAAATAGGGAGTTATTTTACTAATGCCATCTTAATCATTCTGACATTCTTTCCCTAAATTAACCTCCGAAGTGTAACATCAGCATATCGAAAGAATTCAAAAGAGCAACCTAACCCTGTAAAGTGTCTGACTCTTTGCAAGTCCATGGACAGTAGCCTGCCAGGCTCCATGGTCCACGAATACTCCAGGCAAGAATACTGGATGGGTAGCCATTCCCTCCTCCAGGGGATCTTCCCAACCCAGGGATCAGTCACAAGTCTGCGGCACTACAGACAGATTCTTTACCAACAGGGAAGCTCCAACTTAACCCTAAGCTTTATGTTTAATAATATACACTTTGCACAGGGAATATTCTCTTAACCATTTCTCTTTAGACAACTATATCCACTAAGACATAGCAGAACCTAAAACTGTCATAAAGTATATTGAAAGTCTGTTATAAAGAAAATGTATTTCACAAACAGAACTGTCTTCAGAAACTATAATGATTTCTAGTGAAAAGATATAAGAATGTCTAGTACTGACTAATGTCAAAAATCGTATTTGGAATTTATTTAAAAAGTGACAGTAGATTCTCAAACATACAAACTACTGTTGGATTGTACAAAGAAGGAACTTGTAATTCTGTTTCTAAAGGGAAATTACCATGTGGTGCTAGGTAAAGCCCAAGATGTAATATAAGGGTTCAATTAAAGAAACTTTTTATGGAAGAGGATAATAAGATACTTATTTTATGTGACTAAAATACCAGAGAAGAGAGTATCTGAGGATGCTTTTTAGCTCTATTAAGACTTATTTCAGACTGCCATGAATTGTATTAACTCAAGCCTAAATGCTCTAATAGGGCCTTTTAAACACTCTGAGACACTCTACAGTTCGCCGTGATGTGTGTTGTTCTCCTTTGCGGCAAAGAACAAAACAAGAAACCCAACTTGTATATTAATATATATATAAAACAAAGTAAGACATTTTAACAAAAATTATCAAACGTGTCACAATTTCCTAAAACTTAACACTAGCTAAAATATGTATTACTGAAAAGGTAAAAGATAAATAACAATCATCTTAAAATATTCAGTTTGTTGAATATGAAAAATATTATTTTTATTAGTTTGTAGGATTATTTTATTCAATGTTTTATTACATCAGAGTTTTTTAAATGAACTAAATTTTAAACAATATGTAAACAAAAATATCTACCTAACATTTTAAGTCAATGTAAATTTTCACTAATTTAGAAATATTAATATATTAATATTTAGGGAATTTTTGCAAATAGATTATATTATATATAAAATTGCCTTACAGACCTTAGAAATTAGCAAGTTTAGTAATGGTTCATAAAACTTTATAAATCTTCCTAGACTATATTTAATATAAACAAAATTATATATAGATTTTTATTTATAATCAAAATTTCAATTATTTTATAATCAATTTAAAACAAATAAATGTCTCTAATTCTTTTTTTTGAGGATTAACAGTGATCAGGATTACTATGACTGGAAACACTTTAAACATGTATACACACATACAACTAGGAGAGATTATCTGGGTAATTCTGTTTTAAAAATACTAATGAACTAATAATTAGGTTGGAAATCATTATTTTAAATCAATATAACACAAAATATTTTTATATATAAATTCAAGCAGAGGACATTATGGTCAACTTACCATTATTAGTTGTAACAGTACTGTATCTTGGACACATTTACAAATCATGTTTCAAACTGACAATCTGTTTTAAGTGCTTTGCTCATTAGCCCATGAAGACAGTGGCTGAGCTTGAAACATTATGAAACATTATAAATTGTTTTTATATATACCTTAAACTGGACTAGTCCCAAGATTAAATGCTATTATTTTTAAATACCTTTTTGGAACACAAGTACTTCATTTTATCTTACATCAATAATAAACAAGATTCATACAAGTGAACTTTTCATTCACATCTTAAAGAAATGATAGCTTAAAAAAAATTTTAAACCACCTTTGGATGGAGTTGGTCCTAAAATCACTTGACTTACTGTTTAGTAAAATTCTACTGCCTGATATGGACCCCCAAGCTTTTGGGGGAAGAGTCCAGAGTCAGCGCTATGAACATCAAATATAATTATCAACCAAAACCAAGTACTGCTCTCAGAAACCCCTACAAACATTTACTGTGTAGTTACTGCTTCTGTAGCTACTTCCTTACTATTCCAAATTATTTTAAGTTTTAGAAGTTTTATCCCTCTGTTGCTTCTAGTCTGTTTTTCTAAGCTTGTTTAAATAATCAGCATCATGTAACTTTCCCACATTATTCTGGCCCAAAGATAGCTCTATACTTCTCACTTCTACAGCTTAAAGTTTTTGGGTTTTGTTCTTTTTTCTATTTTAGGGGGAGAGGAGAAAAGAATGAGAGATGGGCTTGATATCTTGTTAATTTGTAGGCTTATTTCAGAGTTGCTGGATATTTCCTGACACATTAGGTTGCTCAAGGAATATATCCCAAGAGGTGGCCACATTATCATATTGAAGACAGCAGTTAATTTTTCCAGCTGAGACCAGAAAGGACAATATAATAATTTGCTAATAGTTCTTAGGCATTTGGTATTTTATGGATACCAAATATTTCACCTACTTTATAAACTAATATTAATTAAAGGTACATCTAAAGTCTATGACATTATTTGCATAAAATTTCACTAGCTGGAATTTCTTATTATCTCTCTTAGCAAATATTGTATGTTTGTTAAAGTGTACCTGATACTTGTTAAAATATCAGGTAATACAAGACAAGGTGTTATAAAACAAAAGACACAGCTGGGAAGCATTTTATTTTTTTTCTACTTCATATAACATTGCTTGGGACCACAAGACTCTAAAGGTCTCTTTTCAGCAACTTTTACGGCTTAGAAGTGCCACTTAAAAATATTTACTGATACTATAAATAATATTGTTTTTCTACATACTGACAGTTTTAATAAATGCCATATCCATCAAATGCCATAAGCAGAAACTTTAAATCAGATGTTTAGACATTCAAAAGTGGTTTGTAAAAAAAAGCACACCCAAACAAACCAAATCTACATCAGCAACTGTTATAATTAGTTTTAGTTATTATTAAGAATTCTGATGTATGGCAGAAACCAGCACAATATTGTAAAGCAAATATCTTGCAATAAAGAAGTAAAAAAAAAAAAAGAATTCTTAACAAGGACACATTGCCAGAAGCATGTACGAGACTTTAAAAATTATATATAATTTAAGAGCAAATTTAATTCATAAATAAAAAGATTAAAGGCCAAATTAAAGAAAGTGTAAGCATCGGATTTAAAATATCTTAATTTTTAGGCTATTCAGAAATATATTTTGTGAATAAGAATTACTTCATAAATATATATGTATAAATATAAATATATATCTACAAGATCTGCAATGCAGGAGAAAACTCGTTAAAGGAAAAAATTGCACTTTTAGATGATCAGAATGTTATTATATTTACCCTTCAAGTGAAATATAATTACCATTCCAGGTGCTTTTGGCACAGATTTTTAGGTGAATATTGACACAATCTTAAAAACACAATGCTTTTATATTTTATTCACTGGAATATGAAGAATCAAACAGAATTCAGAATTCTGACCAAAAATATTCAGATAACTGCAATTGCTTAATTAAATACAAAAAAAAATTGTTTTAAAAAGACCTGAAACTGCCTTTACATCTGAACATGTAAAATTTTACCATCAACAGGGTTTTTTAATATCCTCAAGCAAGAATTTCCAGCCTACACAGAAATGTAACAGTGTCTTTTTCTACTTATATATGACTTAGATCACACCCCAGTATATAAGGACAAAAAATAAATGTATAATAAAAAGATTGGATAAATCAGGAGAGGCTTTTTGGTCTTGAATTCTTCACCCACTAACAATGAAGCAGCACTGTAGGCAGCCCAAAACACACCAAAGAGCTTAAAAAAAAAAAAAAAAAGACAAAAGGCAGCATATTAGCAAGTCAATTAACATTTTGAGTATCATAGAGTAAAAATTACATTTGCAGTATTTTTTTTAAAACAACCCTGGCAACCAATTAGAGAAAAAGCAAAACTTATTGAGAATGTTGAAACCTTATTAAGAATATTCATCCTTGCTCTATTCCTTGACATCTGGAAATGACTTAGGTTTTACGTTATCAAACTTGTCTAATTATAAGAATCACTTGGGGTGACTATTAGCTTCCTGGGATTCATTCTAGTTCTACTGAATCAGAATCTCTAACGGAAGAAGGGTCTAATTATCAGTCATTTTAACAACTGTCCTGGATGATTTAAGACAAGGCAACTTTTGGAAAAACTATTACTGGGACCAGATGCTGAAAGATATTTGTTTCCTAGGAAAACTAACTGATTCTGTAGAAAATATTCTTTTCTTCCAAGAGGTAGAAAAACAGATTAAGTGAAAATTTCACACAATTTTCCCAGGACTAGGTAGAAATATAGTGTTATAAGGGAAGGAGGAAAAATGTAACATTTTGGTTTAGAGTATTCTGACTATGCACCTACTTAATTTTAAATTATATCCACTAGAAATTTATGTAATACTTCTTTATGTAGTCACTGAAGGCATTTTACAGAATAAAATGAGAGAATAACTTTAAGGATAGAAATAAGGGAAATTATGATAGAAACACTTGGCACAGAGCAGGGTTTCTCAATCTTGCACTAATCAAATTTCTGGGCTGGATGACTGCTGTGGGAAGCTGTGCTGTGCGCTGTAGGGTGTTTGGCAGCACCCCTGGCTTCTAGCCACTCTATGCTAGTGCCACCCCACCCCTCCCGTCCACGACACTCAAAAATGTCTCTAGACATTGCCGAACATCCCTGGGGGGCAAAGCTGCCATCAGCTGAGAACCACTGATACAGAGGTAAAAATTAAACACTGGCAGATTGACTGAAAATTATTTGAGATGACCCAATTTTCTACTGCACTTTTAAAACTAAATGCAAACAAAAAATACAAGATATTTTAATCTTACAAAAAAGTATAGAGAAATAAAATAAAATTATAATCAAATTCCATTTGTACATGATGATTAAATGTATTTGGTTAAGACTGGTAAAATTACAGAGATTTAATGTTTAAAAAAAACTAGTGCTTGTAAACTGCATTCCAATGCTACAGTTAAAGGGTAAGAGTTCTCATTATTTATTTCATTCTTTCATTATTCTTTCATTATTTCTCAACAGACTTTGGACTAAAACAAGAAACATGCAAAACAGATCGCTACACAAAGATGATTTAAGTGATTAGGGAAAGAAATGTGGCAAAGAAATATCTAAAGTTCACAAATTTTTTATCCTAAAATTTTAATGATTTTATAAAAAAAGACTTCTATTTTATAATAACACATTCACTTGTTGTATAAAGAATATTAAAGACCAATTTTCAGTTGAACTCAATGACTAAAAATAACCAGAGGACACAGTTTTAGCAGTTTTGGGAATAGGCTCAGAAGCATTCAAACAATCTTTAACCCAAGTAAAACAACACACAGGCAGTGATCCTGAATGACTTAGTAAAGTGGTATGTTCACTAAGACTAAATAATTAAATGCCAGCGTGGGTGGGGCTAGCTTCTGCACTGCAAGACTTTCAACCTAAGCACTAATAATGATATTTTTTTAAAAATTAGGATTAGAGGAATGAAAGCGTTTCTTGGTTTCTAGAGTGTTCCAACAGTTGAAACATACAAAGATGTTCTCAAAATATTTACTATTTATAATAATAACAGCTACTGCTTGAGTGCCTACTGTGTGTCAAGCACTATACTAGTCATTATTCTTCAAAATCTTCATAACAAATCCAAAAAAGTAGTTGCTAAGTTTACTCTAAGAGGAAAGTAAGAAAATATAGCTCCCCAAGGCGGACAACAAGAGGCAAAACCAGGATTTGCATTCAGGAATTTAGAATTCAGTTCTAAAATCCAACTCTTCTCAATATCCAGGGCTTATAATGTCAGTGTTAGCCTGGAGTTACTCAATTCTAAAAGGAATAATTTCTTTTACACTGGAATTAGTAATAAACTTTAAGTGAAAACGAAAGTCATAAAGTAACTCTTCTTAAGTTAGTCTACTTAAATACTCTAGTATTTAAATACTCTAATATGGAGACTACATAATGGTAGTATTGAAAGCAGTGGTCTTAAGAAGTTCTATTTTCCATAAAGAAAAAAATTACATTCACTGTGTAATATACATACATGTGTGAAAGTAGTCATTTATTTTTTCCAAAGTGGTTCAAAATTAATAAATACCAAAATTTGCTATATCACTATTCATTAATAGTGTTTAATATTATCAGTAAATGTTTAAAGTGGGTACATTGTTAATCAGTTTAACACAGCATAAAGAAGTCCTGATTTCTGCAACACAGAAAAGTCAGTTTATTAGAACTACGTATATCTTACTTGACCACTAATTTACTATTCAAATAGGAGTTAACAATTATTAAATAAACATCCAGTGGAATTTCAAATAAATATAATAAATTCATCTTATAAGCATAGAAAAGAAATGTTTAACATTAAATAAAAAATTTTGAGTGCAATATCCTGAGGCCAGATTTGCTCTTTGTTCTTTATTCCACCCTAGATATACATTATAATTTCTGGCAATTAAAAGGGGAAAATATTTGGTAAAATCAGTGAGTAAGGTCACTGTTTCAAAATACTACTAACTGCTTGATATAAACCGTTATAGATTATAAGATTCTTTAGCCATAAAACTAGTACGGTCAGCTCTTATTACCTGTGAGTTCTGCATCTATGGATTCAAACAACTGTGGACTGAAAATATTTGGGGAAAAAAAAAATTTCGGAAAGTTTCAAAAAGCCAAACCTGAGTATGCTGGATTACAGACAACAATTTATATTGTATTAAGTATCATAAGTAATCTGGAGATGATTTTAAAAAGTAGATGGAAGGATTTGCATAGGTTATATGTAAATACTACATAATTTTATACTGGGGAGTTGAACACCTGAAGATTTTTGTGTCTGTGGTGGTGGTGGGGGGCAATCCTAGAACCAATCTCCCATGGATATGCAGGGGCGATTGTACACTTTCCTGACTGGAAAACAGTAAACTACTTTTTATAACACACACTACTTACTTTTATAAGTGTAGACACGACTTCAAATGATCCAACCACCAAAAGTATAGGGGCTATTACAATGAGAGGAAGTAATGAATATCCTATAACTCCAAGAACTTGGCCATACGCAACCTGTGAATTTTCAAAATTTTAAATAAATACCATAGAAATCAAGTTATTTTAACCACTATTAAACATCATATATACTTTGTTGTACTTGCATAAGCATGAGAATTAAGAAAATCATAAAAGTATCATGTAGTAGTAGTAATACTATCCCCATTATGAAGAAACTGATTCTCAGAGAAACAAAGGTCTTTGTTCAGGAAAGACAGCTAGCTAGTTAAGAGTTCAAAATAAGATATAAGATCTAGGTCTTTTAACTTCCTCAAACAGTCTTTTTTTTTTTTTTTTTTCAATTTATTTACTTTTTAGTTGAAGGATAATTGCTTTACAGAATTTTGTTGTTTTCAGTCAAACCTCAACATGAATCAGCCATAGGTATACATATGTCCTGTCCTGAACTTCCCTCCCATCTCCCTCCCTATCCCACCCCTCTAGGTTAATACAGAGACCCTGTTTGAGTCAACAACAATCTTAAATTACCCAAACAATTAGTGATACCTGTCTTCATATAAAAATTGTATGAGATTTTGTCTAGAATATAAAAAATAATACACAAACAAATGTCATTTTAAGTCCCTGTTAAAATTATTTTAAATTTCCATAAGCAGAGTAAAAAAGTTACGCAGATAAATGTTACTCTAAACTTATTCAAGAGTTGTAGATTAAGATGGTGAACTGAACACATATCTAATACCATTCCTTCTCGAAACTCCACTAAAAGGGAAGAAAAAAAAGAAACTTCTTTTTGTAAGAGGCATAAACAAGAGGCGAGAAGATGGAATAACAGCAAGTTAATTTTGGAAACTGGAAAGTAGTAGAACAAGAGCTAATAATCAGATTTGGAGACCTTTCCCACAAGTGTGAGAAAAAGGCTCAAGAGTTTGACATTAAGCATTTAGTGTTCATAGAGTAAGCCTAATATGAGTCAGCACCAGTATGATAACTTTGCCTGGCTTCCCTTCTGCTTTACTCTCTCCACAAACAGATAAATCCCGGAGCGCTACAATTCCTAGGTTTACAGTAATTCATAAACTCTAAGTTAATGGGGCAGTGATTCTCAAGGTGTGGCCCATGGTATTCTGGGGATCCAGGACACTCTTCTAAAAGACTGGACATCAAAACTATTTTTTATAATAGTGATAAAGCATTATTTGCCTTTTTAAATTAGGTTGATATTGATACTAATAGAACAGAAGCAATGGGTAAAACATCATGCTGCTTTATTATGCCAATATGATATGAACTGTACTAATAGTAACTATGTTCTTTACTACCATACACAGAAAAGAAAGAAAAAAACCCTCCTGTTTCACTTAAAAATGTCCTTAACAAAACAGTTAAAATGACTGATTTTATTAAGCCTCAACCTTTGAATATGCCTTTTTAATATTCTGTGTAACAAAATGCAAAGTACACAGAAAGCACTTCTTCTACCTTGATTCAATGGTTATCCCAAGGAAAGCACGTGTACAACTGCTTAAGTCAAGAGCTGAATTAGATGCTTTATTCATGGAACACCATTCTTACGTGAAAGAACAAATGAAAAACTGTAATTATTCAGAGTTAGGTACTGACAGGCAACATGACTGAAACTGAATGAAACAAGCCTGTTGCTTCAAGAAAAACAACTCATAGTATTTTTTTCAAATTACTAAATGCTATCTCTCAAGCAAAAAGTAGAATTTTGGTAAACTTACATCCAACACTGTAATCTTGACATTTTCTGCTGATAGGTGATCTTAGTGAATGTGGTTTTCTGATATCATAGAATAAAACGTGTCAACATTTGGAAGTTCTGCAAACCTCAGTGAACTAGTGTTCTCTAGATGACCATGCATGGGTTAAAAATATCCATTCAAAATGAATTTCAATGAAACAATATAAAAAGTTCACTAATATGGTTTGAGATTCCTCGCAAAAAAACTTTAAGAAACTATTTCCTGTTGAGGGCACCCAAAGCTGGTGCTCTGGGAATACCCAGAGGAACAGGGTTGGAAGGGAGGTGGGGGGGTGTGTTTAGGATGGGAGGGACACATGTAGAACTGTGGCTGATTCATGTTGATGTATAGCAAAAACTATCGCAATACTATAAAGTAACTATCCTCCAATTAATATTAATTAATTGAAAAAAGTGATAGTATAGGTCAGACAACATGTCTGATTTTTGGCAAATTATAAATATTAACAAGAGACAAAAAAAAAAAAAACTATTATCTCTTGAGTGTTAATGTAGTATCAGAATAGAATAGACATAATCATCTAAAAAAAAGTGTTAAAATATCCCTCCTTTTCAAATTATATACCTGTATGAGGACTTATTTTTTATATATACTTTATCCAAAGCTATATCCTGTAACAATTGAATGCAGAAAGCAGATATCAGGATCCAGATTCCACTAATCCAGATATTAAAACTACTAGCAAGAATGTATAACAATGCATTTTCCTCAATTTGTTTTAAAAAGTTTTCTTTAAAATGCATTATTTATGTTAAAATGCATTTGATTTGCTTTTAGTTTTAAATGAATAAACACATATTAAAATTTTTTTATTTTTATTTTAATTTCTAACATGGTAATTTTATTTGCTTTAACTTTTTTGGTCACAAAATGAGGCATGTTTATTCCCTGACCAGGGACTGAACTCACACCCCCTGCACTGGAAGTGTGGCATCTTAACCACTGGAACACCAGGGAAGTCCCCATGATAAATACTGGTAAATACAACCTACATTAAGCTCTATGGTTCATTTCAGTTCAGTCACTCAGTCATGTCCGACTCTTTGCGACGACATGGACTGCAGCACGGAAGGCCTCCCTGTCCATTACCAACGCTCAGAGCTTACCCAAATTCATGTCCATTGAGTTGGTGATGCCATCCAACCATCTCATCCTCTGTCGTCCCATTCTCCTCCAGCCTTCAATCTTTCAAAGCATCAGGGTCTTTTCAAATGAGTCTGCTCTTTGTATCAGGTGCCCAAAGTACTGGAGTTTCAGCTTCAACATCAGTCCTTCCAATGAATATTCACGACTGATTTCCTTTAGGATGGACTGGTTGGATCTCCTTGCAGTCCAAGGGACTCTAAAGAGTTTTCTCTAACACCACAGTTCAAAAGCATCAATTCTTTGGCACTCAGCTTTCTTTATAGTCCAATTCTCATATCCATACATGACCACTGGAAAAACCATAGCCTTGACTAGACGGACCTTTGTTGGCAAAGTAACGGCTCTGCTTTTTAATATGCTGTCTGCTGCTGCTGCTGCTGCTAAGTCACTTCAGTCGTGTCCGACTCTGTGGGACCCCACAGACCGCAGACCACCAGGCTCCCCTATCCCTGGGATTCTCCAGGCAAGAACACTGGAGTGGGTTGCCATTTCCTTCTCCAATGCACGAAAGTGAAAAGTGAAAGAAAGTCGCTCAGTCCTGTCCGACTCTTAGCGACCCCATGGACTGCAGCCCACCAAGCTCCTATATCCATGGGATTTTCCAGGCAAGAGTGCTGGAGGGGTGCCATTGCCTTCTCCAATATCCTGTCTAGGTTGGTCAAAACTTTCCTTCCAAGGAGTAAGCTTTTAATTTCATGGCTGCAGTCACCATCTGCAGTAGTTATTTTGGAGCCCAAAACAGGGAAGTCTGCCACTGTTTCCCCATCTATTTGCCATGAAGTGATGGGACCAGATGCCATGATCTTAGTTTTCTGAATGTTGAGTTTTAAGCCAACTTTTTCACTCTCCTCTTTCACTTTCATCAAGAGGCTCTTTAGTTCCTATTCGCTTTCTGCCATAAGGGTGGGTTCATCTGCATATCTGAGGTTATTGATATTTCTCCCAGCAATCTTGATTCCAGCTTGTGCTTCTTCCAGCCCAGCCTTTCTCATGATGTACTCTGCATAGAAGTTAAATGAGGAGAGTGGCAATATACAGCCTTGACGTACTCCTTTTCCTATTTGGAACCAGTCAGTTGTTCCATGTCCAGTTCTAACTGTGGCTTCCTGACCTGCATATAGGTTTCTCAAGAGGCAGGTCAGGTGGTCTGGTATTCCCATCTCTTTCAGAATTTTCCAGTTTATTGTGATCCATACAGTCAAAGGCTTTGGCATAGTCAATAAAGCAGAAATAGATGTTTCTCTGGAATTCTCTTGCTTTTTCGATGATCCAGCGGATGTTGGCAATTTGATCTCTGGTTCCTCTGCCTTTTCTACAGCCAGCTTGAACATCTGGAAGTTCATGGTTCAAGTATTGTTGAAGCCTGGCTTGGAGAATTTTGAGCATTACTTTCCTAGCATGTGAGATGAATGCAATTGTGCAGTAGTGTGAGCATTCTTTGGCATTGCTTTTCTTTAGGAATGCAGTGAAAACTGACCTTTTCCAGTCCTGTGGCCACTGCCAAGTTTCCAAATTTGCTGGCATATTGAGTGCAGCACTTTCACAGCATCATCTTTTAGGATTTGAAATAGATCAACTGGAATAACATCACCTCTACTAGCTTTGCTCCTAGTGATGCTTCCTAAGGCCCACTTGACTTCACATTCCAGGATGTCTGGCTCTAGGTGAGTGATCACACCATCATGATTTTCTGGGTCGTGAAGATCCTTTTTGTTCAGTTTTTCTGTGTATTCTTGCCACCTCTTCTCAGTATCTTCTGCTTCTGTTAGGTCCATACCATTTCTGTCATTTATTGAGCTCATCTTTGTATGAAATTTTCCCTTGGTATCTCTAATTTTCTTGAAGAGATCTAGTCTTTCCCATTCTATTATTTTCCTCTAATTCTTTGCATTGATCACCGGAAGGCTTTCTTATCTCTCCTTGCTATTCTTTGGAACTCTGCATTCAAATGGGTATATCTTTCCTTTTTGTTTTTCTTCTTTTCACAGCTATTTGTAGGAGCTTCTCAGACAGCCATTTTGCTTTTTTGCATTTCTTTTTCTTGGGAAAGGTTTTGATCCCTGTCTCCTGAACAATGTCACGAATCTCCGTCCATAGTTCATCAGGCACTCTGTCTTTCAGATATAGTCCCTTAAATCTATTTCTCACTTCCACCGTATAATCGTAAGGGATCTGATTTAGGGCATACCTGTATGGTCTAGTGATTTTCTCTACTTTCTTCAGTTTAAGTCTGAATTTGGCAATAAGCTCTATGGACCTGAGACCAAAAGTTTGAGGACTAAACAGAGAATAAATTGTATGTATCCCTATAAAGCTCTAAGTTATTTATAAATGATAGGATTTTTTCTTTCCTCTTTCTCATAACATTTAGAGCATGCGTAATACTAATATATAGGTCACCTTGAAAGAAGTAGCATAAATTAAAAGCAGTTCTGGGGCAACAAACAATTACAATGAACATAGTTACTAATAGTATCTGCAATATCAACAATAAAGCTTACCATAAAAAACAGAGACTATTTTCAAAATTAACTACTTACTTCTCCACCAAGAACTCTAGCCAGTAAGAAAATCGTTAGTGAACCAAATATCCAAATGGTTATAATCCATGAAACCACCTTAAGAGAAAAAAATTCATGCAATTAATATCTGTGTTACCAAATAAGCTGAAAATTTCCCATGAGTTCAATTCTCTACCACATAAGGTATTTTGGTATCACTGACTTTAGGTCATAGGAAGTTTGGGTTCCCAGGTATTTTCTGAAAACCTAATAAGAATATAATATGTAATATAATTTTACATCCAAACTGAAAATTTGGCAATGATCAGTTGCTTAAGGAAACCTCAGTATTTTAACATCTATGATAAAAGATGACTGCAAAACGACAGCAAAGTGTTGACTCTCAGCTCCTGCTTTATAGCATTCTACATGATAAATTTATCCGTGAAACAAGTTACTAACCTCAGGAGGTCTCTAAAATTTACATTAATCACACATTTATCCAAGTAATAGAATGTGGACAACACTTCAGACAATTTTAACTCTTGAGACTTGACATAATAATGATACATGCATATATTTCCAAGTTCTGTCTGCTTGAGAAGGTCTAGAAATAAAGATACTGCGTAGCAACGTAAAGAAGACTAACTGCCCAGTTATGGTGCGTGATGTGTGTCCTTAGCCATGTCAGATTCTTTGCGACCCCATGGAATTGTAGCCCACCAGGCTCTACTGCCCATTGGATTTTCCAGACATGAGTTGCCATTTCCTTTTCCAGGGGATATTTTCGACACAGGGATTGAACCCACATCTCTTACATCTCCTGCACTGGCAGGTGGATTCTTTACCACTAATGCCATCTGGGAAACCCAGATACTTACTGGTTTCTAAATATTCCCCTGTAAAAGGAACTAGGACTCCCTAGGGAAATGACTGATTCCAGGGCTGGGACAGGGAAAATGAAAGATGAGTCCAGAATGCACTGTGGAATCAAGAAGAAAGGAAGCACTCAAAAAAGGATGGGAATATGTCAAAAGGATACCAAAGCTAACCTGAAGGAGCTTCCAATAGCTAAAACTGCAACAATCTAAGCAATAAAATATATGATTATACTGGATTATAGTCCATAATCATAAGGGATTTGATTTAGGTCATACCTAGAGTGCCTGATGAACTATGGATGGAGGTTCATGACATTGTATAGGAGACAATGATCAAGACCATCCCCAGGGAAAAGAAATGCAGAAAAGCAAAATGGCTGTCTGGGGAGGCCTTACAAATAGCTATGAAAAGAAGAGAAGCGAAAAACAAAGGAGAAAAGGAAAGATATAAGCATCTGAATGTAGAGTTCCAAAGAATAGCAAAGAGAGGTAAGAAAGCCTTCCTCAGTGATCAATGCAAAGACATAGAGGAAAACAACAGAATGGGAAAGACTAGAGATCTCTTCAAGAAAATGAGAGATACCAACAGAACATTTCATGCAAAGATGGACTTGATGAAGGACAGAAATGGTATGGACCTAACAGAAGCAGAAGATATCAAGAGTTGGCAAGAATACACAGAGAACTGTACAAAAAAGATCTTAACGACCAAGATAATTACGATGGTGTGATCTAGACATGCTGGAATGTGAAGTCAAGTGGGCCTTAGAAAGCATCACTACGAACAAAGCCAGTGGAGGTAATGGAATTCCAGTTGAGCTATTTCAAATCCTGAAAGATGATGCTGTGAAAGTGCTGCACTCAATATGCCAGCACATTTGGAAAACTCAGCAGTGGCCACAGGACTGGAAAAGGTCAGTTTTCATTCCAATCCCAAAGAAAGGCAATGCCAAAGAATGCTCAAACGTACAACTGCACTCATCTCACACGCTAGTAAAGTAATGCTCAAATTTCTCCAAGCCAGGCTTCAGCAATATGTGAACCGTGAATTTCCAGATGTTCAAGCTGGTTTTAGAAAAGGCAGAGGAACCAGAGATCAAATTGCCAACATCCGCTGGATCATTGAAAAAGCAAGAGAATTCCAGAGAAACATCTATTTCTGCTTTATTGACTATGCCAAAGCCTTTGACTGTGTGGATCATGATAAACTGTGGAAAATTCTAAAAGAGATGGGAATACCAGACCACCTGACCTGCCTCTTGAGAAACCTATATGCAGGTCAGGAAGCCACAGTTAGAACTGGACATGGAACAACTGACTGGTTCCAAATAGGAAAAGGAGTACGTCAAGGCTGTATATTGTCACCCTGCTTATTTAACTTCTATGCAGAGTACATCATGAGAAATGCTGGGCTGGAAGAAGCACAAGCTAGAATCAAGATTGCCGGGAGAAATATGAATAACCTCAGATATGCAGATGAACCCACCCTCATGGCAGAAAGTGAAGAGGAACTAAAAAAAAGCCTCTTGATGAAAGTGAAAGAGGAGAGTTAAAAAGTTGGCTTTAAGCTCAACATTTAGAAAACTAAGATCATGGCATCTGGTCCCATCACTTCACGGCAAATAGATGGGGACACAGTGACTGACTTTATTTTTTGGGGCTCCAAAATCACTGCAGATGGTGACTGCAGCCATGAAATTAAAAGACGCTTACTCCTTGGAAGGAAAGTTATGACTAACCTACATAGCATATTCAAAAGCAGAGACATTACTTTGCCAATAAAGGTCCATCTAGTCAAGTCTATGGTTTTTCCAGTGGTCATGTATGGATGTGAGAGTTGGACTGTGAAGAAAGCTGAGCGCGGAAGAATTGATGCTTTTGAACTGTGGTGTTGGAGAAGACTCTTGAGAGTCCCTTGGACTGCAGGGAGATCCAACCAGTCCATTCTGAAGGAGATCAGCCCTGGGATTTCTTTGGAAGGAATGATGCTAAAGCTGAAACTCCAGTACTTTGGCCACCTCACACAAACAGTTGACTCATTGGAAAAGACTCTGAAGCTGGGAGGGATTGGGGGCAGGAGGAGAAGGGGACAACAGAGGAAGAGATGCCTGGATGGCATCACCAACTTGATAAGCTTAAGTTTGAGTGAACTCCGGGAGTTGGTGATGGACAGGGAGGCCTGGCATGCTGCGATTCATGGGGTCGCAAAGAGTCGGACACGACTGAGCAACTGAACTGAACTGAATTGAACTGACAGTCCACAAAGTAAAATAAATATCTGTCTATACTAACAAAGATAAGTAAGTAATGACAAAGAAAGAATAGCTGTTCCAAAGAGAATACTAATTAATACATGGGGAAGAAAGAAGGAAAATCATATTCAGTAAACAATATAGTAATAATTATTGAAAGAAAGGTCCATCAATAGATGCTAAAATTAGTGGGCTAAAATTTGATGAGAGAGTGCTTGCATAGTCACAAAGTATCTCCACAAGGTATTTATTGTATTAAAAAGGGAAAAATAGCAACTTTACAGTGGAGGAATTAGACAGATACTACCCCCTTGCCTTACCAAGTGATCAACAATAATAGCACTAGGAATAAGACATATCAGTATCATGTAATGCCTAATAGTATGTAGAGAAGGGCACAATGTCACTTGTTTGATATTCTTGCCAAAAAGGTATTACATCAATCCAGCATGAGAAAATATTTAACAAATTCAAATTAAGAAACATTCTATGGAGTTAAGAATTTTCTGTTTTTAGCCTTAGAACCCTGCATTCAAATGAAAGATTATATAGATAAAATTCACTTAGAGATGTTCTGCATGAAGGGTTGGTGGTAGGCAAGAGACCAGAACCCCTATTCAACTTCTTCAATGGTCCTTGTCTGCAACAGAATACTTGATGTAAATTGATCCAAGGTAAATATTAATAGGACTAGTATTATATAACATTAAGGATTTTGCTATGGAGAGAATACTCTGAATTATCAAGTAAGTGCAAATTTAATCACAAATGTCCTTTAGGAAAGGAGGCAGAAGGATATCTGACTACAGTAGAGAAGACAATGTGACAATGGAGAGTACAGTGATGCAACCAGAAGTCAAGCAATGTTGCAGCCTCTGACTTGGAAAGAGACAAGCAACAGACTGTGCTGGAGCACCCAGAGGAACCAGCCTGCTGACATTTTGATTCTAGCCCTTTAACACTCAACTTGGATTTCTGACTTCGAGAACTGTCAAAGAATAAATCTTCATTGTTTTAAGTCACTAAACTTACAGAAATGTTTTATAGAACAAAAGGAAACTAATTTATTTCCAAAACACTCTGTGATAAAGAATTATTTTTTACTCCCCTAAAGCCTTACACTAAAGATGAGAGAGTGATGTGTATATGCTGTGTTTTGATGATACAGATAAGGCCTCTGAGAATGGGACATAGTATTATGTAAAAACAAATACTTGATGGAATTCCTGTCATCATTAAAAAGTTTATTTTAAAAACAGAACTAAAAATGAATAAAAGGTAAAAATATGAGTATTGTTGTTTCCAATTATTTATTCTTATGGAAAACCAAAAAGGGCATGGGCAGCTGGGAACAGTCCCTACCACTTACCCACTTGCCATACAAATACTAATACTTTTCTTGTGAATGATGATGTACAATAGTTTGGAAGCCATTAATCCAAGGAACCTCCCACTTATTTAAGAACAGTTGTAGGGATGGAAAAGTGAGAAATAATGGGTAAAGCTAAAGCATTTTTCAAACATAATGAAGTACTACAGTTAATATTTGTTATTTTAAATTTTAAAACTCTTAAACTATTTAGAATTTGTGTAAAGGAAGATGTACTTACCCTAAACTGTCCATATAATGATATCATGGAAAAGAAAAGAACAACAGCCAGAGGACCCCAGAAGTCAGGATTGTCTCTCACCACTTGTCTATTAAAACCAAGTGATGGCATTGGCATCAAAACGCATCGAATTTTGTAGTAAATATCCTTTAGATCAATATCCAATTCTTCCCTATAATTTTAAAATAAGAATTCTTAGAAGGCACATACTTTTGAATATTGAGCCAGTTGTATTAGAATTTAAGAAAAGTTTAAATATAACAGTAGTCTCCACAGGTCAACAAAACATTTGCATTTGAAGCACATTTCCAAGATGTACATTTTCAACATCTCTAAAGTTGGGATACATCTCACAATAGCTGGTGTCTTAACAACTGTTGTCTTAACAACTTTAAAGAAAAGTTTAAATATAACAGTAGTCTCCACAGGTCAACAAAACATTTGCATTTGAAGTACATTTCCAAGATGTACATTTTCAACATCTCTAAAGTTGGGATACATCTCACAATAGCTGGTGTCTTAACAACTGTTGTCAGTCTGGCATGAGGCAAGTGCTTCCAAGATCTGCTTTTCCTTTTGCCAGTCTCCTGGAGGCACTACCAATTTGAGACTTTAAATAAAATTCTTCTCTTGAGAATTTTTGGGACCATAGACTGCAAGTCTATATTCTCATAGGAATTTTTCTTCCAACACTTCACCCAGTGCCAAACAGACAAGCAAACTTCCTTGGTTTCTCTTTTTGCATGGTTGATCATTTCTCATTTATCCTTACACTAAGGAGATAAGATAGCCCTTTAATGTTCTAGCTTTATGCTGTCTTAGCCACTTTTTCTCTTTTATTAATAAATGTAAAATAACTGCATCTTATAATCTATAACATCTTAGATTTGATGAAATTCAGTATATTAACATTGAGAAACAGACGTTTTTAGTACTTGATCTACCAATAATTACTACCGAGAATAACTTGGTAATGCCTTGATTTTACAATGCTATAGGTTCTTCTTAGGGGAGAAGGAAATGGCAACCCACTCCAGTATTCTTGTCAAGAGAATCCCGTGGGCAGAGGAGCCTGGTGGGCTGCTGTCCAAAGGGTCGCACAGAGTCGGACACAACTGAAGCAACTTGGCACGCATGCACGCATTGGAGAGGGAAATGGCAAACCACTCCAGTGTTCTTGCCTGGAGAACCCCAGGGATAGAGGAGCCTGGTGGGCTGCCATCTGTGGGGTCGCACAGAGTCGGACACGACTGAAGCAACTTAGCAGCAGCAGCAGCAGGTTCTTCTTTCCAAACTGTTAAATTCTTCACTTTTCCCCCCAAGTGATACGTGTGCATGCTATTGATTATTTACGAGTGCTAAGTTGCTTCAGTCGTGTCTGACTCTGCGACCCTATGGACTATAGCCCGCCAGGCTCCTCTGTCCACGGGGATTCTCCAGGCAAGAAAACCGGAGTGCGTTGCCATGCCGTCCTCCAGAGGATCTTCCCAACCTAGGGACCGAATGTCTCTTACGTCTCCTGCAACTGGCAGGCGAGTTCTTTACTACTAGCGCCACCTGGGAAGCTCAAGGGATACATAATCGCTTAAAAATCTTCAAGTACTATGAAGAAGGTCAAAGTATCCCTGTAGTCCTCCCAGGGATAGCTTGAGAATTGCTATATGGGAGAGAGTTTGGAGAGGTAATCTTTTGGGAATTCTTAATTTGTCTTAAACTTAACTTTCAATGAGTTCAGAATATTATTTCATTATTCCAGTTTTACTAATTGCAGGTGACCTTGAACAATGTGGGGATTATGGGTGCCACCCTCCATCAAAGATACAGGTATAATTTTGACTCCCCCAAAACTTAACTGCTAATAGCCTACTGTTGACCAGAAGACTTAGCAATTACATAAAAAGTTGATTAACACATATTCTGCACATCTATATTTTATGCATTCATGATATTTCTAGGCTACACAGTTCACCTGCGAGTTTTTTTTGCACTATTGCAAATCTCAAAAAAATTTTCCAATACAAGTGCTGAAAATAATCCACGTGTAAGTAGATCTACACAGTTCAAACCTCAGTTGTTCAAGGGTCAAATGTACTAGCAAAACTGAAAACAGCTAAAACTTTTGACCAAAAAGGTTAAGGTTTTCCATACCTGTCTTAAATAATATGAAAGAATATAATCATTTCACAGACCAGCTCTAGAATCCAAAAAATACATATTATTTTTACATACAGGAGTGGCTTGTTATCTTCAGGGTCATCATCTTCGACTTCCAAAAGCCAGCCATATCCTCTTTGTCTCAGAAATGTTGTGGCTGTAGATTCTTTGATAAAATCTCCACCAAGGTTTAACTTGACATCTGGGGGTGCTATTGAACCACTGAGTTCTTAGGAGAAAAGACGACAAAACTATAAATCCAGGTAAAATGTGTGAATCCTAACCAACATAAGCAAATATTCAACTAAAAATTATCATTTGAAGATCTCTAAGTATGAACACCTGCTAGTGCATACAATTTTCATATTTTATAGTTGATAGTATTAAAAACAAGACAACAAACACAAAATGGGAGTCACTTATGCTAAGTCCTGTGTCACCAAACCAAAAATTAATTACAGTTTTGGCTTCTCCCAAAAACAGAATCTTAAAACTACTGAGTCAGAAATCACCTGGTCATCATGAGTGAGGTAATCTGCCTGAAAGACCCTGCAATCTCCTAAAGGAAAGTGACTTTTCCATAACTAACCCACTTCCAGCTAATACAACTTCCTTTCCCTGTTTCCTTCTGCCTCAAGTCTTTCATTTGGTATAGCCCCTCAAAGCTCCTTTCTCTCTGCTAAATGAGATGCTGCCCAATTCATGAACCACTGAATAAACCAATAAAATCTTTAAAAGTTACTCAGTTGAATTTATTTTTTCACCAACAGATACCTAAAAACCACTTTTATTTTTACAGGAAAATGAAAATCAGAGTAGTGAAGACACATGAAAGATTTCACATCTAATTATATGTACCAGAATTCTTGTACCAGAATCTAGACTTGTTAACGGTAACTTTAAATTTTAAATGGAAGATATGTAAAAAAATATATTACAAGATATCATTTTCTTTTTTTGTTTGTTTGGTATGTTGGTTGGTTTGGTTTTGGCAACACCTCAAGGCTTGTAGGATCTTAGTTCCCCTACCAGAGATTGAACCCTGGCTCTGGAAGCAAAAGCATCAAGTCCTAACCACTGGACTACCAGGGAATTCCCAACACGGTATCATTTTGAATTTCCTTCATTATTATGTACATTATGTGCTTCAGAACAAAGTGGCTGCATACATTCTTTTTAAAGGCACTGCATATTTATATATGCAAACCAACATATTATTATTTGCTAAAGGAAAACCACCATTACTCCTACTTTTTCATGTACTTATTAATATTCTGTTTTTAAAATCATCAACTATCTACGCTAAGTGCTTTTATATATTAATGCTTAGTTCTGGATAAATCTAAGTAGTAAGAGTTCCCCGATATTTCAGCTAACTTTTTTTCTTTATATAATTACACCATTTATCTTTAGTTTCAGCAATTTGGGTAAATTCTAAAAAGCAGTCAAGAGATCCTGTTTATCCACATTACAAAATAAATCCATTCACAGTCTGTACCAGTGCCTCAGAGGTTACAAATAATCACAGCAGTACATGTATCACATGTTCTGGTCAAAAAAAATGGGAATAGTGAAGGACTTGCTTGAGGTCATAAAGGAACCAACTGAAAAACACGTTTGTAGGACCAAACATCATGCACTAGTAAACACTCATCAAGGCTGCTACCTAGTCACAAGACTGGAGTGGTCCATCAGAAAACAATTTTGGCGACAGCAAGCCAGAACACTCAACACAGACTCTCCTTCCCTGGAGATCATACACAGTAAAAAGAAGAGCTTAATTTTGCACATTACCCTAAATTTTCTAGGTTAGCTTTTGAAAAATGCTATTAAAAAAATCTGACTTAAAACTTTAATCCCTTAGGGGCTCAATTACGGAAACAGTGTGAGGATTATGGGTGCCACCTTCCATCAAAGATATGTGTATAATTTTGACTCCCCCAAAACTTAACTACTAACAGCCTGAAAAGAAAAGAGAAAATGAAAGTGAAGTTGCTCAGTCATGTCTGACTCTTTGCGACCCCATGGACTGTAGCCTATCAGGCTCCTCGGACCATGGGATTTTCCAGGCAAGAGTGCTGGAGTGGATTGCCATTTCCTTCTCCAGGAGATCTTCCCGACCCAGGAATCAAACCCGGGTCTCCTGCATTGCAGGCAGATGCTTTACCGTCTGAGCCACCAAGACTTACCAATTACATAAAAAGGTGATTAACACATATTCTGTACATCTACATATATTTTATGCATTCATGATATTTCTAGTTCTGACAGTTCCTTCAACTGTCTGGTTCTGACAACTCCTGCAATTAATCATAATAAAGTTTGTATTCTGAAGCTAAGTTCTAACTTAGCTACTAATTAATACAGCAAATTATTAACACTTCTGGTCTCCAGTTTCCTATTCAAAATTTTTTTCATGTTTAACATTATATGACTCTAAGAAGCTTTTACATGGGAGTTTATTCAGCTAGAGATAAAATCCAAGTACTTTTGAATGCACTGTCCTTCCCTGCTTAGGCTTAAAAAATAGTCTCTGTAGATGCTGATCATACAATCTTTTGATTAAAATACTCTCTCAAATACTTTTGATTAAAATACTCTCAAAATTACTTTCTGCTTCATTTTACTCCGAGACGAAGATGAAAGAGTTGAAACTTAACTAAAATTCTGCTTCCAACAGGTACAAAGAGTGCTTTTTTTTTTCTTTAACAAGAGGAAGATTTAGATCAGGAGGTCATTAGTACAACAGTGACATGAAAGGTTTTGGAATGAGACAGGAAAGGACCTTAACCACTGTTTCTTGGCCTCTTGGAAAGACTGCACTTAAAGTCCTTTTCTAAACCAAAAAAAAAAAAGATATATAAATCCTAGAGCTAAGGAGTTCTGTGAGAAAGAACTGTATATGTTTAGTAGTTTTTCATAGCGTGGATGCAGAGCCTCAAAAAGGCACCTTTAGCCTGCAATTTGGTAGTGTTTTCCATTCTAGGCAATGTAGAAAAACAACGTGGACACATACAGGACAATGCTAGAAACAGCAGTTTGACACACCACTCAGTTCTCAAAAGATACAAGTAGATGTGAGTACAAAAAAGCAACAGAAAAGTTAAAAAAAAAAAAAAAAAACCACCTCCGTAGTTATCCTAAAACATGAGCAAGCAGCACATAAAAAACATGAGAAATATTCCAAATCACTCCAGGAGCACAGCTGTCTTACATTAAACCAGAATAGAAACAAGCTAGCTTGATCAACTCCAGCATAGGTATCCAGAATTACAAGGCTTCCCAGGTGGCGCTAGTGGTAAAGAATCCACCTGCCAATGCAGGATACACAGGGACACGGATTCGGGAAGACCCCCTGAAGTAGGCAATGGCACCCCACTCCACTATTCTTGTCTGGAAAATTCCATGGGCATAGGAGCCTGGCAGACTACGGTCTATGGGGCTGCAAAGAGTTGGACTCAACTGAATGAGCACATCTACCAGAATTATAATACACTCATTTTAAATTAATTCTTTCTTTGTTGTTGTTATTTAGTCGCTAAGTTGTGCCTGACTTTTTGCAACCCCATGGACTGTAGCCCATCAGGCTCCTCTGTCCATGGGATTTCCCAGCCAAGAATACTGGAGTGGGTGCCATTTCCTTCTCCAAAGGATCTTCCCAGCCCAGGGATCGAACCTGTATCTCCTGCTTGGAAGGCAGATTCTTTACCACTGAGCCACCTGGGAAGCCCAAATTCTCTCTTACTACACTTAACATTCTTGTCATTTTCCCAGTAAAAAAAACAAGGATAATAAAAAATATAAGTGGATTTAAGAGGAAATCATCTTTGAAAGAAATTTCAAAAATGTTTCCTTTGCTTGTCTGGGCTCAGAGTGAAGAAGAATATCAATAAGTTTCAGATTTTATTGAAAGCCACCTGGAAAAATGGCAGAACAAAACTTAATGGTAATTCTCCCTCCTTTTCAATTCAGTTCAAGTTGGGTTGAGGAATCCTTTCTCTGAATCTTCTACTCAGCCTGAGAACTTTACTTTGAATAATTTGGTCAGTGTAGTATGATGGTATACTCAGGATGAAATTTACTGCTGATCTGCCCCTACAAAAGTTCTAACTTTATGAAAGAAGAGTAAACTGCAATGAACATGAACATTTTGTTGGTACTTGCCAACTTCTTCTATACATGAATAAGCATTTTTTTACTTAACAAGCAACAAGAGCAAGGACAAAAAATTACTCCATTTTATTCGGATGAAAATGAAATGAAATCCATGTGCGCTTAAATCTAAACCAGAATGCACTATCTGTGCAGCAAAATAAAACAAGCACATGTTTCACACTTAAGGGATAAACTCCACTGTTCCATTTTAGTTATAAAAACATTTTAATGCACATATAGTCCAATGAAAGCTCAGGAAACCACGCAAGTACATAATGGTTTTATAATAGCTAGACTTCCCAAGTAGCTCAGTGCTAAAGAATCCGCCTGTAATGCAGGAGAAAGGTTCAATCCCTGGTTAGGAAGATGCCCTGGAGAGGGAAATGGGAACAATTCCATTACTCTTGCCTTAGAAATCCCACAGACAGAAAGGCTGGCAGGCTACAGGCCATGGGGTGGCAAACAGTTGGGCACAACTTAGAAACAGCAGCAACAATAGACCTATATGGAGCTTGATTATATTACTCCATAAGAAAAAATTTTTAAGTCTTGTATAAAATTGTGTCCTAGGTAATATTTTCATTCATATCATTTTGGTTTACGATTTTAGTGGCTTTACTATTTGAGGCAAGAGTACTGGAGTGGGTTGCCATTTCCTTCTCCAGGGGATCTTCCTGACCCAGGGATTGAACCCGGGTCTCCCGCATAGCAGGCAGGCAGCTTTACCGTCTGAGCCACCAGGGAAGCTCTTACTATTTGATACTACTAGTTAATTTTCATATTGCACATAATATTAATTAAAAGAAATTAAATCTCCTGAACCTACCTTTAGAAAAATTAAATCTCATGTTGGCACAAACCAGTTGTTGCTGTTCAGTCACTCAGTTGTATCCAACTCTTTGTGACCCCAGAAAAAGACTGCACCCAAGTACTGCATTTTGGACTCTTTGTTGACTACGAGGGCTATTCCATTTCTTCTAAGGGATTCTTGCCCATAATAGTAGATATAATGGTCATCTGAATGAAATTCACCCATTCCGGCCCATTTTAGTTCACTGATTCCTAAAATGTCAATATTCATGCTTACCATCTCCTGTTTGACCAATTCATTCATGAAACTAACATTCCGGGTTCCTATGCAATACTGTTCTTTATAGCATCAGACTTTACTTTCACCACCAAATACATCCAAAACTGGGCATTGCCTCTGCTTTGGCTCAGACTCTTTATTCCCTCTAGAGGCATTTCTCCACTCTTCTCCAGTAGCATACTGGGCACCTACCAACCTGGGGAGTTCATCTTTCAGTGTCATATCAGCCTTTTCATACTGTTCATGGGGTTCTCAAGGCAAAAATGCTGAAGTGGTTTGCCATTCATTCCCTTCTCCACTGTACCACGTTTCTGTTAGATAAATCAACTAGCTAACAGAAACGTATTTTATTTGCTTTATGAGTCTTTTAACTCTTACTCTGAAATAATTATAGATTCACAGGAAGTTCCAAAAAAGTTTTATGTACCCTTCACCCTGTTTTCACCCAATGGTACCATTACATATACTATCAAAACCAGGACACTGACATTGATACAGTCAATACAACTTATTCAGATTTTATAAGTTTAAAGCGCACTTATTTGTGTTTCTGTATGTATTTGTTGTTGCTGTTTAGTTGATAAGACACGTCCAACTTTTTTGCAAGTCAGACTTTCACCACCAGGCTCCTCTGTCCATGGGATTTCCCAGGCAAGAATCTAGAGTGGGTTGCTGTTTTCTTCTCCAGGGGATCTTCCCGACCCAGGGATCAAACCCACATCACCAGCACTGGCAGGCAGATTCTTTACCACTGAGCCACCAGGGAAGCCCCGTATGTACGTACAGTTCTATGCAATTTTACCACATTTTAGATTTGTCTGCTGCTGCTGCTAAATCACTTCAGTCGTGTCCGACTCTGTGTGACCCCATAGACAGCAGCCTACTAGGCACCTCCGTCCCTGGGATTCTCCAGGCAAGAACACTGGAGTGGGTTGCCATGTCCTTCTCCAATGCATGAAAGTGAAAAGTGAAAGGGAAGTCGCTCAGTTGTGTCCGACTCTTCGCGACCCCGTGGACTGCAGCCTACCAGGTGCCTCCATCCATGAGAGTTTCCAGGCAAGAGTACTGGAGTGGGGTGCCCTTGCCTTACAAATGCCCTTGCCTAATACCTTACAAATTTAAAATTATGAAAATAAATGTGAATTTTTTAAAAAGGTAAATCTGGCATAACTACCTTTTTTCCATCTCCAAGAAAGGTTGAGTCATTTTCAAACAGGAAACAAAAGCTAATTCTTGCACCCACTATAAATCATATACTGTGTTTCATAAGCATACTGTATAAAGGATATTTGTGATAATACCTACATGGATATAATGTTTTTAAAAATGAAGTAGGAAATTTTTTAAAAGGTAAAACTAAAGATTCCTCTATCAACACTACTAAATTGTATTAGAGGTGATATCTTTTTTGGAGAGGGGGAATATCACATAAAGTAGGCTAAATAGTTACCTTAACAGATTAACAGAAAATTACTGTTTACTCAAAAAGAGCATATTAATACAAAAACTACTGCATCATATGTCTGCAAATTACTGATCACAATCATGTCCTAAGAGTTGTATTGTGTTTATACAGGAGTGTCTTAGTCTGTTTAGGCAACTATAACGAAATACCATAGACTGTGGCTTGTAAACAATAGAAATGTGTTTCTCACAATCCTGGAGGTTGGAAGTCTAAAGTCAAGGTGTCAGCATGTTCAGGTAAGGGCTCTGTTCTAGCTGGCTGACTTCTCCTTGTGCATCCACATGGCAGAAGTGGGTAGGGAGCTCTAGAATCTTTTTTACAAGAGCACAAATCTCATTCATGAGAGCTCCATCCTCATGATCTTAGTACCTCCCAAAGGCTCCACTTCCTAACATCATCACTGGGCATTAGAATTTAAACATATAAATTTGGGGGGATACAACTATTCAGACCATAACGGGGTAGAAACGTTGAGCTCAAAAGGCAATATACTGAGCCCAGTTCTCTTCTGTAGACTTTAATCAACTGTCAGCTTAACATGTCAGCTTCACACTGTGGCTATTTCAAAAGCGTCTAAAACTCAATATTCCAAAAGTGAATTCTGGATAAGGTCTTCCTCTAGCTTCTTATTTCAGTGAATAGTACCGCTATCCTATCCAGCATTGTAAAGCAGAAAGAAGTCTGATTATCCTTGACAGTTTCCTTCATTCACATGCTTCCCACACCATTCAACCACCACTAAATTCTATCACTTTTATCTCTAAATATTTTTTGAACCTGCCCGCTTTTCTCCATTTCTATCACCAGCACCAATCTAGTGCAAACTATCATCTCCTGCCTGCGTGACTATAATGGTCTGCTAACTGCTTTCCCTAATTATTCTTCTTTCAATCCATTCTCACCTATAGCCAGAACAATCTTTCTTAAATGCAAATCTTTCATTGTCTAAAATCCTTCGGTGGCCTCCCATTGCTTTTTCAGCTAAATCTAATAATCTCCACATGCTCTATCCACTTCCTCAGAACAATCTTCTGTCTCCCGCCCCACCATGACCCTATGTTCCAGGCATATTAAGCCGCTCAGTTTTCTGAATGAACCAAGATCCCTCTAACCTTAGGGACTCTGTATCTGGTTGTTTCCTCCAATTTCAGATAATTAAATGCCACCCATTCTTCAATTCTATGGTATACTTATTTAAGAAATTTTCCATGATTTCCCTGACTAGATAACATTCCTTTATAGTCCCCTTGGCTTTTCCTCCACAGCACTTATTGTTTATAATAATATCGGTTCCGTTCAGTTCAGTCACTCAGTCATGTCTGACTCTTTGAGACCCCATGAATCGCAGCACGCCAGGCCTCCCTGTCCATCACCAACTCCCGGAGTTCACCCAAACTCATGTCCATCGAGTCAGTGATGCCATCAAGCCATCTCATCCTCTGTCGTCGCCTTCTCCTCCTGCCCCCAATCCCTCCCAGCATCACAGTCTTTTCCAATGAGTCAACTCTTCGCATGAGGTGGCCAAAATACTGGAGTTTCAGCTTTAGCATCATTCCTTCCAAAGAAATCCCAGGGCTGATCTCCTTCAGAATGGACTGGTTGGATCTCCTTGCAGTCCGAGGGACTCTCAAGAGTCTTCTCCAACACCACAGTTCAAAAGCATCAATTCTTCGGCGCTCAGCTTTCTTCACAGTCCAATTCTCACATCCATACATGACCACTGGAAAAACCATAGCCTTGACTAGATGGACCTTTGTTGGCAAAGTAATGTCTCTGCTTTTCAATATGCTATTTAGGTTGGTTATAACTTTTCTTCCAAGGAGTAAGTGTCTTTTAATTTCATGGCTGCAGTCACCATCTGCAGTGATTCTGGAGCCCAAAAAAATAAAGTCTGACACTGTTTCCATTGTTTCCCCATCTATTTCCCATGAAGTGATGGGACCAGATGCCATGATCTTAGTTTTCTAAATGTTGAGCTTTAAGCCAACTTTTTCACTCTCCACTTTCACTTTCATCAAGAGGCTTTTTAGCTCCTCTTCACTTTCTGCCATAAGGGTGGTGTCATCTGCATATCTGAGGTTATTCATATTTCTCCCGGCAATCTTGATTCCAGCTTGTGTTTCTTCCAGCCCAGCGTTTCTCATGATGTACTTGTACTCCTTTTCCTATCTGGAACCAGTCTGTTGTTCCGTGTCCAGTTCTAACTGCTGCTTCCTGACCTGCATATAGGTTTCTCAAGAGGCAGGTCAGGTGGTCTGGTATTCCTATCTCTTTCAGAATTTCCACCGTTTATTGTGATCCACACAGTCAAAGGCTTTGCCATAGTCAATAAAGCAGAAATAGATGTTTTTCTGCAACTCCCTTGCTTTTTCCATGATCCAGCGGATGTTGGCATTTTGATCTCTGGTTTTTCTGCCTTTTCTAAAACCAGCTTGAACATCAGGAAGTTCACGGTTCACATACTGCTGAAGCCTGGCTTGGAGAATTTGGGGCATTACTTTGCTAGCATGTGAGATGAGTGCAATTGTGCGGTAGTTTGAGCATTCTTTGGCATTGCCTTTCTTTGGGATTGGAATGAAAACTGACCTTTTCCAGTCCTGTGGCCACTGCTGAGTTTCCACATTTGCTGGCATATTGAGTGCAGCACTTTCACAGCATCATCTTTCGGGATTTGAAATTGCTCCACTGGAATTCCATCACCTCCACTAGCTTTGTTCATAGTGATGCTTTATAAGGCCCACTTGACTGCACATTCCAGGATGTCTGGCTAATATATTTGTGTGATTTTTTTGGTTAATGTCTCTAAGTTCCCTGATGGGAGAAGCTAAGTGTGTTTGTTGCCCTTTTGTTTTGAACACGTTAACTCCAATACCTGTTACAGTACCTGGTCCATAGTAGGCAGCCAACAAATGTGTGCAAGTTGGATGAATTAATTAATGGAAGGGCACATAGCTGCACAGATCTTGAAAGAAAGTAATAAGAATGTTGAAGTTGAAAGTTCAATTTCAAAAATGAAAGTTGAGGGAAAGAAGACTTTTGTCATTCTGCAGTGTATTTTGGTAACACTGTAACCTGCAATAACATGAAAAATAAAATATGTATCTAATGAACTGGAATGTACTAAATAAAAAACAATAGAAGCTATATCAAGAAAAGGCATTAGGGCTTTCCTGGTGGCTCAGTGGTAAAGAATCGACCTGCCAAAGTAGGAAATGGGTTTGATCTCTGGTCCAAGGAGATCCCACACGCTGTGGAGCAACTAAGCCCATGTGCCACAACTACCGAGCCCAGCTGCTGCAACTACTGAGGCCTCTGCGCCCTTAAGCCATGCCCCACCGAGAGAAGCCGCCACACCAAGAAGCCCACGCACCGTGATCAGAGAGCAGCCCCTGCTCACCGCAACTAAAGCCCTGCAGCACAAAGACCCAGCACAGGCAAAAAAAAAAAACAAAAAAATTTAAAGGAAGAGATATTAGAGGGTTTTAATAAAGGAGATATACAAAATTATATTTGCACTCTGTAAACACAGTCCTTGGAGAAGGAAATGGCAACTTATTCCAGTATTCTTGTCTGGGAAATTCCATGAACAGAGGAGCCTGGCAGGCTACGGTCCATGGGGTCGAACAGAGTTGGACGTGACTTAGCGACTAAACAACAACCATAAACATAATTTTAGCTAGACTATGGAGGACTGATTTAAGGGGGGAGAGGTTAAGGAGGAAGTACTGTCAGTAAAGAACAGAGAAGAGAAACGGAAAGGACTTGAACTAAGGCAATGGAGGTATTCTGAAATAACTGGGTGATCAACTGACTATGAGAAGGCGAAAGAATAGAGACAAGTTTCTGGACTTTGGAAGAGGAACTATATCACAAACATTAAGTCATTTTCTCTTTAGTACTTGTCTCATTTTCAACATTGGTTAAGCAATCCACCGATAAATATTTATGGCTTACTTATTTCTATAAGCCCTGAGAGTGATATAAAGAAGATACTTCAAAGAGTTTAAAATCCAATTCATCATATATCCAAACAATGGACTACTATTGAGCCAGAAAAGGAATGACTTACTGATACATACTGTAACATGAACAAACCTTGAAAGCATTATGCTGAGTGAAAAAAAAAAAGACACAAAAGGTCACATATTGTATTATTCTGTTTACACGAAATATCAACAATAGGCAAATCTCTAAAGTCAGAAAGTACATTAGAGGAAAAAAAAAGAAAGTAGAATAGTGGTTGCCAGGGACTGGAACACAGTAGCACAACAGCCTTATCTTAATGAAAAAATATAACGTAGTCATCAAACATTTATTAAGTTCCTGCTATGAACCAGGCGCTGTGCTAACTCCAAGGAGCTCAAGCTATAAATCAGCATTGTTTTAGGTCTGTGAAGATTGGGAAGTATAAAATACAGGGACTCTTGTGCTCAGTCATGTCTGACTCTTTGTGGCCCAATGGACTGTAGCCTGTCAGACTTCTCTGTCCACGGAATTTTCCAGGCAAGAATACTGGAGTGGGCTGCCATTTCCTACTCCAGGGGATTGTCTCAACCCAGAGATCAAACCCTTGGCATCTCCTTCATTGGCAGGCAGATTTTTTTACCACTAAGCCACCTGGGAAGCAATATACAGGGACTGCCTCAGCCAATTACTACCTTTGTAATAATCATAAGGCTGTGATCAATGAAGACGTTAAAACTGAAGAAAAAAAAAAAAAGCCCAGGCTTAAATTGAAGAAAGCAGGGAAGACCACTAGGCCAATCAAAGTGAAAGTGAAGTCACTCAGTCGTGTCCAACTCTTTGTGACCCCATGGTCTGTAGCCTACCAGGCTTCTCCGTCCATGGGATTTTCCAGGCAAGGGTACTGGAGTGGGTTGCTATTTCCGCCAATCAGGTATGACCTAAATCAAATCCCTTATGATTATACAGTGGAAGTGATTAATAGATTCAAGGGATGAGATTTGAGAGACAGAGTGAGGAACTATGGACAGAGGTGCGTTACACTGTACAGGAGGCAGTGACCAAAACCATCCCAAAGAAAAACAAATCCAAGAAGGCAAAGTGGTTGTCTGAGGAGGCTTTACACACAGCTGAGGAAAGAAGAGAAGCAAAAAGCAAGGGACAAATGGAAAGATATACCCAACTGAATGCAGAGTTCCAGAGAACAGCAAGGAGAAATAAGAAGGCCTTCTTAAATGAACAATGCAAAGAATAGAGGAAAACAACAGAATGGGAAAGACTACAGGTCTCTTCAAGAAAACTGGAGATACCAAGGAACCATTTCACACAGGGATGAGCATGATAAAGGACAGAAATGGTAAAGACCTAACAGAAGCAGAAGAGATTAAAAAGAAGTGACAAGAACACACAGAAAAACCATACAAAAAGGTCTTAATGACCCAAATAACACGATGGTGTGGTCACTCAGAGCCTGATATCCAGGAGTCAGAAGTCAAGTGGCCCTTAGGTAGCATTACTACAAACAAGGCTAGTGGAAGTGACAGAATTCCAGCTATTTAAAAATCCTAAAAGATGACACTGTTAAAGTGCCACACTCAATATGCCAGTAAATTTGGAAAATTCAGCAATGGCACAGGACTGGAAAAGGTCAGTTTTCATTCCAATCCCAAAGAAGGGCAGTGTCAAATAATGTACAAACTACCAGGCAATTGTGTTCATTTTGCATGCTAGTAAGGTTATATTCCAAATCGTTCAAGCTAGGCTTCAGCAGTAAATGAACTGAGAACTTCCAGATGTACAAGCTGGATTTAGAAAAGGCAAAGGAAACAGAAATCAAACTGCCAACATCCGTTGGATCATACAAAAAGCAAGGGAATTCCAGAAAAACATCTACTTCTGCTTCATTAACTATGATAAAGCCTTTGTGTGGATCACAACAAACTGGAAAATTCTTAGAGATGGGAATACCAGACCACCTTATCTGCGTCCTGAGAAACCTGTATGCAGGTCAAGAAGCAACAGTTAGAACTGGACATGGAACATCAAACTGGTTTAAAATTGGGAAAGGAGTATGTCAAGGCTATATACTGTCACCTTGCTTATTTAACTTATATGTAGAGTGCATCATTTGAAACGCCAGGCTGGATGAATCACAAGCCTGGATCAAGACTGCTGGGAGAAATATCAATGAGCTCAGATATGCAGATGACACCATCCTACTAGCAGAAAGGGAAGAGGAATTAAAGACCCTCGATCAAAGTGCAAGAGGAGAGTGAAAAGGCTGGATTAAAATTCAACATTAAAAAAAACGAAGATCACGGCATCTGGTCCCATCACTTCATGGCAAATAGATGGAGAAAAAAATGTAAACAGTGAGAGACTTTATTTTCTTGGGCTCCACAATCGCTGTGGATGGTGAATGCAGCCGTGAAATTAAAAGACACTTGCTCCGTGGAGAAAAGCTATGACAAACTTAGCATATTAAAAAGCAGAGACATCACTTTGCTGACAAACGTCTATATAATCAAAGCTATGGTTTCTCTAGAAGTCATGTATGGACGTGAGAGATGGATCATAAAGAGGGCTGAGTGCCAAAGAACTGATGCTTTTGAACTGTGGTGTTGGAGAAGACTCTTGACAGTCCCTTAGACAGCAGGGAGATCAAACCAGTCAAGCCCGAATTTTCACTTGAAGGTCTGATGCTGAAGCTGAAGCTTCAATACTTTGGCCACCTGATACAAAAAGCCTACTCACTGAAAAAGACCCTGATGCTGGGAAAGACTGAGGGCAGGAGGAGAAGAGGGCAACAGAGAATAAGATGGTTGGATGGCATCACCAACTCAATGGACATGAATCTGAGCAAACTCCAGGGGATAGTGAAAGACAGGGAAGTGCGGTGTGCTGCAGCGAGGTCTCAGAGAGTCAGACACGACTTAGTGACTGAACAACAACATCATAGTTTTTAAAGAATATTCTTCCCTCTTTTCAACCTGAAGAACTTTTCCTTTAAACTGTACCTCATCTTTCGCTGAAGACGTCCTTGATCCCTTCCTGCACTTAACCACTTCTACCTTTCAACCTCCTTTTTATAGTATTTATTATGTATGATGAATTTTTAAAAATCTCTTATTAAGCCATTTTTTGGTGTTAGGGACTTCTTCATATGCAGTCCCTCACGTACAGACATACTCCCTTCATTCTACATAAAAAAAACATTACTTATCTTTCAAAATTTGACAAAATACTACCTCTATTAAATTGTCCCTGATCTTTCAGCTATAAAAAATGTCCTCCTCTCCTGACTGATCTTTCATAATATTCTAAATCAGAGCTTCTCACGCTTTAATACGCCACACGAATCACTGAAGGATGATCTTGTCAAAATGTATACTACAATTAAGCAGATTATTCTGCATTACTAGCGCCCAGCAATGCCAATGCTGCTGGTCTGTGGAAATGAAACAGGCAAAGAATCATTTACTTGTGTGATAAAAAATAAAGTCACAGGGTTGCTTTAAAGACTTCTATATAATATTTTACCTATGTATAACAGTATCGTTGTTGTTGTTCAGTCGCTAAGTCATTTCTGACTCTTCTGTGACCCCATGGACCCTGCCAGGCTCCTCTGCATTCTTGCATTTAAACACATGCATTTCATTACTGCTTTTGGATGTAGGTTTACACCACAGACTTGAATATTCAGTCTGGATTTCATTATTCACTTATTTATTCATTTACTGGCCATACATAGCTTATGTTCTTTTAACTAGTACTTATGGACCCTGCTTTTATACACATTACCTTAAGCAGTTTTCACAATATTCTTATAAGTGTGCTTTTCATTTTACTTAATGTAAGTTTATAGGAGCTATGTAATGTCGTCAATATCACACAGCTACTATCAGAGTCAGAAGTTTAACTGAAGTCTTCCGGTTCTAAATCCAGTAAGTTTTTAGCTATACCATCCAGGTGTGCTAAATTTTGTAGTCAAAAATGTGAATGTCATATGAGACAAAAGAAAGCAGAAATCATTTATTCCTTCAACAAACAATTATGTTGTGATGTTTATATTCTGGGTTCTGTGCTAAGTACCGGATACAGAAAAGATTAGGGAAGTTTCTGAGTAACAGTTAAGCAAAGTTTCAGCAAGGAAGGAGTATTTGATTTCATCCTGGTGTAAGGAAGAGAAACTGCATTCTAAGCACGAGGACCAGGATACACATATATATGGATACAAACACCAAGGCACATTTTAGAACAAAGAACATGTACAGTTAGTAACAGTAAGTATTAAGAGACCTAAGCAGAATGTAGGACAGTATACATGAAAACATCTATAAGCTGAAAACATTCATGTTTAGACAAAAAAACATAAAAACAGAAAAGCAAGAATTTGCATGGCATGCTTAGGAACCAGAGAAAAGACTTGGCGTCACAGAGTGAATGTTTATGTTAGAGAACAACAAAAAATAATTGTGGGGCCAGTTGATAATGAAACTCAAAGCAGCAGCAACACTGCTAACAAGTACTGAGCATTTAACTCTGCCAGATGTACTGCTTTGCATCTGCAAAATGTTTGCGCACTTGGCTACTATCATTCTCATTTTAAGTACATGAAAGCTGAGGTTAAGAGAGATTGAGTAATTTGCCCAATATCACATGAACAGTAACTGGTAAAGACACAATGGAAATCCAGGATTTTATACTTTATATACACTATCCAGTTTACAAAAATATATGAAAGCTGCATCATGATTTAGTGTAAAGAAATCTGAGGAGACAGAACACTAGCTCTTAATTCCAGATTCTTCGTGTGGAGGTTATTGAACTTTTCTAAGCCTCAGGTTCACTAAAACTCAGGAATAAAGCTCAGCAAGATTCTTAAAAAGATCAAACAAGTCGCTTGCTTAAAATAGTCTGTATATTCCAACTGTATAAGGTTATACACATGAGAATATTATTTATACACATATCTATCTTTGTCTGTATTACCCTAGATATATAGGGAGTCTATACAATCTTGGAGGATATGTGGACAAGTTTGAATAAACCTTATGGATTTTACTTATCCCAGGTTTCTTGATTTTATGTATGGAGTCAATGGATTAGTTTGCTATGTTATTATCAGATTTCTTCAGTGTATTTAAGAAAGGTAATTCCTGGGGGAAGGAAGGATATGAAAACTATAAACACAGATACAAAAGTTTGAACAAACAGGCTGTGATACTAAATTACATAATTTTTTCTTAAAGTCTGGGAAATTAAGGTCACTTATTCCTCCCCAAGCACTAGGCTACCAAACGTAGATGTAACAAATTAAACTATTTTGGGTGGCTATACTTCACCAAATTTCGGTATTACATTTAAATGTATCAGCTATGTTCTCTATGATAAAATTTTTGTTTCACATTTTGAATTATAGCCAAAATTACAGTACTTAAAAAAAAATAATAACACTCATAAAACAAAAACGAGGAAAGGAAAACAGAAAAAGGGAAAGCAAGTTGTATTAACTGAATATTACAAAACTAGTCTTCTCAGGAAACACACTATGTGTCCTTCTCGAGGATGAAATTTCTACAATTAAGAAAAATTTATTTTTTTTCATATTGAACAGGTAAGTCTCGTCAATGGAAAATTACTGGTTAACAAAGTCTAACGAAAGGAGCAGAGAAAGATTTCTGTTACAAAGAGTTTGGTAAAGTACACAGAAAAGGAGGAAAACAAATTCTCCCCTACTGTAGAAAAATCTCTCTAGCTTCCTCAAAACAGTATCTGGCGAAAATCTGGAGAACCTACTGGGAACACTAGGCTGGATTACAAGAAGTTTCAAACACATCTGGGTTTACTTCTCTGAACACTGTCAAATACCATGAAATAGGAGGAAAACTAGGGACGTAGGCAAAATACCAGATTCCATAAAAACCACGAACTCCTCGCGGGAGGTTAATACTTGCAGCGCCGAATCTACGCAAAAGTTATGTACTGATAAACAACAGAGCAACAGAGCCCTCCTTCCTCATTCTCATTCTCTGACACCGATCCCGGCCAATCTAACCATCAGTTTCTGAATTACAATAAGTCATTTTAGAAATAAAATCTTGGGTCCCGTGGGTGCACTCGAGGTGGGTGAGTCCGCCAGATAAACGTGACACCAGATGGTGTGGGGAGAGCCAGAAGCCGACCGAGTCACTTGGAAAGCTCCCCACGCCCCACCCTCGGCCACTCGGCCCTCTCGGAAGGCCCGGCGAACGCACAGGCTAGAGTCACCCGTAGGTCAGCTTGCTGTCCGTACCCACCAGGCCACAATCACCTCGGCATCAGAAACACCCTGCCGTGTCCGCCCGGCGTCCCCCGGGGTGACGGGCCCTTCGGGGGCCCAGTCTCACCTTCCGCGTCTGCTGAGGAGACAAAGGTGAAGTCCCCGTTAGTGGGGGTATACGCCGGGGGCGGGCCCGGCGGCTGCATCTCGCGGCCCCTCCGAGCCCGCGGCGGAGGAGGAGGCTGAGGCTGGGCCCAGGGCCCAAGGCCGCCGCGCCGCCGGCCCGCACCCGCGCCCTAAGGTGGGACCCGTGAACTGGGAGATGCAGGCTGGGAGCAAGGCCGGAGACAACGCAGCTAGCCACGAAGCTATCCCCAAAGGTCTACCGAAGTGCCCTCCGTGGCGACCGCCCAGGAACCACGACGCCGGCGCCCTGACAGGACCATAACAGTGACAGCGCCGCTGTGATTGGCTCTTTGTAATCTGCTCTTCCATTGGCTCTCGGAGAAAGGTTCTGATTGGCTCTCCCTCTTGTTGATTGCGGAAGTTTACCCGGGACAGGAAGTTCATTTGTAATTCGTGGAAAACTCTGGCGTCTCACTTTTTTCATTTGTTTCCGTCAAGTCTCCTGCCTTTTGGCTTTTCTTTATATTCTCTACTTTTGTTAACTGGAGGGAGTAAAAATTTGAGAATTAGGAGTGTTTTAAACAAATCAGCCCTGGAATATCCCTAGATTCCCTTTCCTTTAGATATTAATTGTGTCTCCCTCTCTTTTTAACGTTTTAATTTTGTATTGGGGTATAGCCAGTTAACAGTGTTGTGGTAGTTTCAGGCGAACAACAAAGGGGCTCAACCATACACCTACATGTATCCATTCTCCCCCAGTATCTTGACTTAAATTGTATATGGTCCTTAAGACTTACTTTTCTCATCTGTGAAATGAAGGGCTGGATTGGATACTTAAAAAAAAAAAAAAAAAAGCTATAAATTTCCACTCAAACATTAGGGCGCTTGTCTACCACATTCCTCAGTGACTGAGGCAACTGAAGCCTGAAAAGGTAAGGAAGGAGCACAATTAGAAGAGCACCTATATGTTCTGAATTCTATTCCAGTGCTGTTTTCAAAGGTCCTGTCTGCTGATAAACTTGTTCAGTTGCTAAGTCATGCCCAACTCTTTAAAATCCCCATGAATTGCAGCATGGCCAGGCTCCCCTGTTCTTCACTATCTCCCAGAGTTTGCTCAAATTCATGTCCATTGAGTCCATGATGCTGTCTAACCATCTCATTCTCTGCCACCCCTTTCACTTTTTGCCTTCAATCTTTCCCAGCATCAGGGTCTTTTCCAATGAGTCCACTCTTCCCATCAGGTGGCTAGGTATTGGAGCTTAAGCATCAGTCCTTCCAATGAATATTCAGGGATGACTTCTTTTAGGCATGACTGGTTTGATCTTGCTGTCCAAGGGACACTCAAGACTTCTGCAGCACCACAGTTCAAAAGCATCAATTCTTTGGCACTCAGCCTTCTTTATGATCCAACTCTCACATCTGTACATGACTTCTGGAAAAACCATAGCTTTGACTGTATAGACTTTTGTCAGCAAAGTGATGTCTCTGCTTTTTAATATACTGTCTAGGTTTGTCAGAGCTTTTCTTCAAAGGAGCAAGTATCTTTTAATTTTGTGGCTGCAGTCACTGTCTACAGTAATTTTGGAGCCCAAGAAAATTCCAATACTTTGCCCACCTGATGCGAAGAATCTGACTCATTAGAAAAAACCTTGATAGAAAGATTGAAGGCAGCAGGAGAAGGGGATGACAGAGGATGAGATGGTTGAATGGCATCACCGACTCGATGGATATGAGTTTGAGCAAGCTCTGGGAGTTGGTGATGGACAGGGAAGCCTGGTGTGCTGCAGTTCATGGGGTCACAAAGAGTCAGACATGACTAAGCGACTGAACTGAAGAAAATAAAATCTACTTCCACTTTTTCCTCATCTATTTGCCATGAATTGATGGAACCAGATGCCATGATGTTTGTTTTTTGAATGTTGAATTTTAATCCAGCTTTTTCGCTTTCCTCTTTCACCTTCATCAAGAGGATCTTTAGTTCCTCTTCACTTTCTGCCGTAAGGGTGGTGTCATCTGCATATCTGAGGTTGCTGATATTTCTCCTGGCAATCTTGATTCCAGCTTGTGAGTCATCCAGACTGGCGTTTTGCATGATGTACCCTGCATATAAGTTAAATAAGCAGGGTAATAATATACAGCTGTGATGTACTCCATTCCCAATTTTGAACCAGTTCGTTGTTCCATGTCTGGTTTTAACTGTTGCTTCTTGACCTGCATACAGGTTTCTCAGGAGGCAGGTCAGGTGGTCTGGTATTCCCATCTTTTAAGAATTTTCCACAGTTTGTTGCGATCCACACAGTCAAAGGCTTTGGCATAGTCAATAATGCAAAGTAGATGTTTTTCTGGACCTCTCTCACTTTTTTTATGATCCAATGGATGTTGGCAATTTGATCTCTGGTTCCTCTGCTTTTTCTAAATCCAGCTTGAACATCCGGAAGTTCACAGTTCACGTACTGTTGAAGCCTGGCTTGGAGAAATTTGAGCATTACTTTGCTAGCATGTGAAATGAGTGCAATTGTGCAGTAGTTTGAGCATTCTTTGGCATTGCCTTTCTTTGGGATTGGAATGAAAACTGACTTTTTCCAGTCCTGTGGCCACTGCTGAGTTTTCCAAATTTGCTGGCATATTGAGTGCAGCACTTTCACAGCATCATCTTTCAGGATTTGAAAGAGCTCCACTGGAATTCCATCACCTCCACTAGCTTTGTTCATAGTGATGCTTTCTAAGGCCCACTTGACTGCACATTCCAGGATGTCTGGCTCTAGGTAAGTGATCACACCATCGTGATCATCTGGGTCATGAAGATCTTTTTTCTACAGTTCTTTTGTGTATTCTTGCCAGCTCTTCTTAATCTCTTCTGCTTCTGTTAGATCCTTGCTGTTCTGTCCTTTATTGTGCTCATCTTTGTAAGAAATGTTTCCTTGGCATCTCCAATTTTCTTGAGGGGATCTGTAGAAGAGTACATATCTTGTTGTTTCCCCCTTTTCTTTGCACTGTTTTTTTTTTAAAGAAGGGCTTCTTATCTCTCCTTTCTAATCTCTGGAAGTCTTCATTCAGTTGGGTATATCTTTCTCTCTCTCCTTTGCTTTTCACTTCTCTTCTTTTCTCAGCTATTTGTAAGACCTTCTTTGATAAACCATTTTGTCTTTCTGCCTTTCTTTTTCATTGGAGTGGTTTTGGTCACTGCCTCCTATACAATGTTACAAATCTCTCTCCATTGTTCTTCAGGCACTCTATCCAAGCCGCATTAATGTGATGTCCAATTTTTGAGAGAAGTTTTGAGGGTATAATGAGGACAGAGTTTGAGAGAGAGAAATGATAGTTCAGCAGTAGAGCAATGGGAAGTCACGGCCATTAATGTGTAAAAGGAAATACTGACAGATTTCTCACAGGAGGTAACAATTAACTTGGTACTTAAAGGGTGTATAAAAATTTTTGACCAAAGAGATATGTGGGGCTGGCAGCCTGGGTCATCACATTCCAAAGATCTGGAAACTAGAAGTCATTTACTTTACTTGGAGCTTAAGTTACATGAGAGAGGATGGCTACAGATGTGATTGCATGAATAGGTAAAGAAGAAATAATGAACAATATTGCATGCTAAAAAATGTTTTATGAAAGTGTTGGGGGAGCCTTTAAAGGAATTAGAGCAGAGAAGTGGCATACTAGATATTCTTGTTAGAATAATTACTTAGGATATCCACAGTAGTGGATGTTTTGATTTGGGGAGCAGAGACTTGTGTTAGACTTTAACAAAAATATAATGTCTTGGACTAAGGTTGCAGATTGGTAATGGGGAAGAAGAAACACTGAGACATATTAAGGATTAAGAATCTGCAAGGGATTCCTGGTGGTGCAGAGGATAGGAATCCACTGCTGTGCGGGGAACACAGGGTCAGTCCCTGGCCTGGGAAGCCTCCACGTGCCTCAGGGCAGCTAAGCCTGTGCACCACAACTACTGAGGCTGTGTGCCATAGTTTCTGAAACCCGAGTATCCTGGAGCCCACGGTCTGCAATGAGAAGCCACTGTAGCGAGAAACCGGTGCATCACAACTAGAGGATAGCCCCTGCCCTCTGGAACTTGAGAAAGCCTGTGCACAGCAGCCAAAACTCAGAGTAGCGGTGGATACATAAATACTTTAAAAAGTATGCATTTGAAAAAACAGCCACTTCTCTCAGTCTATGAAGATTGGCTCTGTGTCATGGCAGTCCTTCACTGATTAGCTGGTTGTGCCCTGAGCCTCGGGTCTTCACAACATGCCCCTCTCAGCATGGAATCCCCACTCTCATTCTTACCAAGATTAAATAGATTTTTCTTAAATGAATGTTTTTCCATTTGTACCCTGAGGACAATTTCTAGAGACTTTAAATAATTGTTTTTTCAAATAATTTTCTCCAATTAAACTGTGTTGTTGTTGGGGTGAGAGTGCTGAACTCTTTAGTCCACTTTGCCATAATTTTGTGTCCCATCCTTTTAACTTTTCTGTATCCTTAAAGGCCAGATATGTCTTTTTGTAAATAGGACTTTTTCCCTAGAGTAACAACCTTAGCTTTTAAACTTGACCATTGAGTCCATCTACATTCATTGTAGTTACTGGGGCATTGCTATTATTATTTTTTCCATCTTGTTTTGTGCTTTCTGTTTGTCTAACTATTAAATTTAACTGTGTTTGGCTTCTCTTCTTTATTTTGATTATTTTCTCTCATTGTATTTTTTCATTTTACTAGTTTAGAGCTTATACTCTCTATTTCTATTTTCTTATCAATTGCAATGCACTTCTTTAAATCTTTTTTTAAAAAATTATTTATTTTTTAATTGAAGGATAATGGCTTTACAGAATTTTGTTGTTTTCTGTCAAACCTCAACATGAATCAGTCATAGGTATACATATATCCCCTCCCACTTAAACCTCCCTCCCCTCTCCCTCCCCATCCCACCCCCATAAAAGCAAATCAAACAATCAACAAAGGATTAATTTGCAAAATACACATGCAATGCACTTTTAACATCTGTACTTAACTTATCAGGCTTCCCTGGTGGCTCAGACAGTAAAGAACCCGAACTTAACTTAATCACAGTCTAAAGTTAATCAATATTATTACTCTCTCGAGATAATACAAAAACTCTAGACCACAATAACTTTGATAAGCCCCAAACAACTTGGTTGTTAGTTCTAGAAGGTCTTGTAGTTCTTCATAGAACTGTTCAGCTTCTTCAGTGTTACTGGTCGGGGCATAGACTTGGGTTACCGTGATATTGAACGGTTTGTCTTGGAAATGAACAGAGATCATTCTGTCATTTTTGAGATTGCATCCAAGTACTGCATTTCGGACTCTTTTGTTGACTATGATGGCTACTGCATTTCTTCTAAGGGATTCCTGCCCACAGTTGTAGATATAATGGTCATCTGAGTTAAATTCACCCATTCCAGTCCATCTTAGTTCGCTGATTCCTAGAATGTCGACGTTCACTCTTGCCATCTCCTGTTTGACCACTTCCAATTTGCCTTGATTCATGGACCTGACATTCCAGGTTCCTATGCAATATTGCTCTTTACAGCATCGGACCTTGCTTCTATCACCAGTCACATCCACAACTGGGTGTTGTTTTTGCTTTGGCTCCATCCCCTCATTCTTTCTGGAGTTATTTCTCCACTGATCTCCAGTAGCATATTGTGCACATACCAACCTGGGGAGTTCATCTTTCACTGTCCTATCTTTTTGCCTTTTCATACTCTTCACGGGGTTCTCAAGGCAAGAATACTGACGTGGTTTGCCCTTCCCTTTTCCAGTGGACCACATTCTGTCAGACTCTTGAGAGTCCCTTGGACTCAAGGAGATCAACCAGTCCATCCTAAAGGAGATCAGTCCTGAATTTTCATTGGAAGGACTGATGCTGAAGCTGAAACTCCAATACTTTGGCCACCTGATGCGAAGAGCTGACTCATTTGAAAAGACCCTGATGCTGGGAAAGATTGAGGGCAGGAGGAGGAGGGGACAACAGAGGATGAGATGGTTGGATGGCATCACTGACTCAATGGACATGGGTTTGGGTGGACTCCGGGAGTTGGTGATGGACAGGGAGGACTGGCGTGCTGCAGTCCATGGGGTCGCAAAGAGTCGGACATGACTGAGCGACTGAACTGACTGAAACAATTTGGAAACTACTTTTGTTATAGATTTTGGTTCTCCTTCATGCTACTTTGTTACTCCACAAAAATTGATATTATGTTTTATATTGTCAGTGTTTATTTAGATTCCTTACCCCCAATTTAATTTTCTTTAATCACCATTAGTTCTTTCACCTCTGACTTTCTACTTTTTTCTACCTGAAGTACATCTTTAAGATTTCCTTTATTGAAGATACAGTGGTGGAATAATGTGTGTTTTTATATACAGATGTCTTTATTTTCCTTCTATTTAAAAAAATGTTTGTATTGGGAACATCGTTGTGTGTGTGCATGTGTGTGCCGCTTCAGTTGTTCCCAATTCTTCAGTTGTGTCTGACTCCACGGACTGTAGTCCACCTGGCTCCTCTGTCCGTGGGATTCTCCAGGCAAGAATACTGGCATGGGTTGCTATTTCCTCCTCCAGGTAACACCATTATGGGTCAAAAGTTACTATTTCTTAGCACATACTTCTCAAAAGGTATCCCCCTGTCTTTTGTTTTCTGGTTGCTATTGAGAAAACAGCTTCATTTCTTTGAAGATATTGTCTTCAAATATTGTCTTCTTTGGTTTCTTTTAATATGCCTTTGCCTTTCTATATGCAGAGAATGGATATTGAAATGAGTATGGTATGCATTTCTTTTTGTTTATATTACTTAGAACTTATTGCATAACCTGAACCTCAACATTGTGTCTTTCTTCAGTTCTTGAAATTTTTAGTTATTATCTTTTCCAATATTGTTCCTACTCTGTTCTCTCTCTCCTCTGCTGAAACTCCAACTGGATGTATAACCATAATGGATAACATGTGCCTGATACTACAGCTAATGGTTTCATGACTAAGTGCCGAGCATTATGGTAAAGCGTTACATTAAATCATTTAATCCTCATGACATTCTCCTTAAGTAGATACTGTTATTTTACCCACCTGATGGATAACGGCTATGAGGCAGAAAAGAGTTTATCACTTGTCAAAAATCAGGGAAATACTAAGCGGCAGGACTAAGATATGAACAGAAGTCATCTAACTCGAGTCTCAGCCACAGTGTTTGAAACTGCTTTGTATTTTGCTACTCTTCAGAGTTCATTACTCTTCCTTTGATGTTTAAGGATTTCTTTGTTTTTGTTCATTTTTTTTGCTTTTTGTTTTGTTTTGTTTTGTTTTTTTCCCCACACAGCTCTGGGCGTCAACTGAATTTGGCACCTTAGCAATCATTTTGCAGTAGTTACAACAAAATTTAAGAGAGCAGTTTTTGATGTCATTACCCAGGTGCTGCAACACACTCAGTAATCATTTTGTCAATGAGGATATAATCCTAATAAATTACAGATATTTGTTCCTCCAGTCCAGACTTTGGGCAGCTGAGGTCAGGATATTTGTGGGCTATGATTCCTGTTTCAGGAATTCGTGTCCTGTTTTTTGTTTCTTTAAATAATGGGTTTGTTGACCTTCAGAAGTGGTACACATGCTATATTTAATTTGCCTACTTGACTTTCATGTTTTAAATATTGTTTAAGAGGCTAGTCTTCAGACTGAAAAACTTTAGTTGTGATGTTTATTGAAATTAACTCAAACTTAAGTGGGAAACTCATGAATTTTTTTGTTTTGTTTTGTCTTTTAGTTTATTGTCTTATCTTAAAATTATTACATGCTTATTGGAGAAAATTGTAAAGAAAAATCATCCTGTTGTATTACCTATAGAGGTAACCACTATTAACGTCTTAAACTGTTACAATACTTTTTGAAGTATTTATATATAAGCATATATTGTATTCCATAACATTAACATTTTCTGATGTCACCATGTTTTTTCTATAACATTTTAATGTTGCCTTTTATTCATTTACTGGATATATTATAATTTGTAAACTCTCTGTATTCATTGACTTTCTTTCCAAATTTTCATAATGATAAAACAGCACCATGATAAACAACCTTATAGCTGTACTTCTGTATTAATACATATTCATGATTGTTTCCTTTTTATTTATATATTTTTAAAATATATAAATTTTAAATATTTTTAAAATAAATTTTAAAATATTTATATATTTTTAAAAAGAGGAATAACTCAGATTAAAGAGTACGAATGTCTGAGGTTTTAAAATCCATATTTGTAAACTGTCTTCCAAGAGATAGTAACAAATTGTACCTCCATTGCCACAGTGTAAGTGTTTCCCTACCCTCATCCTTGTTATTAATACTGGATATAATTATTTTTAAAAACACGTCAATTTGATGGATATAGCATTTTTTGTTTCCATTTTCTTTCTTTTTTTGACCACACCACACAGCATGAGGATTTTAGGTCTAACCCGGGATTAAACCTTTGCCCCCTGCAGTGTAAGTGTGGAGTCTTAACCACTGGACCACCAAGGAAGTCCTGAAACTATCATCTTAATGATTTCAATTATGATACTTCAGAGTGATTGAAAATGGAAGGGAATGTTTTCTATTTTGAACTAATACTAGTGAGATAAGAATGTGAAGTGAGGTCGCTCAGTCATGTCTGACTCTTTGTGACGCTACGGACTGTAGCCTACCAGGATCCTCTGTCCATCGGATTTTCCAGGCAAAAGTACTAGAGTGGGTTGACATTTCCTTCTCCCGGGGACCCTCCCAACCCAGGGATTGAACCCAGGTTTCCCGCATTGTAGGCAGATGCTTTACCATCTGAACCACCAGACCTCAGTCAATTGTCATTATATTTATAACCAAGGAAGCGTATGTTTATCCACTTGAATGGACAATAACTCCAGAAAAAATGAATTGAAAGTTTTCAAGATTTATTTAAGCATATTTGGAGCCAGTACATACCACTGCTACTGCTGCTAAGTCACTTCAGTCGTGTCCGACTCTGTGTGACCCCATAGACAGCAGCCCACCAGGCTACCACTGCTAACTCATTTTTATCTTGGAAAATGACACTTTCATTCACTGAAGCCGGAAACTTGAATGTCATTATTGACTCCTCCCTTTCACTCACCCCTCAGGTCCCATCCAGTCTTGCTTGTTCTACATTTCAAATAGAGCTTGGAAGAAATTCTATGCATCTTCACTACTGCCACTCTTATTAAAGTTACTGTTATCTCTCGTATGGAAATCTGTGAACACTTCTTAACTGGTTTTGCAATGCAGCAGCTAAAGTGATCTTTTAAAACAGGAACACCATCATGCCTCTCTCAATGTAGAACCTTTTCATGGATTCCCACTGTATTTAGGATAAAATCCAAACTCTTTTCCCTTCTCCTGCATACCTCACTAGCCTCATCTCTTGTACTCTCCCACTTGCAGTCAGTCACCCAGGACAGTTTTCAATCCTCCGTGCTTGCTCTTCTCTATCTGGAAAGTTCTTCCTTGGCATTTTCAGGGCTGGTTCCATCCATTCTTGAGAACTCAGCTTAAATATCACCTTCCTAGATTCCTTGACTGCCATATTAGTCTCAATGATAGTACCCTGGCTATTTCTAGAACTTATCACAAATATGTCATTATGCTATTTATCTGCTCATTTATTTTAAATAATTTATTTATTTGGCTGTGTCTGGTCTTTGTTGTGGCATATGAACTCTTAGTTGTGGCTTGTGGGACCTTGTTCCCTGACCAGGGATTGAACTCAGGCCCCCTGCATTGGGAGAACAAAGTCTTAGCCACTGAACCACCACCAGGGAGGTCCCTGTTCATTTTTTTTTTTCATTTATTTTTTTTAAAGGGTGAATAAATGAAAGTGTAAATGCATGCAAAAACCAATTTAGATACCACTTTTCACCCATAGGATGGCTATAACAAAAAAGACAATAGCAAGTGTTGACGAAGATGTAGAGGAATTAGAACCATCATAACACCACTCTCATTATTTAAAGAAAACAGTGCCACTACTTTGGAAAACAGTCTGTCAATTTCTCAAATGGTTAAACATAGATGTACTGTATGATTTAGCAGTTTTACTCCTAGGTATATCCCCAGGAGAAATGGAAACTTATGTCCACACAAAAATTTGTTCACAAACATTTATAGCATCATTATGCATAATAGACAAAAGTGGAAATAGTCTAAATGTTTATCAGTTGATGAATGGATAAGTAAAGTTGGTATATCCATATAATGGAATATTATTTGGTAATAAAAAGTAATGAGTTAATGCTACAACATAGATGAATCTTGAAAACACTAAGAGAAAGAAACCAGTCACAAAAGAGTGCATATTATGATTCCATTTATATGAAATATCCAGAATAAGGGAGTCTCTAGAGACAGCAAGTAGGGCTAGGGCTAGAGGGTGTAGGGGTTAGGGATGACAGCTAAAGAGAGCAAGTTTTCCTTTTCATTTTAGAAAATGAAAATGTTCTAAAATTGACTGTGTGTATGTTGCATAAATGGGTATACAACATTAAGAATATACTAAAAGCTACTGAATTGTACACTTTAAATAAGCAAAGTGGAAGATATTTGAATTATATCTCAATAAAAGCAGTTTAAAAACATAAGTGAATGACCTTGTGCAGAAAGTGAATAATATCCAATCTGTAGTTTATTTGTGTATGTGTGTTAGTTGCTCAGTCATGTTCAACTCTTTTGCAACTGCATAGTCTGTAGCCCACCAGGCTCCTCTATCCGTGAAATTCTCCAGGCAAGAATACTAGAGTGGGCTGCCATTCCCTTCTCTAGGTATCTTCCTGACAAGGGATCAAACCCAGGTCTCCTGCATTGCAGGTGGATTCTTTACCATCTGAGCCACCAGGGAAGCCCAGTTTATTTTTAGCAGTTAGTAAAAGACTGAACTTCAGTTTTAACATATTTCTGTTTAAATCTTTTTCTGCCACTTATTGGTTATATGAGACTGGGGAAGTTACTCCTCTGTAAATTGAGGATGATAATCATGTCGTAGGCAAGGGTTAAATGACATAACCTGCATAAAAACAATTAGCAGAGTGGTTGGCACTTAGTAAACACTCAATATGTGTCATGGTAAAAAATATTCAGCAAACTAGGAACAAAAGAGTAGCTCCTCATTCTGATAAAGGACATATGCGGTAGACAGAATAACACCCCCCCAAAGAAAGAGTCAGACATGACCCAGCGGCCAAACAACCAAGAACAGCAAAGATGCCCACATTCTCATACCCAGAACCTGTGAACACATTACGTTATGTGCAAAGGGAAATTAAGATTGCAGATGGAATCTTTGCCATCTTGTGGTAACAAACTTAAATGTGACAGAAACACACAAAACATGAAAGAAACAAATGGTGACTTGCACTTCATAAAAATTAAAAATGGTTGAAGATTTTGTTAAGTCAATGAAAAAACACACCACAAACTGGGAGAAAATATTCACAATCTGACAAATGATTTGCCTCTAGAATAATTAAAAAATTGTTACAGCTCGTCATTAAAAACATGGACAAAAGATTTGAACAGATGTTTCACCAAAGAACATATTCTTTTGATCAATAAGCATATTAAAAGTACACAACATTGTTAGTCACAATGGAAATGTAGAGTATAACCACAATGAGATGCTCCTGCAGGCTCATTAAACAGCTACATTGAAGAAGACTGATATGGGAGTTCCCTGGTGGTCCAGTGGTTAAGAATCTGCCTTCCAATGCAGGAGACACAGGTTCGATCCCTGGCCGGGGAACTATTAACAAGTCCTACACACTGCAAGGCAACAAAGCCCGCGTGCCCTAGAGATTGCGCGTCGAAATTAGAGAAGCCCGCATGCCGCTGTGAAGATTCTGTGTGCCACAACCAGTAACCACACAGCCAAATAAAAATAAACATTTTTTTAAAAAGAAAAAGACTGATAATACTAAGCACTGGAGAGGACGTGTATGTGGAACTCTCATACACAAAAACAAACTTCAGTAGTTACTAATAAAGTTGAAAACATATAGTTAACATGGGATCCATGAATTCTAAGTACTTACATAAAGAAAACCTATGTCTTTGCGAAGATTTCTAGGAAATGTTCATAGCAGATTTTTTAAATTTATTTTTTGAAGGATAATTGCTTTACAGAATTTGTTTTCTATCAAACATCAACATGAATCACCCATAGGTGAGCCTCCCTCCCCTCTCCCTCCCCATCCCATCCCTCTACGTTCATACAGAGCCCCTGTTTGAGCTTCCTGAGCCATACAGCAAATTCCAGTTGGCATCTATTTTACATATGGTAATATAAGTTTCCATGTTACTCTCTCCATACATCTCACCCTCTCCTCCCTCCCCTGCCTCCCGTGTCCATAAGTCTGTTCTCTATGTCTGTTTCTCCATTGCTGCCTTGCAAATGAATTCATTGGTACCACCTTTCTAGATTCCATATATACGTGTAAATATATGATATTTATCTTTCTTTTTCTGACTTACTTCATTGTATAATGGCTCTAGGTTCATCCACCTCATTAGAACTGACTCAAATGCTTTCCTTTTCATGGCTTAGTAACATTTCATTTTATTCCATAGCAGATTTATTCATAACAATCTAAAACTGGAAGCAACCCAAATGTCCATCAATAGATTAGTAGATAAATGGATAAATTGTGATATAGCCATACAATGGGATAGTACTCAGCATCAGAAGGAATGATATACTGATACGCATAGGGATATGGATGAATACCAAAGCCTTATGCTCAGTGATGAAAACAGACACAAAAATGTATATGCTTTATGATTCCATTCATATGAAATTCTAAATAAGAGAAATTATGATCTATAGTGACAAAAAGCAGATTGGTCGTTGTCTGGAACCAAAGCTACAAAGAGGCTTGAGGGAAATTTTAGAGTGATAAGAAGGTTCTCTGTTATGTTCATGGTGATCTTTATCAAAACTCATTAGCTGAACAACTTTAAATGGGTACAATTTCATGTATGTAAACTGTAAATCAATACAGTTGATTTGTAAAAAAAAGAGGCTATATTACACAAGGAACTCTATTCAACATCTCATAATAACCTATAGTGAAAAATAATCATATACATATATGTATAAATAAATCATCTTGCTGTACACCTAAAACCAATGCTGCTGTTGCTGCTGCTGCTAAGTCCCTTCAGTCGTGTCCAACTCTGTGTGACCCCATAGACAGCAGCCCACCAAGCTGCCCCGTCCCTGGGATTCTCCAGGCAAGAACACTGGAGTGGGTTGCCGTTTTCTTCTCCAGTGCATGAAAGTGAAAAGTGAAAGCGAAGATGCTCAGTCGTGTCCAACTCTTAGCGACCCCATGGACTGCAGCCCACCAGGCTCCTCTGTCCATGGGACCAATTAAATGCCGTAAATCAACTGTACGTCAATAAAAAACACAAAGAGGCAAAGGACTTGAACAGACAATTCATAAAATAAGGACTCAGAATTGTCAGCAAAGATGAAAAGAACTCAACTTGACTAATAATCTAAAGAAAAGCATAATCAAGTAATAGTGAGGTATCATTTTATATTAATCAGATTAGCAAAGATTAAGTGAATGATAATGCAGTGCCCAATGTTACGGGTTTTGGATGGTTCGTCTCTCAATAGTTACATAGATACATCTTTTCTAAAAAACAATTTGACAAATTGTATATCATACATTCATATGTATGAATGTATAATGTATCATTCATATGATATATCATACATATCATACATTCATATCGTAAGTATGATTTTATTGCACCCAGACTCTTGAATCTCCCCATACATAGTGAAGTGCTAAAACTCATTAATTTGAGCTGTCTGATTTTTCTCTTGACAAATTTTATTTTAAAATCTTTAAAAAGTGTATTTTCTTTGGCACCAAATTTCTGTTTTTTAGAATTTGTTCTGGGAATTCCCTGGAGGATCAGTGATTAGGACTTGGCACTCTCATTGCTAGGGTCTGGGTTCAATCCCTGGTTGGGGAACTAAAATCCCACAAGCCATGCAGTGCATCCAAAAAAGAAAAAAGAATTTATTTTAAAAAATGTGCACACTGAGGACATTTATTAAAGATTAAAAACTGGACACAATTTAAATGTCCAGGAGAATGGGTAAGGAAATTGTGGGACATCCATTTAATAAAATGATACACTGAATCATCTTCTTGAGTTATTTCATGATATGGAGGAAAATCTCAAAATTCTTTATGAAGTGAAAAAAAATCTGTTTGTAAAACAATCTACCATGATCCTAATTTGCATATGGTCCTAATATTATATAGATACAAAGATATAAGAAAATATAACTGAAAGGATAACATCTCAAAGTGGCAAGTGGTTATTATTGTGAGTGAGGTCTGCGTTTTTCTATATTAAGCTTTTCTATGTTTTCCAAATTTTCTGAAATTAATATGTATTACTTTTTTAATTTAAAAATATTTTATAAGGATAAAAGCAGTTTACTTTCAAACAGTAAAAAATATATCTCATTCAGTGCTTGCTGTATTTTCTTCATTGAACCAAAGGTAATCATTTCATTAATTACATACAAAAAGACTTTTGCAGAATCAATTTTTTAAAAATAGAAAACAGTATGTTCACTTTTCAAACATAAATAGCCTAATCTAGGACCACCCTCAATAAAATCTGATGGATGAATTATTTTAGATACTAACCAATTATCCCTGCTCATTTTTTCCTCTCAAGAACTTTCTCAGCGGTCCTGAGTCCATTGACCCAGAAATCTAGAGCGTCTGTGGTTGGGAGGAGGAAGCCCCTCCCATCCAGCTTCTGGAGACTTTCCTACAGCATTCAGGAAGTCTGAAGTTCCCAGCCTTCCGTGAGGAGATGGGAGAAGCAGAGGGAGAGCCAGTGTATCAGGCAGGGGTGGAAAACATGCATTCAAAGGCTGAGATGTAAACTGCTGACTTGGAGCAATAGGAGGAAGGAAGCACACTTTAGCAGTCTCCTGGCATCAGGCAACCAGACATAATGCACATCAGGAAATGGAACTTAAACACCCAAAAGCCAAGCACCACACTCAAGTTGAGCGCACCAGCAACATGCTCCATCAGAGGAACTGAGTGGAGGAGAGGATTCTGATCCTCTTCACTGCTGTTAGATGCAGAACTTAGAATACCACCCAGGAAGCAGAGAGAGAGGAAAACATACCAACAGGAGTTTTAAGTTCGAATATGACTAAATTACAGATCTGGATAGACTGAGGGTTCATTGAACTGGAGAAGCTTACCTCAAAATGAATAGATTAGAAGTCTACCATCAACTGAAATGGAGGCTGTATCAGAATAGCAGCTTGATTTATACAGAAACAAAGTTTGCATATTTCACACCTGAACTTGTTAACTGTGAGATTCATCACTAAATCAAACGAAGGTAGAGTCATCATAGACTTGTTTCAAAATATTTCCATTGTAAAAATGGACTGAGTGGTTAGGGCTGTGCTTTACCTAAAGGAATTATTATATGACTAAAGGTGGACTATCAGTTAAGCCTTGGCCCAACTGTCTTCTGTACACTCTTGCTTCAATTTTTAAGTTACCTGTAGTGGAAAAGTAATTGCAAATAGTTGCTGGGACACTGATCAAGTGTATTTACCCAGATGTCCTGCTTCCCGTACCCCTACCACTCTAACTCACAGAATCATAAATTAGATAGAGATCAGAACTAACTTAACTTTCCACATAAAGCAAATGCTAACCTCCTAGAGAACTGATGCCAATTAATTGCTAAGACAGTACTTTACACGACAAGTACAACAGAACCCACTTCAGCGAGTTTAAGCAGAAAAGGAATTTACTGAAGATATCAGATAACTAACAGAATCTTTAGTGGGGTGCAGAGAACCAGGCCTGGAAGGCTGTGTAGGCAAGAACAGGTAATTTCAGTGCTGGGTCGCTTGGAAACCCTACTGTCTCTACCTCTGGACTCAGGTTCTGCAGGACAGAGATGGAGCAACTATGCCACTGCTTTCACAAGAGGGATGTCTCTATGCTGTTTCACCAGGATGGCTTTCACACTGTGACCCCTTGGCGCTCCATTGTAGTCTTATGTTAGCTTCCCATCAGCAGAACCCTGAGGGTAGGTATGTACTCGCTATCTTCAAGGAACGCTGTGAACAAGGATTTCTACAGACATTTGGAGACAGTGTGGGAAGGTGAGGGTGGGATGATTTGAGAGGTTAGCATTGAAACATATACATTACCATCTGTAAAAGAGATATCCAGTGGGAGTTTGATGTATGACTCAAGGAACCCAAAGCCAGAGCTCTGCAACAACCTAGAGGGGTGGGAAGGTGAGGGAGGTGGGAAGGGGGTTCAAGACGGGGGGGACATACGTACACCTAATGTCAACTCATATTGATGTATGGCAAAAACCATCACAATATTGTAATTATCCTCTAATTAAAATAAATAAATAAAATTTTAAGGACTTCCCTGGTGGTTCATAGTTTGGGAGTCTGCCTGCCAGTGCAGGAGACATGAGTTCAATCCCTGGTCCAGGAAAATCCCACATGCCACAGAGCAACCAAGCCTGTGTGCCGCAGCTACTGGGCTCGCGTTCTAGAGCCCGTGTTCCACAACAAGAGAATCCGCTGCAGTGAGAAGCCCCGTTCACTGCAGCTAGAGAAGACCTGCATGCAGCAGCAAAGACCCAGTGCAGCTATAAATACATACATACTAGAATAGGGAGAATATTCAAAAAAAGAAAAAACTATTTAATAAATAACTTTTTTTTTTCTTTTAAGAAAAAAGGGTTTCTGGCTTCTGCTTTGTGAAAGTGATTGTCACTCAGTCGTATCTGACTCTTTGTGGCCCCATATACAGTCCATGGAATTCTCCAGGTCAGAACACTGAAGTGGGTAGCCTGTCCCTCCTCCATGGGATCTTCCCAACCCAGGGATCGAACCCAGGTCTCCTGCATTGCAGGCAGATTCTTTACCAGATGAGCCACCAGGGAAGGATTTAGGAATATGGATTTCATAATTTGGGAAACTGTCCAATTATTGGAAGGGTATTTTAAAATTCAAGGAGAGTAAAAGATAATCACCAATTACCCCAAAGAAGTACATTACCTTAAAGAAGTATCTTTAGGCTTCTTGGCATTTTGAATGAGATTCTGATTCCTTGTAAACAGCATTTATTTGTCATAAACATCAGAGACCTGCTCCCTCTTCCCTAGGCCACGTCCCTGTGGGCATCTGAACACAGCTATCATTACCTCCTTAAGGTGTTTTTTTCTTCTTGCAAAATATCTCCAGCTATTTCAAATGTTAATTTTAGGAGAGGATTTCAGTTGCCTTGAAAATCAACAATCAGTCCTTCCACATTTAGTTTCTCTCACTAAAGCCTCTCTTATATTAGTGTATCTGAATTATTAGGCCAACTGTAAGGAGTAAGGATGGGGAATTATAGATTTTTAAAAAATATTTTATGTATATATATAAAACAGAGAATAATAGACACAATATACCCCTACTTCCTAAAGGAGTTAGTCAAGAAGTTTTGACTCTCCTTTTTAAGGCATACAAGGAAGTTACCAAACATGAATTAGCCCAGTAACTTCCCCTGCCACTGATTTTCTGGGCCAGAAGACTAGCAAAATTCTAGAACAATTAGAATTATGAGTTGCAGGCCCCCAGGGAGGAAAGTATTGTGACTTTTCCTCTCCTTTTCCATTATACTGAGAGTAAAAGGCATGAGTATCTATAAATGTTTAAAGTCACAGAATAGCACGCAGGTGGTATTTTCAGATACAGTAGCTCAGATGATGTTCAAAAAGTCCTGGAGCAGGCTGGCTAGCCACCATTTTCCTGCTAAGAAGCAAGATGAAACCCACACTTGAATTTAGGTCTTAGGTCCAGATCCCTGGGCATTTCCATTTTGCCACACTCCCCGGACGAGTAAAGGTTGGGAAGAGACTGGGAAGAAAAGTAAAAGGGCGAGGGACATAGCTCTTGGAACTTCTTCAGGATGTCAAAATTTCTAGTACATTATCCATTCTAAAGCTGAGCTTCCCAGGTGGCAACAGCAAAGAATTTATCTGCCAGTGTAGGAGATGCAAGAGATGCGGGTTTGATCTCTGGGCTGGGATGATCCCCTGGAATAGGAAATGGCAACCCACTCTAGTATTCTTGCCTGGAAAATTCCATGGACAGAAGAGGCTGGCAGGCTACAGTCCACGGGGTCACAAAGAGTTGAACACAGCTGAGTGAGCACAGCAGAGCATCCATTCTAAATGTATTGAAAACACCTGACTGCAAATCTGTTTGCAAAGCAAAGTGATGAGGCCATATGGAGGATGTGCTTGAATGAAGGGGGATATCATTTTGTCATTTTACCATGACACACTACAGCATTAGTCTCCTGTAGCTGCTATAAGAAAATAACACAGGCTAGGTGGCTCAAAACAACAGAAATTTATTCTCTCACACTCTGGAGGCCAGATGTCCCAAGTCGGCATCACTGGGTGGATACCAAATTGTCAGCAGGACCACACTCCCTCCAGAGGCTCTAGAAGAAAATCCATTTTTTGCCTCCTCTAGCTTCAGGTGGCTGCCAGCATTCCTTGACTCACAGCCGGTCCAATCACTGTCTCCATGGTCACATTGTCCTTTCCTTTTCTGTTTTGAATCTCCTTCTGCCTCTCTTTTATGTGGACACTTTTTTTATTGCATTTAGTACTTACCCAGATCCAGGGTTATGCCCCCATTTCAAGAGCCTTAACCATATCTACAAAGATACAACATTTACCGATTCCAGGGATTAAGACTTGATACATTAATATTTGGATGGCCCACTATAATCACATTTCCACATTCCCTCTTTCCATCCTGTTTTACATCGTCTGTTATTATAAAAGTAATAGGTGTTTGTTAAAGAAAATCAGAATATATGGATAAACAAAAGAAGAAAATTTTAAATTATCCCCAAGAGATAAGTACTGTTTATATTGTTGGTGCCTATCTTTATACTTGTTCTCTGTGAACATACATTTACATATGGATTTCATTAAAAGTTCAAAAATCCAGGCTGATAGCACAGCTCCTGGTCTCACTTCAGAGAAACCCTTCTCATAAGTTGGGAAACACTTGTTAATCCCATAGAAAACCAAGAATGTTGAATTTATTTAGGGTAAAACTTCAATGTCCCTCTATATCAGATAAGTTAATGTCAGAAAGCTCTTTTTGAAATAAGTTTTGTAACATAAAAAGTTCCTGATTGTGCCAAGGTAGGGGAAACATTATGCAATAACGGCATTCTAAAGACAACTGCTGGGGGAAACGTCTCCATTCCTGAAGCCTGGTGTAAACCTGCTTCCTGGAGCTTGTGCTTACAAGCTCTTAATGTGTATGTACAAGTGGGAGCCAGTGACTCTTCAAAGTCAGGAGGATGCCCTGACTACCATCATGGGACGGATCAACGGTGGTGGTCCATTTGCTCTGTGTTAATCTTGCTCAGGACTCTGGTGACAGAAAGTATGCATTGGCTAAAGTCTCCTGGAATCCGAGGGCTTCTCAGGTGGTGCTGGTGGCAAAGAAGCCACCTGCCAATGCAGGAGACATAAGAGACACGGGTTCGATCCCTGGGTCAGGAAGATCCCCTGAAGAGGGGCATAGCAACCTACTCCAGTATTCTTGCCAGGAGAATCCTATGGATAGAGGAGCCTGGCAGGCTGCAGTTCATTGGGTCACACAGAGCTGGACACAACTGAAGCGACTTAGCGCACACACACTCTGGGACCCAAGGTATAGATGATAAGTATGACTTTGGCTGTGGTAGCAACAAACTTTAACTAACTAAATCAGCTCATTTCATTTCTCTTGCTTTCTGTCTTGGTTAACAAGAAAATTAATATACATTAAATGTTCAAAACACGTTATTTTCATTTTAAGCTATAGAATAATAAACTAACAGCAACAGGACTCACATTTTGTGAATAAACAGGGAAAAAATGAGTAATTCCTTTCCTGATGTGAATTTCCAGATTTGCATCTTTTAAGCTCATTTCACTTGTACTTACACTCATCTTCTCTTTTTGAACTGGAAGTTCATACTGTGTCCAAATCATTATTACTATGCTTTGAAGAAAAAGAGGAACTTGTCAGTGTTTGCCCTTCCCTTACAATCCCCTGCCGGGAGTGGAGAGACTTCGGACCTACAAGAATACTGGATTTTGTGATGAAACAGAAAGCAAATGAAAACAAATTTTATTTTCATTTTTAGCCACATGACGAGAAACTTTTATTTTAAAAGTGTCTTTTGATCCATCAAGAAGAGGGCAACCGGATTGCTCAGCCAGGTACTGTGGGGACAGAGAATGGGGGACTAAGTGGGTTTTGGAACCAAATATTGACATTTGGATTTACATTCATTTAAAGTTTGCTTCTGGTGGGTATGAAGCCTTAACTCTAAAGAGTGCAGTGTTGCATGACTGGTTGGATTTGCAAGCCGGGAGACTTTAGGAGTCAGGAGTCTGGTCTGCTGGGGTTTCATCCAGTTTTTCAAAACTGAGGTTTAAACTAACGTTAAGTCAGAGGGGTGCATCTGTGTTTACTGTGAGACACAGTGAGGGGAAGGACTGTAAAAATACTTTGGGGCTTTATAGATATGAAACTTACTCTCATTCATGAGACTTCTGTTACAGTTGCAAAAGTTCAGAGCTGAAAAGCCGTGGGGGCACTGCTCAGTCCATCCACTCCCCTGAATTAGGAGAAAGCTGCTATCTAGACAGAGAAGTGAAGGATGCTTGGAGGACCCCTGTTATTGATAGGGTCTTTACAGACTTTATCTCAGTTAATCCTTACGACCCTGGAGGAGAGAGGTGGAAAATGCAGACAGACGTCAAGTGACTTGCTGCAGATTATGCAATGATTGTCTAAAGAATTGTCTAAAGATGGGATACGACCCCACTTCCTGCCACTGTTCTCTTAACAGTTCAGCGACCTTCTATAATACTAATTGTGTTAGCCTGCTCTGGCTGCCATAACTAAATACCACAGACTGGGTGACTTAAACAACAGAAAGTTATTTTCTCACAATCCTGGAGGTTGGAAGTCCAAGGTAGACAGAATGTTGGCAGGTCTGTCTTCTAAGGCTGCTCTCTTAACTTGCAGATGGCTTCCTTCTCCCCGTGTCCTCCCATGATCTCTCCTTGGGGCATGCATCTCTCAGGTCTCTTTGTGTGTCCAAATCTACTCTTCTTATAAGGACACCAGGAAGATTAGAGCTTCAACATATGGATTTCAGGGGGGTGGGGTGAACACAATTAAGCCCATAACATTAACAGCAACAGTAATCTGTGAGATTTCTGGAGTCTACTGGAGATCTAAGTACATTCTAGACTACAACCTTTTTGCTCAAAAGGGAGACAGATAATACCCACTGGTCAGCTCTGTCCCAACTGCTGTCCTGTTTAATTTTATTTATTTGTTTATGACTGTGCTGGGTCTTCGCCGCTGCGTGGGCTTTTCCCTATTTGTGGTGAGTGGGGCTACTCTCCAGTTGCGGTACATGGGCTTCTCATTGCTATGGCTTCTCTTGTAGAGCACAGGCTCTGCGGCTCTCAGGCTTCAGTAGCTGAAGCACATGGGCTCCGTAGTTGTGGCTCCCGGGCTCTGGAGCACAGGCTCAATAGTTGTGGCTTAGCTGCTCTACGGCATGTGGAATGTTCCTGGATCAGGGATCGAACCCATGTCTCCTGTATTAGCAGGCAGATTTCAATTCACTGTACCACCACGGAAGTCCTAACAGCTTATTTCTAATTTTATCCATAAACTGTAGAATGCTCCATAGACATGAGTTTTATGGGTCCTGAGGAAATTCAGTTCTCTAAAGAAATCATGTAACCATTTTGAAGAAAATACGTGTTTTTAGAATTAGTCTAAATATTATTTTCCAAAGCACAAATATAGGAAAAGGACTTCTATGTAATTCAATTATTCTCTGGACATTTTGCTTCAGGGTGAGGGCTGGGGGTGTTCAGAGCTATAGTCAGGGTCCAAGGGAGCAGCTGCTCACAGTCTTATTCTTTATGCCAGTGGGTAACAGAGTGGATGACCTGAGCTTTGGACTACAGGCAGCATTTATTCTTGAGAGAAATAAGTAACAGGTCAACAGTCTGACTAGGTTTCCTAATCTAGTCACAGACTTCTCTGTGGGTAGGAAGACTCTCCAGTATCCAAACTGAATACAAATTTTTAACATCTTTAAAATCAGCTGAGATTCCTGCCTGATGATCCACGTAAAGTTTTAATCACTTTTGCAGACAAGGTGACTGGATGGCTAACTTTGGGTCTAGTTTATTCTGTTTATATATGAATATAAAGAACTTCTTGGCTCCTTCCTGTATCTTCTTCCTCTTTTTTCTGTTCTCACTTAAACTCTGACCCATTCAATGGGAGTCTGATCCACCAAGGGCTGTGTAGGAAGGGAAGAAAGAAACTATAGCAGCTGTTATCCTTTCTGTGTACCAGTCACTATCCCTTGATTGAGGATTCCCAGCCTGTCAGTGCTAGAGCTGGAATTTACCTCAATCCAGGCATCAAAATACAAAATAGGACCTTGCTCACACTCAGGAGTTGTCCCAATCCTTGTTTTCAGGCTCTTTTCCCCATAGCTCTTACTCTGTGCAATTTCTTCTGCCTAGAAATAGCCTTTCCCCTTTCAGTTCAGATCAGTCGCTCAGTCGTGTCCAGCTCTTTGTGACCCCATGAATCCCAGCACGCCAGGCCTCCTTGTCCATCACCAACTCCCGGAGTTCACTCAGATTCACGTCCATCGAGTCAGTGATGCCATCCAGCCATCTCATCCTCTGTCGTCCCCTTCTCCTCTTGCCCCCAATCCCTCCCAGCATCAGAGTCTTTTCCAATGAGTCAACTCTTCACATGAGGTGGCCAAAGTTACTGGAGTTTCAGCTTTAGCATCATTCCTTCCAAAGAAATCCCAGGGCTGATCTCCTTCAGAATGGACTGGTTGGATCTCCTTGCAGTCCAAGGGACTCTCAAGAGTCTTCTCCAACACCACAGTTCAAAAGCATCAATTCTTTGGTGCTCAGCCTTCTTCACAGTCCAACTCTCACATCCATACATGACCACAGGAAAAACCATAGCCTTGACTAGACGAAACTTTGTTGGCAAAGTAATGTCTCTGCTTTTGAATATGCTATCAAGGTTGGTCATAACTTTCCTTCCAAGGAGTAAGCGTCTTTTAATTTCATGGCTGCAGTCACCATCTGCAGTGATTTTGGAGCCCAAAGAAATAAAGTCTGACACTGTTTCCACTGTTTCCCCATCTATTTCCCATGAAGTGATGGGACTGGATGCCATGATCTTCGTTTTCTAAATGTTGAGCTTTAAGCCAACTTTTTCCCTCCACTTTCACTTTCATCAAGAGGCTTTTTAGTTCCTCTTCACTTTCTGACATAAGGGTGGTATCATCTGCATATCTGAGGTTATTGATATTTCTCCCGGCAATCTTGATTCCAGCTTGTGCTTCTTCCAGTCCAGCGTTTCTCATGATGTACTCTGCATATAAGTTAAATAAGCAGGGTGACAATACACAGCCTTGATGTACTCCTTTTCCTATTTGGAACCAGTCTGTTGTTCCACGTCTAGTTCTAACTGTTGCTTCCTGACCTGCATACAAATTTCTCAAGAGGCAGATCAGGCGGTCTGAAATGCCTCCCATCTCTTTCAGAATTTTCCACAGTTTACTGTGATCCACACAGTCAAAGGCTTTGGCATAGTCAATAAAGCAGAAATAGATGTTTCTCTGGAACTCTCTTGCTTTTTCCACGATCCAGCGGATGTTGGCATAGCTGTGAAAAGAAGAGAAGTGAAAAGCAAAGGAGAAAAGGAAAGATATAAACATCTGAATGCAGAGTTCCAAAGAATAGCAAGAAGAGATAAGAAAGCCTTCTTCAGTGATCAATGCAAAGAAATAGAGGAAAACAACAGAATGGGAAAGACTAGAGATCTCTTGAAGAAAATCAGAGATACCAAGGGAACATTTCATGCAAAGATGGGATCAATAAAGGACAGAAATGGTATGGACCTAACAGAAGCAGAAGATATTAAGAAGAGATGGCAAGAATACACAGAAGAACTGTACAAAAAAGATCTTCACGACCAAGATAATCACGACGTGTGATCACGCACCTAGAGCCAGACATCCTGGAATGTGAAGTCAAGTGGGCCTTAGAAAGCATCACTACAAACAAAGCTAGTGGAGGTGATAGAATTCCAGTTGAGCTATTCCAAATCCTGAAAGATGATGCTGTGAAAGTGCTGCACTCAATATGCCAGCAAATTTGGAAAACTCAGCAGTGGCCACAGGACTGGAAAAGGTCAATTTTCATTCCAATCCCAAAGAAAGGCAATGCCAAAGAATGCTCAAACTACCGCACAATTGCACTCATCTCACACGCTAGTAAAGTAATGCTCAAAATTCTCCAAGCCAGGCTTCAGCAATATGTGAACTGTGAACTTCCTGATGTTCAAGCTGGTTTTAGAAAAGAAAGAGGAACCAGAGATCAAATTGCCTTTCCCCTTTATAGCCTGGTAACTTTAGTTTCATTTAAGAACATTCAAAACTTACCCCCACCAGGTAGTTAAATATCCCTCCATGGAAGACCTGCTGCTGCTGCTGCTGCTAAGTCACTTCAGTCATGTCCGACTTTGTGCGACCCCATAGACAGCAGCCCACCAGGCTCCCCCTTCCCTGGGATTCTCCACGCAAGAACACTGGAGTGGGTTGCCATTTCCTTCTCCAATGCATGAAAGTGAAAAGTGAAAGTGAAGTCGCTCAGTCATGTCCGACTCTTTGGGACCCCATGGACTGCAGCCTACCAGGCTCCTCTGTCCATGAGATTTTCCAGGCAAGAGTACTGGAGTGGATTGCCATTGCCTTCTCTGATGGAAGCCCTACTGACATTCAAACTTTTATTGACTTCAATTCACAATAAGTAAGACATCACTACCCAGTGCCAGGATATATAAATAACTGAAACAAAACTTTCACGAAAAAATATAGAATAGTTACAGCATTCTGATAGTTTAAATTTTATTTCACTTTTTAAATTATATTAACCGTAATACACTTCAGAAAATATCAGTTCAGTACAGTCACTCAGTTGTGTCCAATTCTTTGCAACCCCATGAACCACAGCAGGCCAGGCCTCCCTGTCCATCAACAACTCCCAGAGTCCACCCAAACCCATGTCCATTGAGTCAGTGATGCCATCCAACCATCTCATCCTCTGTCTTCCCCTTCTCCTCCCACCCTCAATCTTTCCCAGCATCAGGGTCTTTTCAAATGAGTCAGCTCTTCACATTAGGTGGTCAAAGTGTTGGAGTTTCAGCTTCAACATCAGTCCTTCCAGTGAATATTCAGGACTGATTTCCTTTAGGATGGACTGGTTGGATCTCCTTGCAGTCCAAGTGTCTCTCAAGTCTTCTCCAATACCACAGTTCAAAAGCAGCAATTCTTCGGCACTCAGCTTTCTTTATAGTCCAATTCTCACATCCATACATGACTACTGGAAAAACCATAGCCTTGACTAGACGGACATTTGTTGGCAAAGTAATGGCTCTGCTTTTTAATATGCTGTCTAGGTTGGTCATAACTTTGCAAGGAGCAAGCGTCTTTTAATTTCATGGCTGCAGTCACCATCTGTAGTGATGTTGGAGCCCAAGAATGTAGTCTCCTACTGTATCCACTGTTTCCCCACCTATTTGCCATGAAGTGATTGGACCAGACACCATGATCTTAGTTTTCTGAATGTTGAGTTTTAAGCCAACTTTTTCACTCTCCTCTTTCACTTTCATCAAGAGGCTCTTTAGTTCCTATTCGCTTTCTGCCATAAGGGTGGGTTTATCTGCATATCTGAGGTTATTGATATTTCTCCCAGAAATCTTGATTCCAGCTTGTGTTTCTTCCAGCCCAGCATTTCTCATGATGTACTCTGCATACAAGTTAAATAAGCAGGGTGACAATATACAGCCTTGACGTACTCCTTTTCCTATTTGGAACCAGTCAGTTGTTCCATGTCCAGTTCTAACTGTGGCTTCCTGACCTGCATACAGGTTTCTCAAGAGGCAGGTCAGGTGGTCTGCTATTCCCATACCTTTAAGAATTTTCCACAGTTTGTTGTGACCCATACAGTCAAAGGCTTTGGCATAGTCAATAAAGCAGAAATAGATGTTTTTCTGGAACTCTCTTGCTTTTTCGATGATCCAGTGGATGTTGGCAGTTTGATCTCTGGTTCCTCTGCCTTTTCTAAAATCAGCTTGAACATCTGGAAGTTCACGGTTGACATATTGCTGAAGTCTGCTTGGAGAATTTTGAGCATTTTTTCGCTAGCATGTGAGATGAGTGCAATTGTAGGGTAGTTTTGAGCATTCTTTGGCATTGCCTTTCTTTGGGATTGAAATGAAAATTGACCTTTTCCAGTCCAGTGGCCACTGCTGAGTTTTCCAAATTTGCTGGCATATTGAGTGCAGCACTTTCACAGCATCATCTTTCAGGATTTGGAATAGCTCAACTGGAATTCCATCATGTCCACTAGCTTTGCTCCTAGTGATGCTTCCTAAGGCCCACTTGACTGCACATTCCAGGATGTCTGGCTCTAGATGAGTGATCCCACCATCGTGATTATCTGGGTCGTCAATCTTTTTTGTACAGTTCTTCTGTGTATTCTTGCCACCTCTTCTTAATATCTTCTGCTTCTGTTAGGTCCATACCATTTCTGTCCTTTATTGATCCCATCTTTGCATGAAATTTTCCCTTGGTATCTCTAGTTTTCTTGAAGAGATCTCTAGTCTTTCCCTTTCTGTTGTTTTCCTCTATTTCTTTGCATTGATCACTGAGGAAGGCTTTCTTATCTCTCCTTGCTATTCTTTGGAACTCTCCATTCAAATAGGTATATCTTTCATTTTCCCCTTTGCATTTTGCTTCTCTTTTTTCACAGCTATTTGTAAGGCCTCCTCAGACAGCCATTTTGCCTTTTTGTATTTCTTTTTGTTGTGTATGCATTGATCCCTATCTCCTGTACAATGTCACGAACCTCCGTCCATAGTTCATCAGGCAGTCTATCAGATGTAGTCCCTTAAATCTATTTCTCACTTCCACTGTATAATCGTAAGGGATTTGATTGAGGTAATATCTAAATGGTCTAGGGGTTTTCCCTACTTTCTTCAATTTAAATCTGAATTTGGCAATAAGGAGTTCATGATCAGAGGCACAGTCAGCTCCTGGTATTGTTTTTGTTGACTGTATAGAGCTTCTCCATCTTTGGCTGCAAAGAATATAATCAATCTGATTTCAGTGTTGACCATCTGGTGATGTCCATGTATAGAGTCTTCTCTTGTGTTGTTGGAAGAGGGTGTTTGCTCTGATCAGTGTATTCTCTTGGCAGCATTCTATTAGCCTTTGCCCTGCTTCATTCCATATTCCAAGGCCAAATTTGCCTGTTACTCCAGGTGTTTCTTGACTTCCTACTTTTGCATTCCAGTCCCCTATAATGAAAAGGACAACTTTTTTGGGTGTCAGTTCTAGTAGGTCTTGTAGGTCTTCATAGAACCATTCAACTTCAGCTTCTTCAGCATTACCGATCAGGGCATCGACTTGGATTACCGTGATATTGAATGGTTTGCCTTGGGAATGAACAGAGATCATTCTGTTGTTTTTGAGATTGCATCCCAGTACTGCATTTCGGATTCTTTTGTTGACCATGATGGCTACTCCGTTTCTTCTAAGGGATTCCTGCCCACAGTAGTAAATATAATGGTCATCTGAGTTAAATTCACCCATTCCCATCCATTTAAGTTCACTGATTCCTAAAATGTCAATGTTCACTCTTGCCATCTCCTGTTTGAACACTTCCAATTTGCCTTGATTCATGGACCTGACATTCCAGGTTCCTATGCAATATTGCTCTTTACAGCATTGGACCTTGCTTCCATCACCAGTGACATCCACAACTGGGTGTTGTTTTTGCTTTGGCTCCATCCCTTTATTCTTTCTGGAGTTTTTTCTCCACTGATCTCCAGTAGCATATTGGGCACCTACCAACCTGGGGAGTTCATCTTTCACTGTCCTGTCTTTTTGCCTTTTCGTACTGTTCATGGGGTTCTCAAGGCAAGAATACTGAAGGTTTGCCATTCCCTTCTCCAGTGGACCACGTTTTGTCAGAACTCTCCACCATGACCCATCCATCTTGGGTAGCCCTACATGGCATGGCTCATAGTTTCATTGAGTTAGACAAGGCTGTGGTCCATGTGATTAGATTGGTTAGTTTTCTGTGAGTGTGGTTTTCAACCTGTCTGCCTGCCCTCAGTTGATATCATGACCTGCTAATGAGTTCAGCAGTTTGAAAAATTGTCCTCAAGGACACTCTTTCATCCTTTGACAGCTTTTCTTGCTTCTCTTGCCTCTGAAAGCCGCAGATGCTTGGCACCTCACACCGGTGCACTGGGGTCCAGTTCTCTGGTGTCCCATACATGAGTCATCTAGGAAGCTCCATTTTAATCTCGTTTATTTGTCCAGTGATGAAAAGTTTGGCCCTAAGAGCATGACTATTTGTATCTTAGCTGGGTGTTCGTCACATATTTGACATTTAAACAAATCATTTCAGACGCTTCCCTCCTTTATATAATTTAATTTTTAATAATAGTCATATGACAGGATTAATGATAGTAATGGCAAAAAGGAAACTCAGTGACAATTTTCTTTTTTTTAATTTAATGTGGCAAAATACATGTATCATGATATCTACCATCTTAACCATTTTTTAAAAATAGACATTGGATTTTATTTTATTTATTTTTTGGCCACACCATATGGATTGTAGGGTCTTAGTTCCTGGAACCAATGCCTCTGCAGTGGAAGCAGAGTCTTGACCACTGGACCGCCAGGGAACTGCCCTATCTTAAGCAGTTTTAAGTGTACAGTTCAGTAGCAGTTATGTATATTCACACTGTGGTAGAATCTCCAGAACTTTTGCATATTGCAAAACTGAAATTGTCTCCATTAAGCAAGAATGCCCCATTTCCATTCTCCCAACATTTCCTGGCAACCACCATTCTACTTCCTGTTTCTATGAATGTTTTGGCTACTCTCGACATTTCATGTAAGTTAAAACACACAGTTTGCATTTTTTATGACTAGTTTATTTCAGTTAACATCATGTCCTCAAATTTCAGAAGTATTGTAGCTTATGACAGTAGCTTCCTTCCTTTCCTTGGGACAAGATAATCTCTAAATCTGTCCATGTTGCAGCAAATAGCATAATTTCATTCTTTTTTATGTCTGAGTAATATTCCATTGTGTATATATACTACAACTTCTCCATCCATTCCTCTGTTGATGGACATTTAGTTTGCTTAAACCTAGGAATATTATTCAGCCATAAAGAATGAAATGATGTCATTTGAAGCAGTATGAATGGATCTAGAGATTATCAGAGAAATTGAAATAAGTTAGACAGAGAAGACAAATATCATAAGATACCACCCATATGTGGAATCTAATTTTTTAAAAAGAGATACAAATGAACTTATTTACAAAGCAGAAACAGACTTACAGATAATGACAACAAACTTATGGTTCCAAAAGGGAAATGTCCGGTTAGCAGGGAGGGACAAATTAGGAGCTTGAGATGAACATACACACCAGTGACCTTCCCAACCCAGGGATCAAACTCAGGTCTCCCACATTGCAGGCCGATTCTTTACTGTCTGAACCACCAGGGAAGTCCCAAACATTCACGCACTACTATATGTAAGATAGATAACCAACAAGGACCTACCGCATAGCACGGTAGGTTCTACTCAATATTCTATGATAAACTGTATGAGGAAAGAATCTAAAAAAGAATGAATATGTGTATATGTATAACTGGATCACTTAGCTGTAGACCTGAAACTAACACAACATTGAAAATGAACTATACTCCAATAAAATTATAATATTTAAAAATAAATAAAATATGATTCCAAGGTTTCAGGCATCAGTCCCAGTGTTCTGTGTCTTGCATAGCTCTTTCTGCCCTGAGAAATAGAAATTATATAACTTGTTTTCTACTACACAGACTAGGGAGGATTCACAAGTCTGGCCTGGTGAGCTTCCAGGAAATAAATTTTAAGTGTTTATATAAAGCTTATTCACACTTTCTTGATCTAGAAGTTACACAAGAAACAGCAGAGAACTGAAATAAACCAGGCTCTGAAGAGAGGGAACTCTAAATGTAGGCAGAAGGGTTGAACTGCGACACCCCATAGCACCCACAACTTGGAAAACAGGAGGTTTGATTCTAGGCCTTAGGTGCTTTAGGAGCTGCATCACTATTAATGTTCGCCATCATTTCCTGTTTCTCTGTTCTGATTGCTTTTGCTATGTAATAAACTGCCTTAACTTGGACGGTAAAAATAAAACAAAACAAATAAAATAAATATGGGAATGCAAACAATTCTCAAAAAGAGAAAAATTGAAGAATTTACACTACCTGATTTCGAGAGTTACTATAAGGATACAGTAATCAAGACAGTGTGATATTGGCATAAAGACAGACATAAATCAGTGGAACAGAATAGAGTCCAGAAATAGATTCACAAATTCAATGGGTAAAAAATATTCTTCTCAACCAGTCATGATGGAAACATTGTATACCCCAATGGAAAAAAAGTGAAACTCAACTCCTTATCTCACATCATAACCAAGAAAATTATCTCACAATGCATCAGTGGGGATTTCCCTGGTGGTCTAGCAGTTAAGAGTCTGTCTGCCAGTGTAGGAGACACAGGTTCAATCCCTGGTCCAGGAAATAAAATCACACGTGCTGTGGAGCAACGAAGCCCACGCACCACAACTACTGAGCCCACAAGCTCTGGAGCCCACGTGCTGCAGTAAGAGAAGCCACTGCACCAAGAAGCCCATGGATCACAGCTAGAGCGCAGCCTCCACTTGTTAAAATAAGGGAAAGCCTAGGAGGACCAAAGAAGACCCAATGCAGCCAAAAATAAGCAGACAAATAAATGAATGGGACCCAAATAAAATCTAAACTTACAAAACCTCTAGAAGAAAATAGGAGAAAATCTTTGTAGCTCAGTATGAGAATGATTTTGTTGATAGGACACAAAAAACATGAATCAAAGAAGAAAAAATTAGTAAGTTGGGCTTCATAAAAATAAAAATGTTTTGCTCTTCAAAAGATGCAGAAGAATAAAAGGCAAACCATTGTACTAATCATATTTTTTATTTTCCATATTTTATGGAAATAGAAACATATGTTTATAAAGATACTTGTCCATGAATGTGCATAGAAGCTTCATTCATGACAGCGAAAAACTGGAAACAAACCAAATGTCTATCAACAGAACTAATAGGTAAATGGAACTTTTCCAACAGTGAAATACCACTCAGCCATTTAAAAAGGACTGAACTATCAACATCTGCAAACAATAAGGCAAAATTTAACAGCACAATAGTAAGTGAAAGGAGCCAGACACAAGAGTAACACTACATTTGTCCATTTATATGAACTTCCAGAACAGGCAGGAGGTTCCCAGGTGGCTCAGTGGTAAAAGAGTCTGCCTGCCAATGCAGGAGACTCAGGAGATGTGGGTTCCAACCTTGGGTTGGGAAGATCCCCTGGAGGAGGAAATGGCCACCCATTCTAGTATTCTTGCCTGGAAAATTCTACAGACAGAGGACATAGGTGGGCTACAGTCCATAGGGTCGCAAAGAGTTGGACACAACTGAGCACACATGTTGCCCTAATGGTCCGGTAGCAAGCGATGAGAATGAAGACAGAACACGAAATCCAGTGCAATGAGTCAAGGGACCTGCAGCCTCTATTGGACTGAGGTGCAGAGTCCACTCTGAGTCCAGGTTTTATTCCTAATTGCAGACTACAAGACTTTCTTTGATCTTATCTTTCTCAAGACACTACACTGACATAGTCCAGATCTCCTTGTTTTCCCACCCCGGGCCTTCCCCGTCTCAGCTAGTCTTGGACAATTAGCAAGTGTGTAGGCAGCGTTCACGGTGAAGGCAATGGCACCCCACTCCAGTACTCTTGCCTGGAAAATCCCATGGATGGAGGAGCCTGGTAGGTTGCAGCCCATGGGGTCACTGAGAGTCGGACAGGACTGAGCGACTTCACTTTCACTTTTCACTTTCATGCATTGGAGAAGGAAATGGCAACCCACTCCAGTGTTCTTGCCTGGAGAATCCCAGGGACGGGGAAGCCTGGTGGGCTGCCGTCTATGGGGTCACACAGAGTCGGACACGACTGAAGTGACTTAGCAGCAGTAGCAGCAGGCAGCGTTCATGCCTGACTCTGACCTGGTGTTCCAAGGTCCATGCTTTCACAATCCCAGTCATACTCCCTTCTGGGTCTGGTCTTAGGGTTTGTAACAAGACGATTATTCTAAGAAAAACATGAAAGATAATCATTAACACAGTTTCTTAATATATGCTGTTTTTCCAGGTGCTATTTCTGTGAAATTTCTCAAGGCTGTGAAAGTACATTATTAGGAATTCCCACTATACACACACACACGTGCTAGAATGGGCAAAAGTAATTTATAGTTAAAGAAATCAGATCAGTGGTTGCTTTGATGGGGACTATAAAGAGGCACAAGGGAACTTTCTGCACTGATGGGAATTTTCTAAATCTTGACTGGGGTAAAATTAACTTTGGTGTGTACATTTGTGAAAGTTCCTTATATTTTATTGCTTGTAAAGCATATGTCAATGAGATTGATTTTTAAAACGAGGCAGTTTTGGGACTCCCCTGGAGATCCAGCGGTTAAGATTTTGCCTTCCAGTGCAGGGAGTGTGGGTTCAAGCACTGGTCAGGGAGCTAAGACCCCATATGCCTCAGCCAAAGAACCAAAACATAAAACAGAAACAGTGTTGTAACAAATTCAGTAAAGACTATAAAAATGGTCCACATCAAAAAATCTTAAAAAAAAAATGAAGCAGTTTAATACTTAACTGGTACAGAAAGGTCTCAAAAACTTCAGTAGATGAAAAAAACAGATGTCAAATATTATGTAATCCGTGTTCTTCTTGGTGTGGAAAAAAAGGACAGTGACAAGGGTTGCCTCCTGATAGTTTCTGTCTTGTTAGTTTTACAGAATGAGGAGCCATTTTACAGAAAGAAGAGGATAATATTGGAGTCATTATTGGATTTCTCCATTTGGAAATAACATTGTCTTTTAGATACAGAAAGCTGGGAAGGTTTTATTCAGAAAAAGTAAGTATACTAAAAATCAAACCTGCCTGGTTACATAGTGTGCTTTCAAATATGGGTGGTATTGAATAGAAAAATCAATTTATACCTTCCTTTGATCAGTTATATATGGAATTCCCATCATATATTCTGTGATTTGGAGAATTCAGTTATAAATATGGTGGCCTGTGATAAATGGCAGAACCACAGATAAGCCACAAAGAGTGATGGTTTTAAAATATTGGTTCCCTGCCATCACCTGCTCTAACATTGTGTAGATCTAAGTGGCAACCAAAATGTAATTCTTTCCACCGTGATGACCATGTCTAGAGTATGCTGTCCAATGTAGTTAGTAGCAAGTAGCCATACGTGTCTATTTAAAATGTGAATTTAAATAAACAAAAATTAAATAAAATTTAAAATCCAGTCACACAGTCACACAAGCCACACTTCAACTGCTCAATAGCCAATGTGGTGACATTCCAGCTGAAGTTAGCAGTAGGGATCAGCGACAGAGACAAGGGGGACCTTGGATGGGACTCTGGGGGTCTGAGCACCTGACGATGCAGTTCAGATCAGAGAGGCCTTGGGGTGTTTGGGAGCAGATATCCATGTGGATTTGTCAAGAAAGATTTGAAAAGCAGGAGCAGCCTAGCCCGGGAGAAAAGTAATGCAGACAATGTCTGAGAGTACGACACCAGAGAGACATTTCTCAGAGCTGGCAGGGACTGCCTGGGGGAGTTAGATCTTGGCAAATCAGACATGAGACAGCTTTTCCAGAGAACCTCACCATGAGAGATGAGAGTTTTGCAGTGATACTCTTCAGAAAACACCAAATTTCACCTCAGATAAAATGTGCTACTCCTTTGAGTGGTGGCAACAGAATAATGGCTAACAATAGTAGCTAACATTTATTGAGCTATTACTTTCTATGAAATACTATACATGAATTCTCACTACAACTTCATAAGTAACTTTTCAACTCCATTGTACAGATAAGGAACCAATGGTATACTGGTTCTTACTGTATTATGAGACCTGATTGCTGAATGTTTATGCTTTATGCTAGCCAGCTGACACCCATTGTTAGCTTGAAATTGGCCACAGTGGAAATATTATAATGTGCACATTGGTATGTGTTATATATGAATTTGGGCCTTTACCCTCAGAGAGGCAGTGTTTTCAATGGTTAGCAGCACAGCACTGAAACAGGCTCAGAGAGGCTTAGCAACTTGCCAAGGCTTCCCTGTTGGCTCAGATGGTAAAGAATCTGTCTGCCAATGCAGGAAACCTGGGTTGGGAAGATTCCCCGGAAAAAGAAATGGCAACCCACTCCAGTATTCTTGCCTGGAGAATTCCATGGACAGAGGAGCCTGGCGGGCTACAGTCCATGAGGTCACAAAGAGTCAGACTTGACTGAGCAACTAACACTTTCACTTTCTCAAGGTTACACAGACGGTAGCAACTGGCAGATTGTATGCCAGTCTCCTTGTTTGAAAGCCCAACATCTTGCCCCTCTGACCTTACTCTTGTACAGCACGGACAAGATTACTCACTTTACTTTGTTATCAGAGAATAAAACACCTTGTTCACCAAGGACTCTGATGTTAGGAATGAAGGGCTTTACAGAGCTCTGCTTGAAGGCCTGGAATTCAAGCATTCAGTATTCCCATAATTCAAGATAGGTCCAAAGGAGGTGGTGGTGGGTGGACGAATGACCCTAATGCTCTGGCAACATGATGCTAGTATACATATTTTGTATAAATGAATAAATATGTGTATTTCCTCTTACTCCCTCAGTGAATTTCATAAAGGAGAACAGTCAAGTTCTCATTCAAAGGATGGGAATGACTGTGATAAAGCAAATTTTGGATGAGCTATTTGTATGGAATGTTATGAATTACGAAGAAGTAAATGTCATTTGCGGCGAGAAGTTTGAGCAGGACGCTGCGAGAGGGGTCATTCACATGATTTTGAAGAAGGGTTCAGAAGCCTGTAACCTCTTTCTTAAATCCCTTGAAAAGTGGAACTATCCTCTGTTTCAGGAATTGCATGGACTAAGTAAGTATCAGTTTGCTTTTATATGTTCTACAAATAGAATAAACCATGAAGAAGATCCATAATCCCCATGACAGAGCCTCTGCTCTCCTCCCTTTTCATATTCCTGGGCTGTGAGCTTTGGTCACATTCAGGAAAAGCTCAGACACTCTCAGGAAAAAGAAAAACACTCCCACTAGATTACTTGATGGTGAAGCCAAATAAGAAACTCCAAGGTCAGGGAATAAATGATTTAGCATAGTCTGACTTCAGAATCAAACTGGATAATGAAGGTACTTAAGTAGTCAAAGCAGGGACTCACCTGGCAGTTCAGTGGTTAAGACTCCACACTTCCACTGCAGGGGGCACAGGTTCAATCCCTGGTCAGGGAACTAAGATCCATCATGCCAAGTGCCCACACCCCTAAAAAAGAGGAGTCAATGCAGTAGTAGTTTTCAACATTCCTCAATCTGACGAGGACCATCTTTGGATAAGTGGCCCCATGACTACCTACTCTGATCCAAGCTCCATGCTAAAGAGAGCCTGACTGACTAAAGCAGCATGATTCTGCTTTTCATGAAATATTAATCAAGGTTAATTTTTGATTTGCTGGGCGTCACCCCAGGCCATCATTCTAAGCCATTTCCCCACTAGACTCATGTACTTTCCTTATCCCAAACACTGGCTCCTCTCCTTTCCAATCAGCTGCTACAAAGTTTGGTGGTGGAAATGAAGAAACAGAAGGGGAATGAGGGTAAAGGGTAACAGGGAAAAGCAGGAGTAAATATCTGGAACCCTTTCTGCCAGTCCAGAACTGGGGAAGGAAATTAAAGTCAGATTCTCAGCACCACCCTTTCCTTCCTCCTCCTGAACGCTAAGTTCTGAGGAGACACAGAACCGGGTCCTTTTTAACCTCACCTCTTCTCTAACAGGTCTTTTTCATCAGATGTCAGAAGAAGACTTAGATGATTTGGCTCAGGAATTAAAGTACTTCTATCAGAGCCCATCTTTTCTCAACTTCTATCCCCTGGGTGAAGATATTGACATCATGTTTAATTTGAAAAGCACCTTCACAGAACCGGTGCTATGGAAGAAGGATCAACACCATCACCGCCTGGAGCAGCTGACCCTGAGTGGCCTGCTGGACACTCTTCAGAGCCCCTGCATCATCGAAGGGGAATCGGGCAAAGGGAAGTCCACTCTGCTGCAGCGAATCGCCATGCTCTGGGCCTCTGGAGAGTGCCAGGCTCTCACCAAGTTCAAATTAGTCTTCTTTCTTCGTCTGAGCAGGGCCCAGGGTGGACTCTTCGAAACCCTGTCTGACCAACTCCTGGATATACCTGATGTGATCAGTAAGCAGACTTTCATGGCCAGGCTGCTGAAGTTACGGCAAAGAGTTCTTTTTCTGCTTGATGGCTACAATGAATTCAAGGCCCAGAACTGCCCAGAAATTGAAGCCCTGATAAAGGAAAACCACCGCTTCAAGAATATGGTTATCGTCACCACCACCACAGAGAGCCTGAGGCACATCCGGCAGTTTGGGGCACTGATTGCTGAGGTGGGGGATATGACTGAGAGCAGTGCCCAGGCTCTCATCCAGGAAGTGCTGAGAAAGGAGTTCGCTGAAGGCTTGTTGCTCCAAATTCAGAAATCCAGGTGCCTGAGGAATCTGATGAAGACCCCTCTCTTTGTGGTCATCACTTGTGCAATTCAGATGGGGAAAAGTGAGTTCCACTCTCACACACAAACCACACTGTTCTGCACCTTCTACGATCTGCTAATAAATAAAAACAGGCACAAACGTAAAGGGCTGGCTCCGAGTGAAGTCACTCAGAGCTTGGACCACTGTGGAGACCTAGCTCTGGAGGGTGTGTTCTCCCGCAGGTTTGATTTCGAACCAGACGACTTGTCCAATGTGAACGAGGATGTCCTGCTGACAACAGGACTCCTCTGTAAATACACAGCGCAACGGTTCAAGCCAAAGTATAAATTCTTTCATCAGTCATTCCAGGAGTACACAGCAGGACGCAGACTCAGCAGTTTACTGACGTCTGGAGAACCAGCGGAGGTAACCAAGGGGAATGGTCACCTGCAGAAAATGGTTTCCATTTCAGACATTACATCCAAGTACAGCAACTTGCTCCTGTACACGTGCGGCTCATCTGCTGAAGCCACCCGGACTGTTCTGAAACACTTGTCATCAGTGTATCAACATGGCAGTCTCCTTGGACTTTCCGTCACCAAGAGGCCTCTCTGGAGGCAGGAATCTATGCAAAATATGAAAAGCACCACTGTGCAAGAAATTCTGAAAGCCATAAACATCAATTCCTTTACAGAGTGTGGAATCAACTTATTCCATGAGAGTATATCCACATCTAGCCTGAGCAAAGAATTTGAAGATTTCTTTCGCGGTAAAAGCTTATATATCAACTCAGAGAATATCCCTGACTACTTATTTGACTTCTTTGAAGACTTGCCTAACTGTGCAAGTGCTCTTGACTTCGTTAAACTGGACTTCTATGGGGGGGCTGTGAGAGACATAAGCGGGAACCAGGATCAAGAGTTCTCAGGAACCTACATTCCCAGCAGGGCTGTGTCTTTGTTCTTCAACTGGAAGCAGGAGTTTAAGACCTTGGATGTCACACTCCGGGATTTCTGCAAGTTGAGTAAGAAAGATATCAAATATCTGGAGAAAATATTCAGCTCAGCTACAAGCCTCAGGTTGCACATTAAGAGATGTGTCGGAATGGCTGGAAGCCTCAGTTCAGTCCTCAGCACCTGTAAGAACATTCATTCCCTCATAGTGGAAGCCAGTCCCCTTACCCTAGAAGACGAGCAGCATATCACATCTGTGACAAACCTGCAGACCTTGGGTGTTCATGACCTACAGATTCAACGGCTGCCAGGTATTGTGAATACCAGCAGTTTAAGCTGTAATCCAACCTGGTTATTTACTGCAGAAATATTAGCCATCATTTGTTTTGCCTGAAATTTTCCAATAGTTTCTACCAGGAGTCAGGACTTAGAAGGGAAGTGGGAGGGCTTAAGAGAGAGTTCCTTGCTGGGGGAAGGCTGTCAGGTTGGGAGGCCCTAGGGTGGATTCCCAGAACTGAAGCCCTAGAGTCTGACTGCATAGCTATGTGGTAGCGTGTATGGTGGTGTGTGAGTGTGCGTGTGTATGTAGGTGTGTGTGTGCATGTGTATGTATACAGTAGGTTAAGCTTGTTTTCTGTGATCCCTCCATCTTGTCAGCATCTCTGTCTCAACCCAACACTCACTCCTTTCCTACCAAGTAGCACCTGTCCTTGGAGAAGGCAATGGCACCCCACTCCAGTACTCTTGCCTGAAAAATCCCATGGACGGAGGAGCCTGGTGGGCTGCAGTCCATGGGGTCTCTAAGAGTCAGGCAGGACTAAGAGACTTCACTTTCACTTTTCACTTTCATGCATTGGAGAAGGAAATGGCAACCCACTCCAGTGTCCTTGCCTGGAGAATCCAAGGGACGGGGAGCCTGGTGGGCTGCCGTCTATGGGGTCGCACAGAGTCGGACACGACTGAAGCGACTTAGCAGCAGCAGCAGCAGCAGCAGCACCTATCCTTCTTTGAAGTCTGGGAGGAAAACCACCCATTAATCGATCGCCTGTAGAAGCTAGTGGCCAGTTGTGTCATTAGACTCTTAACTAGGACATTGCAGCACACACCCAGTCCCACCTCCACCTCAAGTATCATTTATTGTGAAAGAAAATTTGGGGAACAGGTTTTGTCTAACATGAAGAAATTCGAGACATCAGACACAATACATATGGGGTAAATCTTTCTGGGTAAAGGGGAGTTTTCACCAAATTCAAAATAGCACTAAAGGTCTACCTGTGTAGACCCTTACCTGTGTAGACCAGCCACACCTGTGTAGATCCCTCCTGTTGACCAGAGCAGGGGCTGCTGAGTTCTGTGTAGTTATGGGTGGATAGGAGCCTTGCTTTATGTGCCTGTAATCTGAGATTGGTTTTCATCCGCAAATGATTTCCCTTTTGGCTCTGCCTCACTTGTCACCACGTAAGGGGATAAGCTTTGCAACCTTCTACTCAATGCAAGAGTCCCTTCTATGAGGTTCTGGATAGTTACTCAGACTATTAGTCTACCTTCTGTGCTAGAAGGCTTACCGTCTCCTCTTGATGGCAATTCCTTTGTGCCAATTTGGCAAACTGGTCACTTATAGGCAGAATTTGATCTACATACTATTTAAAATTTATTTTTTAATGTTGGCCAATATTTTGTTCTTAATACTTTACATTTATTTTTTGAGTAAGGTATTCACATGGTCCAAATTATAAAATAATCTATAATGAAAAGTCTCCTTCCTTTCCCTCTCCCCTCACAATGATTCTTTTCCTTGAAGGAGCTGTCAGCATTTTGAAGTTGGGAGATGTCATATGAAAATACAGGATTTTCATTTCTCTTAAAACTTACAGACTTGACAACTGCACTTGGTAACAACTGGCTAGAGCTTCATGATCAGATCCTATGCTCTTTGGACAAGACACATACTCTCCAGTAAGACACAGAGGTCACCTGTTCTACTTCTTGTAATAACATCATCTCTCTCACCCTCTCTGACATTTGAGTTTGTAATCAGCACTTATTTTTTCTTACAGCTAGGATCTAGTCACTCGGAGAAGGCAATGGCACCCCACTCCAGTACTCTTGCCTGGAAAATCCCATGGATGGAGGAGCCTGGTTGGCCGCAGTCCATGGGGTCGCTAAGAGTCGGAGAAGACTCAGCGACTTCACTTTCACTTTTCACTTTCCTGCATTGGAGAAGGCAATGGCAACCCACTCCAGTGTTCTTGCCTGGAGAATCCCAGGGACAGAGGAGCCTCGTGGGCTGCCGTCTATGGGGTCGCACAGAGTCAGACACGACTGAAGCGACTTAGCAGCAGCAGGATCTAGTCACTACTGAAGGGCATGTAGGTTATTTTCTGCTTGGGCAATTATAAGTAAAGCTACTATAAACGTTATTATGCAACTTTTTATGTAAAAGTCAGTTTTCAGTTCACTTGGGTAAATATTTAGTGCTGGAACTGCTGAACCATGCGACAAGTGCTTGTGTAACTTTGGAAGAAACTGCCCAGCTATTTTCCGCTATGTGCCTTTTACATTTTCAATAGCAATACATGAGAATTTTAGTTGTTCTGCCTTCTTACTAGCACTTAGTATTCTTCCTATTTGTCTCTTTTTTTCATTTTATAATAATAATAAAAAAGGAAACAATAATACCAAGTGCTGCTGAGGATATGGAGAAACTAGAACTCTATGCATAATGTTGTCTCATCAGAGTTGGCTGATAAAAGTTGAAAATTTTTCATGCACTTATTTGCCAACTTAGTGAAATGTCTGTTCAAGTTTTTCCCCATTCTTAATTGGGTTAATTTGTTTTCTTAGTGTTGAGTTTTAAGTGTTTTTTTTTAATACATTCTGGATATAAGTCCTTTGTCAGATAAGTGATTTGAAAATATTTTCTCCCAATCTGTAGTCTTTTCATTCTTTAACAGTGTCTTTCATAGGACAAAAGTTTTATTGCCGTCCCTTTTTCTCTTTGTGAATCACGCTTTTGGTGTCATGTCTAAGAACTCTTCGCATAATCCCAGGTCAACATGATTTTTTCCATATTTTCTTTCGAAGTTTTACGTTTTACATTTAGATCTGTGATGCACTTTGAGTTAACATTTGTGTAAAGTGGTAAGTTTAGATCAAAGTTCATTTTTCTTCCCTATGGATATCCAGTTATTCTGTTTATTGAAATGACAGTTCTTTCATGTTTGAATAACCTTTTTATCCTTGCCCAAATTATTTGGCTATAGTTGTATGGGTATAATTTTGAATACTCTTTTCCACTGATCTTTCATTTGCCAATACCCATGCCTATTTCTTGTCAATACTCCATTGTCTTAGTAACTTTTGCTTTACAGTAAGTCATAAAATTGGATAGTATTATTTCTCCAAATTAATTTTCCTTTTTCTAAAAAATTACAAAATATTCCAGTTCCTTTGTTCTTCCATATAAATTTTAGAATCACTTTTTTTTTGGCTAGGGCTCGTAGCCTGTGGGATCTTAGTTCCTCAACCAGGGACTGAATCTGAGCCCTTGGTAGTGAAAACATAGAGTTCTAACCACTAGACTGGCAGTGAATTCCGAAGAATCACATTTATATCATCAAAAATTCTTCCTGAGATCTTGGTTGGAATTACATTGATCTATAGACTAATTTCGGAGAAGGCAATGGCAACCCACTCCAGTACTCTTGCCTGGAAAACCCCATGGATGGAGGAGCCTGGTAGGCTGCAGTCTATGGGGTCGCTAAGAGTCGGACACGACTAAGCGACTTCACTTTCACTTTTCATTTTCATGCATTGGGGAAGGAAACAGCAACCCACTCCAGCCTGGAGAATCCCAGGGATGGCAGAGCCTGGTGGGCTGCCATCCCTGGGGTCGCACAGGGTCTGACATGACTGAAGCGACTTAGCAGCAGCAGCATACACTAATTTGGGGCTCTCCAGGTGGTAGAGAACATGCCTATCAATGCAGGAGATGTGAGACACTGGTTCAATCCTTGGGTCCAGAAGACCCCCTGGAGGAGGGCATGGAACCCACTTTAGTCTTCTTACCTGGAGAATTCCATGGACAGAGGAGCTTGGAGGGCTACAGTCCATAGCTTCATGAAGAGTCAGATATGACTGAAGTAACTTGGCACACACATGCATAGACTAATTTAGAGAGAACTGACATAATTTTTATGTTGAATATTTCAACCTATGACCATGGTTTCTCTTTCCATTTATTTAGATTTTTCTTAATTTTTTTTCATTATTTTGAATTTTTCATCATGTTGATCCTGTATATGTTTTATTAGATTTATACCTTTTACATTCTTTTGGAGCTATTGTAAACGGTATTTAAAAAAATCTGGTTAATGGGATTTCCCTGGTGGTCCAGTGGCTAAGACTCCTTGCTCCCAATGTCAGGGGCCTGGGTTCAATCCCAGGTCATGGAACTAGATCCCGAGTGCCACAACTAGGAGTCTGCAGGCTGCAATGAAGATCAAGATCCCTTGTGCTGCAACTAAGACCTGGTGAAGCCAAATATAAATAAATAAATATTTTTTAAAAATCTGGTTACCAATTATTTATTGCTACTACAGAAATTCAGTTCAGTTCAGTCACTCAGTTGTGTTTGACTATTTGTAACCCCATGGACTGTAGCACACCAGGATTCCCGGTCCAACACCAACTCCCAGAGCCTGCTCAAACTCATGTCCATTGAGTCAGTGATGCCATCCAACCATCTCATCCCCTATCATCCCCTTCTCCTCCTACTTTCAATCTTTTCCAGCATCAGGGTCTTTTCAAATGAGTCAGTTCTTCACATCAGGTGGTCAAGGTATGGAAGCTTCTGTTTCAGCATCAGTCTTTCCAATGAATATTCAGGATTAATTTACTTTAGGACTGACTGGTTGGATCTCCTTGCAGTCCAAGGGACTTTCAAGAGTCTTCTCCAACACCACAGTTCAAAAGCATCAATTCTTCAGTGCTCAGCTTTCTTTATAGTCCAAATCTCATATCCATACATGACTACTGGAAAAACCATAGCTTTGACTAGATGGACCCTTGTTGGCAAAGTAATGTCTCTGCTTTTTAATATGCTGTCTAGGTTGGTCATAGCTTTTCTTCCAAGGAGCAAGCTTCTTTTAATTTCATGGCTACAGTCACCATCGGCAGTGATTTTGGAGCCCCGAAAAATAAAGTCTGACACTGTTTCCACTGTTTCCCCATCCATTTGCCATAAAGTGATGGGACTGGATGCCATGATCTTAGTTTTCTGAATGTTGAGTTTTAAGCCAACACTGTCACTCTCCTCTTTCACTTTCATTAAGAGGCTCTTTAGTTCTTCTTTGCTTTCTGCCATAAGGGTGGTGTCATCTGCATATCTGACGTTATTGATATTTCTCCTGGCATCTTGATTCCAGCTTGTGCTTCATCCAGTCTGGCATTTCGCATGATGTACTCTGCATATAAGTTAAATAAACAGGGTGACAATATACAGCCTTGACATACTCCTTTCCCAGTTTGGAACCAGTCTGTTGTTCCATGTCCAGTTCCAACTATTGCTTCTTGATCTGCATACAGATTTCTCAGGAGGCAGGTAAGGTGGCCCGGTATTCCCATCTCTTTCAGAATTTTTCAGTTTGTTGCAATTCACACAGCTAAAGGCTTTGACATAGTCAATAAAACAGAAGAAGATGTTTTTCTGGAATTCTCTTGCTTTTTCGATGATCCAGTGGATGTTGGCAGTTTGATCTCTGATTCCTCTGCCTTTTCTAAACCCACTTGACCATCTGGAAGTTCATGGTTCACATTCTGCTGAAGCCTGGCTTGGAGAATTTTGAGCATTACTTTACTAGCATGTGAGATGAATGCAATTGTGCCGTAGTTTGAGCATTCTTTGGCATTGCCTTTAAAGTGACCTTTTCCAGTCCTGTGGCCACTGATGATTTTTCCATATTTGCTGGCATATTGAGTGCAGCACTTTCACAGCATCATCTTTTAGGATTTGAAAGAGCTCCACTGGAATTCTATCACCTCCACTAGCTTTGTTTCTAGTGATACTTCCTAAGGCCCACTTGACTTTGCATTCCAGGATGTCTGGCTCTAGGTGAGTGATCACACCATCATGGTTAATCTGGGTCATGAAGATCTTTTTTTGTATAGTACTTCTATGTATTGTTGCCACCGCTTCTTAATATCTTCTGCTTCTGTTAGGTCCATACCATTTCTGTCCTTTATCGTGACCATCTTTGCATGAAATGGTCCCCTTGGTATCTCTAATTTTCTTGAAGAGATCTCTAGTCTTTCCCATTCTGTTGTTTTCCTCTATTTCTTTGCATTGATCACTGAGGAAGGCTGTCTTATCTCTCCTTGCTAATCCTTGGAACTCTCCATTCAAATGGGTATCTCTTTCCTTTTCTTCTTTGCCTTTAGCTTCTCTTCTTTTCTCAACTATTTGTAAGGCCTCCGCAGACAACCATTTTGCCTTTTTTCATTTCTTTTTCTTGGGGATGGTCTTGATCACTGCCTCCTGTACAATGCCACGAACCTCTATCCATAGTTCTTCAGGCACTCTATCAGATATAATCCCTTGAATCTATTTATTACTTGCATTGTATAATCGTAAGGGATTTGATTGAGATCATACCTGAATGGTCTGGTGGTTTTCCCTACTTTCTTCAACTTAAGTCTGAATTTGGCAATGAGTTCATGATCTGAGCCACAATCAGCTCCCAGTCTCATTTCTGCTGACTGTATAGAGCTTCTCCATCTTTGGCTGCAAAGAATAAAATCAGTCTGATTTTGGTATTGACCATCTGGTGATGTCCATGTGTAGAGTCTTCTCTTGTGTTGTTAGAAGAGGGTGTTTGCTATGACTAGTGCATTCTCTTTGCAAAACTCTGTTAGCCTTTGCCTGGCTTCATTTTGTACTCCAAGGCCAAATTTGCCTGTTACTCCAGGTGTTTCCTGACTTCCTACTTTTGCATTCCAGTCCCCTAAAATGAAAAGGACATCTTTTTGGGTGTTAGTTCTAGAAGGTCTTGCAGGTCTTCATAGAACCACAACTTCAGCTTCTTCAGCATTACTGGTTGAAACACAGACTTAGATCACTGTGATACTGAATGGTTTGCCTTGGAAACGAACAAAAATCATTCTGTCGTTTTTGAGATTGCATCCAAGAACTGCATTTTGGACTCTTTTATTGACTATAAGGGCTACTCCATTTCTTCTAAGGGATTCTTGCCCACAGTAGTAGATATAATGGTCATCTGAGTTAAATTTGCCCATTTCAGTCCATTTTAGTTCACTGATTCCTAAAATGTCGATGCTCACTCTTGCCATCTCCTGTTTGACCACTTCTAATTTACCCTGATTCATGGACTTAACATTCTAGGTTCCTATGCAATATTGCTCTTTACAGTATTGGACTTTACTTCCATCACCAGTCACATCCACAACTGGGTGTTGTTTTTGCTTTGGCTTCATCTCTTCATTCTTTCTGGAGTTATTTCTCCACTCCTCCAGTAGCATATTGTGCACCTACCGACCTGTGGAATTCATCTTTCAGTGTCCTATCTTTTTGCCTTTTCATACTGTTCATGGGGTTCTCAAGGCAAGAGTACTGAAGTGGCTTGCCATTCCCTTCTCCAGTGGGCCATGTTTTGTCAGAACTCTCCACCATGACCTGTCCATATTGGGTGGCCCTATACAGCATTGCTCATAGTTTCATTCAGTTAGACAATCGGAGAAGGCAATGGCACCCCACTCCAGTACTCTTGCCTGGAAAATCCCATGGATGGAGGAGCCTGGAAGGCTGCAGTCCATGGGGTCACTGAGGGTTGGACAGGACTGAGGGACTTCACTTTCACTTTTCACTTTCATGCATTGGAGAAGACAATGGCAACCCACTCCAGTGTTCTTGCCTGGAGAATCCCAGGGACGAGGGAGCCTGGTGGGCTGCCGTCTGTGGGGCTGCACAGAGTCGGACACGACTGAAGTGACTTAGCAGCAGCAGTAGTAGTGGTCCATGGGATCAGTTTGATTAGTTTTCTGTGATTTTGGTTTTCATTCTGTCTGCCTTCTGACAGATAAGGATAAGAGGCTTATGGAAGCTTCCTGATGGGAGAGACTGACTGTGGGAGAAACTGGGTTTTGTTATGGTATGCTCAGTAAATCTTTAATCCAATTTTCTGTTGATGGGCAGGACTGTGTTCCCTCCCTGTTGTTTGACCTGAGACCAAACTATGCTGGAGGTAATGAAGATAATGGGGACCTCCTTCAAAGTTCCCATGCTCGCACTGCCACAGTCAGTACCCCTGAAAGGTACCCCTGCAGGGAGTCAGTCGCTACCCTGCAGCAGAAATACAATTGATTTTTGTGTGTGTTGATATTGTACTCTGTATCTATGATAAACTTATTTCATGTCCCCTCCAAAAAGAATATCTTTATTTCTTCCATTCCAATTTGTATACTTTTCATTTCATTGTCTTGCCTTATTGCATTATGACTTGCAGTACATAGTGCTGAACAGAAGAGATGAGAGTGAATATCCTCCCTTGTTTCTGATCTTAGGGAGAAAGCATTCAGACTTTCACTATTAAGTATGACATTCATTGTCATTTTTTGTTTTTTTTTTGAGATGCCTTTTGTCAGGTTGAGGAAGTTTCCTTCTATTCCTAGGTGGCTGAGAGTTTTTCTCATGAATAGTTATTAGATTATGACAAATATTTTCGCTGTGTCAATTTATATGATCATTTCATTTTTCTTCTCTAGACTGTTAATATAGTGAATTACATGGATTGATTTTCAAATATCAAAACAATCCTGCGCTCCTGTATGAAGCTCACTTCGTGGTAGTATAATATTCTTTTTATGCATGACTGGACTCCTTGGTAATATTTTGTTGAGAATTTTGGCTTCTATGTTCATGAGAGATACTGCTTCAAAGTTTTCTTTTGTTTTATTTTCTTGGTCTGAGTTTCACGTTGGTTAATGGTAGCTTCATAAAATGAGTTGGGAAGTGTTGCCTGTGTTTCTGTTTCCTGATAGTTATCATGTAGAATTGATGTTATTTCTTCTTTGAAAGTTTGGTAGAATTTGCAAGTTAAATTATCTGTGCTTGAAGCTTTCTTTTTTGAGAAAATTTTAAACTACAAATTCAATGTCCTTAGTTACATAGGACTATTCAGGTTATTTATGTAATGTTGGATAAATTTTAGTAGCTTGGGGCTTTCAAGAAATTGTGTAGTTTTCAGTGCAAGTTTGATGTATGAAGCAGGGTACTCAAAGTCGGTGCTCTGGGGTGAGGTGGGGAGGGAGGTAGGAGGCAGGTTCAGGACAGGGAGACACATGTGCACCCGTGGGTGATTCATATTGATGTATGGCAAAAATCACCTCAATATTGTAAAGAAATTATCCTCCAATTAAAATAAATTAATTAATTAAAAAAAGAAATTGTGTAGTTTTATCTATAAAAATCCTATGGACAGAAGAGCCTGATGGGCTACATACAGTCCACGAGGTCACAAGAGTCAGACACGACTGAGTGACTAAAACACACACACATCTGTGTTGTCAAATTTATGCATATTTTTCTTTGTTCTTTTAACATCTGTGATTTCTGTATTGTTATCTTCCTTTTCATTTCTGATATTTGTAATTTGTTTTTCTTCATTTTTTATTTATCAGTCTTGCTAGAAATTTATCAAATTTATTGTTCTTTTCATGGATACAGCTTTTAATTTACATTGATTTTCCCCTATTGTTTATGTTTGCAATTTTTTATTGATTTCTGCCCTTTATTATTGCATTGCTTCTTCTTCCATTGGGTTTATGTTGCTCCTCTCTGTCTGGTTTCTTAAGTAAGCTTAGGTTACTGATTTGAAAATTTTCCTTATTTCTAATATAAGTATTCAATGCTCTAAATCTCCCTTTAAGCAACTGTTAATCTGTGATTTTGATATATTTTAGTTTTAAAAAAATTTTTTTCAAAATATTATCCAATTTTCCTTGAGACTTATTTGATGCTTGTATAGAAGTGTGTTGTTTAATTTCCACCTGTTTGGAGATTTCCCAATTACCTTTCCAGTGTAATTCCATTATATTGGGAAGACATGATTCTATCTCTGACCAAAAATTATATATTTGTGTTTCAATTTCATGAACATTTCTTGCCCATAGTAGAACAAAATTCTTTTGATTGGTCACAGAAATCTAGTAAATGACAGCTGAACACCAATCCCTTTTCTTTTGGCAGGTGGTCTGACTGACAATTTAGGTAATTTGAAGAATCTTATGAAGCTCATACTGGATAATATTCAGATGAATGAAGAAGATGCTTTAAAACTAGGTCAGATTTTTGTTTTCTCTATTATTTTTATTAATATAAGTTTAATAATAAGAACAGTTAAGACTCTGACACTGTGTTTATACACTGCAAGAAGGCCTTTATGTACTTGCTGTCCTAATGCATTTCCTTTCCATTGGTCTGCAGCTGAAGGTCTGACAAATCTGAAAAAGATGTGCTTACTTCGTTTGACCCACTTGTCTGATATAGGGGAAGGAATGGATTACATAGTCAAGTCTCTATCAGCTGAACCCTGTGACCTTAAAGAAATTCAATTAGTCTCCTGCTGCCTGTCAGGAAATGCTGTGAAAACCCTAGGTAACTGCTGCCTATAATTGAATGAAAACAGTGTAAGAAAACATGTGATATGTTTATACCAAGGCATGCTAAATCTCTCAAATGGAAATTTAGTCTTTAGAGAAATTGGAAAAGATAATAAAGACTGCTAGGTAATATCTAACCTATTTTTATGATCTCTGTGATTGGAATGAAAATTTATTATGGATGAATAATAGGAGAGAATTTTGGGATAATTGAAGATGTCATTTTAAGAGAGGGTAAGTGAAAGTGAAAGTCACTCAGTTGTGTCCTACTCTTTGAGACCCCATGAACTATATAGTCCATGGAATTCTCCAGGCCAGAATACTGGAGTGGGTGGCTGTTCCCTTCTCTAGAGGATCTCCCCAACCCAGGAATCGAACCCAGGTGTCCCGTACTGCTGGTGGATTCTTTATCAGCTGAGCCACCAGGGAAGCCCAAGAGAGGGTAAAGAGGAAGAAAGTAAGAAATGAGTGATTGAAACTTGGCACATTCTGTTATATAATAACTGCTTAATAAAATTTTGATTGAATGGATAAATAAGTGATTGAGAAGCAGAGAGAGAAGGATTTTCTTAAATGTTCTCTGTCCTAATTCTTACCTATTGCCTGGTTAAGATGGAGGTAATATGCATCAATATAAGAGCTGAGTCTTGAGTTCCTAAAGGGTGTATATACCAAGTATGGAGAAACTTTTGCATATTTCTGGATAAACTAGATATGGTCAATTTAGATGTTTTTTTTAAATTTAGGATTTTGGGGAAAAGATGGTCTAGCCCTTTAAAAAACAGAATAAACAACTGCTAAGAATCTGTAAACTTTCCTAAGAAAATTATGTATACACCAGTGTAAACCAAAAGTTGCAGATACCTAGGGATTAGAAAAGGCCAGACAAACAATGAGAGGCATAAGAATGATGAGCACACTCCTTTACTTCTTCACTTGCCCTGGGGAGAGACAGGTTTAGAACTGAAAATACTAGCTGTACCCTTTTTAAGAGGAGCTCTGCAGGTTTTAAAAAATTATTTATTTGTTTAGGCTCTGTTGGGTCTTTGTTGCTGCTTGGGCTTTTCTCTATTTGCCATAAGTAGGGGCTACTTTCTAGTTGCTTTCTTACTGAAGTGGCTTCTCTTGTTGAGGAGCACAGGCTCTGGGGAACACAGGCTTCGGTAGTTGTGGCTCCAAGGCCCTAGAGCACAGGCTCAGTAGCTGTCGTGCACGGGCTTAGTAGTTCTGTGGCATGTGGAATCAACCTGGACCAGGGATGGAATCCATGTGTCTTGCATGGGCAGGCAGATTCTTTACCACTGAGCCACCAGGGAAGTCCCAGGCTTTGTATTTGAAACCAAATCACAGAAGATACTTTACTCTAAGAAAAGGGTTCATATGATTGATTAAAAATAATAATAGCTAATATTATAACAAGAGTATGTATTCATTAAAAAACTGACTAATTTCTAACGGGGATATTTCCAATCAGTCTTGATAGGAAAAACTTCAACTAAATTAAACAACCATGATAAATATACGAAAATGAAGAAAAGAATTAAGCAGTTCCTCACTAGAATGATAGTGTCAGGAGAGTGTAATTTCGTCAGTTCTGTCTTGCCGCAACAAAGATTTGAAATGGTGGACCAGTGTTACAGCTCAGAGTTGTATTCAGCAAACAAAGGATAGTACACCCTTGAGGTGTGAAGGCAGGCTGACCCCAGAGGAGAGGCCCCACCTGTTTTGACTCCCTCTTTTTCACGTTTTTGTCTCCTACCTTCTGAGCCTGCCATATGCAAATTAGGGCTAGCCAGGAAGAGGGTGTGTTTGTTTCACCTGAGGTTCTCACTCCAGTCCTCAAAATTTTCCTTTGTTCCTTTTTCATGGGCTTTCCCCTTTCTTGGACTCCTTTCTCCTATTCTAACCACCTAACAATGGCATTTATGATTAATGTTTACATGTAATATAGTTTCCCAAAATTTTAACCTCAATATATTTGTATTTTTGTTATTAAAATACCTCTCTTATAGATAGCATGGAGTTGGGTCTTGCTTTGAAAAAGAAAATCTAGTTTTATTCATCTTTGTCTTTAATTGGAATGTTTAATCCCATTAATATAATTATTTATATGAATAGATTTCCAGCTGCCATTTTGCTATTTATTTTCTGTTTTTCTCATCTGTCTTTTTTAATTTCTAAGTTTTTATTATTAGCATCACAACTATGACATTAACAAAATTACCTAAACTGAGTACACAAAGAACAGCCCATCTTATCTGGTTTTGTTCCTTTGTTTCTCCTGCATGATAGGGTATTTAGAATTGTAAGCAACCTCAAGAGTTTATCCATTTCAACTTCCTCATTCTAATGATGAAGCTGCTGAAGCCTAGAAAAGCAGAGTGACTTTACTAAAATGACATAAAAACTGTCTTCCAGGCTGCATTAGGCTTATGGTGAATTGAAGTTTTTTAGTCAGAACTTAGGACCAGGAAATATATGTGCATCAATCATAGTTGTGGCAAGCGGGGGTTAAATCTTTCCAGAGACGTTTTTGGAATAATTATATTAATCAAGTGAAATAATGTTTTGTATGCTGCCAACAAAGAAAACAAGGACTCAGAATTCTTCTAAGGATATTTTAAAATGCACTTTAGTTCCCTGAAAGTCTTGTTTTGGATTGAAATTTCTTTTTTCCAGCTCAGAATCTTCATAACCTGGCCAGACTGAGCATTCTTGATTTATCTGAAAATCATCTGGAAAAGGATGGAAAAGAAGCTCTTCAGCAACTAAGTAAGAATGACAATTTAGCCAAAACCAAATACTCAAAAGGTCAGAAAAGCAGAGCCTGACTCCTGCAGTTTCGTTTATCCACATACGCCTTACTAGATGGACCTCAGTGAAAGTGAAAGTCATTACATAAGTCAATGTAGCCCTTTTCTAAACTACTCTTGAAGAATACAGGCCAATGGTTTTTGAGTTATTAGTTTTCCCATATCATTGCACCTGAGATTCCCACTTGCTTGCCTCCTTCCAGGGAGCTAGTGTCTGAGAGTGACATTCAAGGCAATTTTGCTTAAGAAGTTAGTAATAAGATTTTTAAGCTGTGATAACAATTCTGTGATTATGTTAAAATAAAACAACCTGGTACTTACTGTCTGAGATTTGTTTCAAAATAATATAGAAGGGAAGGAATTTGATGACAATGAAACAAGATTATCCATGATTTGGTTTTTGTTGAAAGTTGGCATATTAGTACATATAGTTTTATATATTTTTGTATATTTTTGAACACTTCCCATAAAAATATTAACAAAAAAACAAGTAGATTCTTGTTGCCCACTGAGCAGGCTTCAGAGATAATAGTCATTCCTTCTCTCACATCCCTTCATCCTTTATCAATTTTGAGATGGATCCAATTTCTGAAACTGCTCCCTCGTTCTTCAAGTTGACAGGCTGCATATCTTAGAACAGCTAACCGTTCTGATGCTGCCCTGGTGTGGTGATGTACGAGTCAGTCTGGCCAGACTGTTGGAGCAACTGGAGAGGGTCCCACAGCTCGTCAAGCTTGGGCTGAAAAACTGGAGACTCACAGATGCAGAGATAAGAATTCTAGGTAGGTATACATACAGAGCTAAGAGAAAGGAAGTTAGCCCTCACAAAGTTCTTCAATTGGCTTGTTCTATTTAGTTAGCTAGCATCTGATTTGTTTATTTGACTCCTCTTTTTTATACAAACATAGTAGAAGAGTGTTCACATATGTTAAAGAGTAAAATGATTGAAGACACTAGCCTGTCTTCAAGCATTTCACCTAAAGTGTTTAAAGGAAAAACATTCACATTATCTGATAAGATGTATTATGTTAGGAATTGCTCTTCCTGGCCTTAACTATCTGAAATTCAGCAAGGCCCCTCCAATCTTGGGAAATATGTTTAAGTCATTTGTTGGGTATTCAAAACAAGTAAGGAAAAGAAAGAAAGAATGTGTTAGTCGTTCAGTCGTGTCCAATTCTTTGTGACCCCATAGACTGGAACCCCAGCCTCCTCTGTCCATGGAATTCTCCAGGTGAGAATACTGGAGTGAATAGCCATTCCCTTCTCCAGGGGATCTTTCCAACCCAAGGACTGAACCCGCATCTCTTATGTCTCCTGCATTGCAGGCACATTCTTTACCATCTGAGCCATCAGGGAAGCCCAAGTGCAATTTTAATGTAAATGGGATCATGGAATACATTTAAGAAGCTGCAAAATTTCCCAGGAACAAAAAAAGATACATAGATGACTGAAGACACAACAGCCTCAGGCAGTTGAAGTGTCCCCACGCTCTCTGTATTAGTTATCATGTCTGTGTAAGATGACTCCAAAATTTGTGGCTTAAACCAACTATAAAACAAACAACTATAAACATTACCTCACATTGCTGTGGGTCAGGAATTTGGAAGCAGCTTAGCTGGGTGGTTCTGGCTTTGTGTCATGAGGTTGCAGTACAGATGTTGACTGGGGCTGCTGGAAACCTGCTTCCAAGGTGGCTCCTCACTTGATTGGCAGCTTCGTGCTGGCTGTTGGATGGGGCATTATTTTCTCATCCCTGGACCTCTCCATACACTGCTTGCATGTCCTCAGAACACGGCAGCTCACTCTCTCTAGAGCAAGAGATCCAGAAGAGAAATCAGTTAGACGTTGCAATACCCTTTATGACCTAGCCTGGGAAGATCATTCTGGGGTCATCTCTGCTGTGTCCTATGGTTACTCATGTCAGCCCAACCCAGTGTGGGAGGGGACAACACAGAAGAGTGGATACTAGGAGGTGAGGGTCACTGGAGCCAACTTGAAGGCTGACTACTATATTACCTAAGGCAAAGGATTGGTGAAAACAGCCTTGACTGCCTTCATCTCCCTCACAGATTGTCTAGAAAGTACTAATAGGATACATATCATAAAACTTACCATTTTAACCATTTTAAAATCTACAGTTTTGTGGAATTCACGTTCTTAAGCAACCACCATCACCATCCATCTCTAGAACTTTTTCATTTTCCCTGGCTGAAACTCTGTACTCATTAAAGACTAACTCCCTCTTTTAAAAATTTCTCTTAGAGAGGTGTATGTCTTTAATTCCTTAGGCTGCCCAAAGGTTCTGCAATTCTTAGTGGTGCTGAGATTCTGGGTCTTTCCTTCCCTTGATTCTTTTATTTATTTTTGGTTGCACTGGCTCTCTGCTGCTGTGCTTGGACTTTGGGGCTACTCTTGGTTGCAGTGCGTGGATTTCTGATCATGGTGGCTTCTCTTGTGGGACACAGGGTCTACGGCACAGAGGCTTCAATCGTTGCGGCTTGCAGGCTTAGTTGCTCTGCAGCATGTGGGATCTTCCTGGATCAGGGATTGAACTGTGTGCTCTGCATTGGTAGGCAGATTCTTAACCCATGGGCCACCAGGGAAGTCCTCTCCTTCCTTTAATTTCTAACTCCACTTCCATCTCCTCTACCTGCTCCCTTAACCATCAAATCATATCATCCTGGGTGTCATTCTTTCAGGACCTTCTGCTATTCTGGGTGATATTGGAAGCAGGTGGGGTTTCTGTGACAGGCTAATTAGCTAATAAATAATCCTTCTCAGGTAACCTCATACCTAAAGTAAGTAGGAAAGGTTATGTCTTTTCAAGGAGGCTGTTGGGAAGTGTGTAGAATTAGAATTACAGGTGAGGGAAGGCATTTTTACATAGAGAACCTTTATCATCTTTCATATCTGTAAGTAGGTAGTTGCTTAACTTGCCCACTTCTGAGGCTGACTACTGAGACCAGAGAAGGAGATGCTGTGGTGGGTTTATTAAGAACTAAGCTAAGGGAGTAGTTTGCCATTTCACTTTAATAGCCTAGTGCCTAACAGTGTCCATATGTAAATGAGAAATATAAATATAACAGAAGACAGCTGACTCTTGGGAATTTACCTGTAATGATGTACCCCAAGATGCAAGTGAAAAAATGACAAAATGAAGAACTAATTTATTCTCAAAGTGTTTTTAAAAAGAATTGTGGAATTACCATTATATACCTAATAAAACATAACTATTATCCCTGTTTTATAAATAGAGACATGGAATCTTCTCAGCAGTCCAGTGGTTAGGACTCTGCACTTCCTCTGCAGGGGCTACCAGTTCCATCCCTGGTTGGGGAATTAAGATACCTCATGCCATGCAGCAAGGCCAAAAAAATTTTTTTTAAAAAAGAAGCAGAGACATAAGAAAGTTGTCAGGCCAAAGCAGGGAGAGGGCTAGAGACAGAAGAGTTGATGAAAGGAGCAAGCGAGTACAGGTGCTGGCATGGCTCCTCTCCAGCCATTTCCTCCACCCTGCAAAGGTATAAGGGCTTCCCAGGTGGCTCAGTGGTAAAGAATCCGCCTGCCAATGAAGGACACCCAGGTTCGATCCCTGGATCAGGAAGATCCCCTGGAGTAGGAAATGGCAACACACTCCAGATTCTTGCCTGGAAAATCCTATGGACAGAGGAGCCTGGTGGGCTAAAGTTCTTGAGATCGCGAAGAGTCAGACACAACTGAGTGTGCACACACATGCAGCTAGAGGTATAAAAAGCAGTCTGCTTGGATGTGAGGCACTAGCTGAAGAGTGAGAGCCAAGCATTCTCTGCCTTTGGTCTCTAGCCAGGTGAAGAGACTGCTGTCTGTCAGTCCCCTCTAGAGGCTCCATCATTATGAAGTGGTTAAGTGAATTAGTTTTAGAGTCAGACAGACCTACCCATCCCTTCCACTTGATAGATGTATGACCTGCAGCAACTTCAAGCTGCTGAACCTCAGTTTGCTCATCTGTCAAATGGGGATAATTACAATGCCTACCATATGAGAGGTTATTATACTAATCCATAATTGAGCTAATGAATAGTAAGAAGTTCAATATTGATTCATTGTATATACTCAATAAATGGTACTGTGATCATTATTCTCTGGCAGCTTCAAGGGGAACCAAATGCTAGGGTCATCTTTCTTTAAAAAAGAACTTCTTCAGGCTGCTCACTTTTGATGTATGAGATCCTTCACAATAGAGCCCCAGTCCACTTTCTTCTCCATCTTCATCTTCTGCATGCCTCCCCACCTATGTGAGGCTTCATCCACCTCTTGCTAGTCCTCCAAAATGCCTTTGTACATGTGCTCCCTCTAGGAAGTCCTTCACCTCCTCTACAGTCCTTTAAGACCTAGCTGATGCATCTCTTTCTTGGTGAAATAGTCTCCTTTTTAAAAAAATTTTATTTATTTTTAATTGGATGATAATTGCTTTATAATGTTGTGTTGGTTTCTGCCATACATCAACATAAATCAGCCATAGGTATACATATGTCCCTCCTTCTTGAGCCTCCCTCCCACTCCATCTCACCCCTCTAGGCTGTCAGAGAGCACTAGGGCGAGTTTCCTGTGCTACACAGAAGCTTCCCACTAGCTACTCTTGGTAAAATAGTCTCCTTATGCTCGCTCTTCTGCACCCCTAAGAGTAACCTAGACATTGTTTTAAGCCTCTTGTCCAGAGTCTTTCAAATTTTTTTGACTATGACCCATATTTTAAAAGTATATTTTATCTTGTTATCCAATGCACACATACACATACATTTTTATAGTATTTATATATACTTGAAAGTCTTCTTAAAACCACTAAAAAAAGGGAAAAGATGTGGTACATATATACACTGGAACATTAGCCATAAAGAAGCATGAAATGCCATTTGTAGCAACATGAATGGACCTAGAGATGATCATGTGAAGTGAAGGAAGTCAGACAAAGAAAGACAAATATATGACATCACTTGTAAGTGGAATATAAAAATGATGCAAATACTTATTTACAGACTCTCAGACATAAAAAAAATCTTATGGTTACCAAAGAAAACAGCAGGATTGGGGGCAGGTGGAGAATTAAATTGGAAGTTTGGGATTAACATATACACACTGCTGCTGCTGCTGTTAAGTCGCTTCAGTCGTGTCCGACTCTGTGCGACCCCAGAGACAGCAGCCCACCAGGCTCACCTGTCCCCGGGATTCTCCAGGCAAGAACACTGGAGTGGGTTGCCATTTCCTTCTCCAATGCATGAAAGTGAAAAGTGAAAGGGAAGTCGCTCAGTTGTGTCCGACTCCTAGCAACCCCTTGGACTGCAGCCTACCAGGCTCCTCCGTCCATGGGATTTTCCAGGCAAGAGTACTGGAGTGGGGTGCCATTGCCTTCTCCGAACATATACACACTACTATATATATAAAATAGATGGGCAACAGTATATATATATATATATATATATATATATATATATAAATATAAAATAGATTGGCAACAGTACAACACAGGGAACTTTCAATATCTTACAATAACCTATAATGGAAAAGAATCTGAACAGGAAAAATATATATACAGAATTAAGTCACTTTGGTGTACACCTGAAACTAACATATTATAAGTGAACTATACTTCAATTTAAAAAACGATTTTAAAAAAACTGCTCTAATCCATATGCTAGATCCAGGGCTCTGTTTCCATGGTCCCTCCTGGCTCTGCACTTCTGTTTTTGTGTGACTCTGGATCTGTGTCAACTTAACCCCTGTGGTGTCCCTTTCCCTATTCTCCAAGTTACTCAGATGGGGAGAGTTCACTTATCCTTAACATTTACAAGAAGGTCCCAGTATAACTACAGATGTAGCAGATTTACTGAATGCTTATAAGTATTTGTAAAGGGTGGACTTACATGATAGCTCTGAAGAGCACTTAACTTTAATATTGGCACTTCCCCTTTCTCAAATAGATGCAAGACTATTTCTGCCAATTCAGGCTCCAATTGCCTGTCAATTACCCTGTCCTATTTCATCACCATCTCTTACAATCCCTGAAAAAAAAAAAAAATCCTTCTATGTGATTATGATCTATGTGATTATGAAGAGTAACTCAATTACATCTAGCCCCCTAATACCAAACTCAGTTCAGGACCTTCCTTCACATTGTTGTTCAGTCGCTAAGTCGTGTCCAATCTTTTACCACACCATGGACTGTAGCCCGCCAGGCTCCTCTGTCCATGGGATTTCCCAGGCAAGAATACTGGAGAGGGTTGCTAGTTTCTTCTCCAGGGGATCTTCCTGACCCAGGGATGGAACTCGGGTCTCCTTCATTGACAGGAGGATTCCTTACCACTGAACCACCAGGGAAGCCCTTCCTTCACATAGCCAGACTAATGTGCTCTATGAATAACAGGCTTACATTCAGGTTTCTCCTCTTCCCCTCTACTGCTGGGCTCTATTAACAGCAGAGAGAAGAACAGATTTATTTCCTCCATAATACGAATCATGTTAAAAGGCAGAAGAAGCCAAAATCAGGGTTCCTTTTGGTTTTGTGTTTTTTAATTGACGTGTAACATACCCACAGGAAAGTGTACAAATCCTAAGTAGATAGTACAATGAATTTTCATAAGGTTCATATACCCATGTAACTAGTACCCAGATCAAGACGTGGAAGAATAAAAAAAAAAAGAAAGAAAGAAACAGAAGATTCTCAGCTTTGTAGCTTCCTTCTCCCAGCTTCCTAACTTCTAACATCATAGATTAGTCTTGGCTGCTTTTTAATTTTACATAAATGGAATCATACACTGTATATTCTTTTGAGTTTTCTTTGGTTCAATATCATGTGTATGAAATTCATCCATATTATTATGTGTATACAAGATTCATTCATTCTCATTGCTGTAAAATCTATTGTATGAACATACTTCAACTGGTTTTTCCCATTCTACTGTTGATATTTGAGTAATTTTATCTTTCAAATACTATAAATAGTGCTGCTATGAACATCCTTGTGTACATCTTCTGGTGAACATATGGGCACATTTCTGCTGGGTGTCTATACAGGAGTGGGTTTGGGTTACAGGTAAAGCATATGTTAAACTTTGGGCTTCACTGGTGGCTCAAATGGTAGAGTCTGCCTGCAGTGTAGGAGACCTGGGTTTGATCCCTGGGTTGGGAAGATCCCCTGGAGGAAATGGCTACCTACTCCAGTATTCTTGCCTGGAGAGTACCATGGACAGAGGAACCTGGTGGGCTACGGTTCATGGGGTCATAAAGTGTTGGATGCAACCGACTTTCACTTTTCATATGTTTGGCTTTAATATACATGTCAGTCTTCCAATGTGCTTATATTCAATTCTGGTTTAAAAAAACTGTGGTTTTTATTATTACACACAGACAGCCATTTATTTTTGTTAGCACACTTACCATTTGAACTTAGAGAATGTATTCATATATCTATCTGCCCCACTTAACTGTGAGATCTTAGAGAACAGGGCTCAGGCCATTAGACTTGGTATTGAGTGTATTTCCCACACTCAATAAATATGTTGTATAAAAGAATGAAAGAACTTATAGCACCTCCACTATTTGCCATGAGATATAGGCTAGCTTGGGTTCTTAGAAAACCCATTATAGTAAATGCTATTTTCTTATATATAAAATATCCCCAAATTTGAAAATACATTTGTATGATTTCACAAACTCTTTATGATATCTGAACCAACCAATTCTTCAAACCTCTAGCAAAAGTTTCTTGACTCTGGTCCATCATACTTCTCCTGGCTTAGATCTGGCTTTGGGATTCACATCCCTATTTAGTGATGGTACATGTGATGGATGAGATGCAATATGCCTTGACATGGGATAATAAAATTCAGGCTAGTAATAAGAGATGGGGAGTCTAATGAAATATAGGCTACCAAGGAAGAAGCAGGGAGGAAATGTCATAGTAAGTGTTTAATGAAATATGTGGTAGATAAGATGCGCTGGAGACATAAGGTGTATTTTCAGAAAAGTACCTTTTTACCAAGGGTTTTAGACACCTCCTGGTCCTAACTGAAACCTGGCTCTCCCCTACAACTCTCTTAAACAGTCACTTTTATTCTCTTGATCTTTATGCCTCTCAGAGTCCAAAAGGCAAGGTCAGTTTCTCCTTGATTTTCACTGTCCTTCCAGTCCACACCTCCAAACTCATGAAGGATTCCTACTTCCATGTGGCTTAGGCCATTTAACTGAACTATGGCTTGTTCTTATTGCTATGAACTCCAAATTTACTGTCATGTTTTCTTATGCACTGAAGCCTTTGACAACTGTCTTACAGAATTCCTTACCCTCTAATTTTGGTCATCAACTGAGAAGACTTCATTTCTTATGTGAAACTACTCAGCCAACATTCAGGAACGTCCTTTTTTGTCCTTCTCTTCTATTATCCTTCACCCATCTGTGAGGATGGAATTATCAGATTATGATAACTCCACTTACAACCGTTCTACCCCTAAGATATTAAATCCAGATGATTCATTCTCAAACAGCCTTCTAAATTTCCATCCTAGTTACTTGGTGACTCATCACCAGTTCACTTCATTTCACTGGGACATCCAGTCCATTGAGGCCACTGCCACTTGCCTACTAAATAGCTCCTGTTTATTTTGACTTTTCTTCCCACCTAGTTTAAATTCCGTCCTTCATCCTGCAAACATTCTTGTCAAAATAGCTGAAACTCTTATGGCCCACAGTATGATAAGTCAATTTAGGCAATGACATTTAGTGATGGCCTGTGTGTGTGAAGATGCAAAAGTGAAATGAAGAAAGTGTAATGAGAGATGCAGTTTCTAAATAAAGACTACTTAATGAGATGCAGGAAGAAAATGAGAGTGGAGGTGAGGTGTGAAATTAGATACAGTGGTTAGGGTGTATTTGCTGGCAAAACTGAAAGCCTGGATTGTCCTCAATTTTCCACTTGTTCTGTACCTATACTCAGACCATTGGGAAAAATCACACAATTTGGCAGATAGGTACATTTCAGGTTTATAGTAACAAATTTCAATGAAAATACTTAGAGAAAATGGTAAGAAAGCATTATATATAGAAACATAGCATGCAGCAAGAGCAGGGCTTGAATAAAATGCTTGTAGTCTTACATACTTATATTAGAAGAGAAGAAAGGCTGAAAATTATTGTTTCTAATTTAAGAAGCCAGAAAAAGAGTAAACTCAAGATAATAAACATAAGAATATAAATCAATGAAATAGAAGACAAAAATACATTTAAAGAAAGATTCAGTTCAGTTCAGTTCAGTCGCTTAGTTGTGTCCAACTCTTTGCGACCCCATGAATCTCAGCACGCCAGTCCTCCCTGTCCATCACCAACACCTGGAGTTCACTCAAACTCATGTCCATCGAGTCGGTGATGCCATCCAGCCATCTCATCCTTTGTCGTCCCCTTCTCCTCCTGCCCCCAATCCCTCCCAGCATCAAGGTCTTTTCCAATGAGTCAACTCTTCACATGAGGTGGCCAAAGTATTGGAGTTTCAGCTTTAGCATCAGTCCTTCCAATAAACATCCAGGACCGATCTCCTTTAGGATGGACTTGTTGGATCTCCTTGAAGTCCAAGGGACTCTCAAGAGTCTTCTCCAACACCACAGTTCAAAGCATCAATTCTTCGGCACTCAGCTTTCTTCACAGTCCAACTCTCACATCCATACATGACCACTGGAAAAACCATAGACTTGACTAGATGGACCTTTGTTGGCAAAGTAATGTCTCTGCTTTTGAATATGCTACCTAGGTTGGTTATAACTTTCCTTCCAAGGAGTAAGAATCTTTTAATTCATGGCTGCAGTCACCATCTGCAGTGATTTTGGAGCCCCAAAAAATAAAGTCTGACACTGTTTCCACTGTTTCCTCATCTATTTCCCATGAAGAGACGGGACCAGAAGCCATGATCTTAGTTTTCTGAATGTTGAGCTTTAAGCCAACTTTTTCACTCTCCTCTTTCACTTTCATCAAGAGGCTTTTTAGTTCCTCTTCACTTTCTACCATAAGGATGGTGTCATCTGCACATCTGAGGTTATTGATATTTCTCCCGGCAATCTTGATTCCAGCTTGTGCTTCTTCCAGCCCAGCATTTCTCATGATGCACTCTGCATATAAGTTAAATAAGCAGGGTGACAATATACAGCCTTGACGTACTCCTTTTCCTATTTGGAACCAGTCTGTTGTTCCATGTCCAGTTCTAACTGTTGCTTCCTGACCTGCATATAGGTTTCTCAAGAGGCAAGTCAGGTGGTCTGGTATTCCCATTTCTTTCAGAATTTGCCACAGTTTATTGTGATCCACACAGTCAAAGGTTTTGGCATAGTCAATAAAGCAGAAATATATGTTTTTCTGGAGCTCCCTTGCTTTTTCAATGATCCAGCGGATGCTGGCAATTTGATCTCTGGTTCCTCTGCCTTTTCTAAAACCAGCTTGAACATCTGGAAGTTCACGGTTCACGTACTGCTGAAGCCTGGCTTGGAGAATTTTGAGCATTACTTTACTAGCATGTGAGATGAATGCAATTGTGTGGTAGTTTGAGCATTCTTTGGCATTGCCTTTCTTTGGGATTGGAATGAAAACTGACCTTTTCCAGTCCTGTGGCCACTGCTGAGTTTTCCAAATTTGCTGGCATATTGAGTGCAGCACTTTCACAGCATCATCTTTTAGGGTTTGAAATAGCTCAACTGGAATTCTATCACCTCCACTAGCTTTGCTCCTAGTGATGCTTCCTAAGGCCCAGTTGACCTCACATTCCAGGTTGTCTGGCTCTAGGTGAGTGATCACACCATCGTGATTATCTGGATCATGAAGATCTTTTTTGTATAGTTCTCCTGTATATTCTTGCCACCTCTTCTTAATATCTTCTGCTTCTGTTAGGTCCATATCATTTCTGTCCTTTATTGATCCCATCTTTGCATGAAATGTTCCCTTGGTATCTCTAATTTTCTTGAAGAGATCTCTAGTCTTTCCCATTCTGTTGTTTTCCTCTATTTCTTTGCATTGATCGCTGAGGAAGGCTTTCTTATCTCTCCTTGCTATTCTTTAGAACTCTCCATTCAGATGCTTATATGTTTCCTTTGTTTCTCTTCTTTTCACAGCTATTTGTAAGGCCTCCCCAGACAGCCATTTTGCTTTTTTGCATTTCTTTTCCATGGGGATGGTCTTGATCCCTGTCTCCTGTACAATGTCATGAACCTCAGTCCATAGTTCATCAGGCACTCTATCTATCAGATCTAGTCCCTTAAATCTATTTCTCACTTCCACTGTATAATCATAAGGGATTTGATTTAGGTCATACCTGAATGGTCTAGTGGTTTTCCCTACTTTCTTCAATATAAGTCTGAATTTGGCAATAAGGAGTTCATGATCTGAGTGACAGTCAGCTCCTGGTCTTGTTTTTGCTGACTGTATAGAGCTTCTCCATCTTTGGCTGCAAAGAATATAATCAATCTGATTTTGGTGTTGACTATCTGTTGATGTCCATGTGTAGAGTCTTTTCTTGTGTTGTTGGAAGAGGGTGTTTGCTATGACCAGTGCGTTCTCTTGGTAAAACTCTATTAGCCTTTTCCTGCTTCGTTCCGTACTCCAAGGCCAAATTTGCCTGTTACTCCAGGTTTTTCTTGACTTCCTACTTTTGCATTCCAGTCCCCTATAATGAAAAGGACATCTTTTTGGGGTGTTAGTTCTAAAAGGTCTTGTAGGTCTTCATAGAACCATTCAACTTCTTCAGTGTTACTGGTTGGGACGTAGGCTTTGATACCGATTTTTTTGGGGGGGTGATGTGGTGGCGGCAAGAATACCAGAGTGGGTTGCCATTCCCTTCTCCAGGAGATCTTCCCAAACCAGGGATTGAACCTGGGTCTCCCACATTGTAGGCAGACGCTTTACCGTCTGAACCACCAGGGAAGTTCAAAAGAAAGATTAGTAAAGCTTAAAATGGTTCTTTAATGAGTAACAAAGGAATAGAGATGAAAAATTAAGCAAAATTAATCAAGAAAAAGCAGAGCAACATAAATAATTTCATTTATCAAAGTGTAGACCTAGGCACATGAATGTTTGTAGTGGCTTTATTCATATCACATATCTGATAAAGGACTACTATTTAGAATATATAAAGAACTCCTACAACTCATTGATAAAAAGACAACTTGAAGGAGTTTAGAGAAGACAAAGAATCTAAATAGGCATTTCTCCAAAGAAGATATATAAATGGCTAATAAACATCAGAAAAAATGCTCAGTATCATTAGCCATCAGGGAAATGAAAACCAAAGCCACAGTGAAATGACTCTTACCAACCACTAGGATGGTTACAATAAAAAAAGGACAGGTAATAAAAAGTGTTGACAAGGACATAGAAAAAGTGGAGCCCTCATGTGCTGGTGGTTGGACTGTTTCCTACTTAGGAAAACATTCTGCCACCTCTCCAATGGTTAAACATAGGATTATCAATTCTACCCTGAGGAATCCAAGAGAAATGAAAATATATGTCCATACAAAAGCATGCATAGCAATGTTATCGCATATTTTATAATCCCGAAGTGGAAACAACCCAAGTGTCCATCACTGCTAAATGGATAAACAAAATGTGATATATCTACAAAATAGAGTATTATTCAGCCGTAAAAAGGAATGAAGTGTTAGAACACACTATAACATGGATGAACCTTGAAGATATCATACAAAGTGAAAGAAGCCAGTCACAAAAGACCATATATAGTATGATTACATTCATATGAAATGTCCACAATGGGCAAATCCATAGTGACGAAAAGTGGATTAATGGTTGCCAATGTTGTGGGGTGGGGTGAGAATGACTGCTAATGCTGTGGAGTTCAGTTTTGGGGGTGATGAAGATGTCCTGGAACTAGATAGTGGTGTACAACTTTGTGGATATACTAAAACCCACTACGCTGTTGCCCAGTCATGTCTCTTGAGATCCCAATCCCATGGATTGGGATTTTTCAGGCAATAATACTGGAATGGGTTGCCATTTCCTTTTTCCAGGGGATCTTCCCAACCCAGGAACTGAATGCGAGTCTCCCGCCCGCATCTCCTGCATTTCAGGTAGACTCTTTATTGCTGAGCCCACGGGGAAGCCCCAAACCCACTATAAGTTCAGTTCAGTTCAGTCGCTCAGTCGTGTCTGACTATACCACTATAACTATAGTGGTATAGTTATACTTTAAAATGTTGAATTTTATGGTATGTATATTATATATCAAAAAGACCCTAAAAGTATATCCTAAGCAACTGTATTTACACAGTACTTGTCAAAACTGTATTTTTTAAAATACAAAAGAATGACAAACTCTAAATCAGAACAGTAGTTTCCGTGGGTCAGCGGGGACAGATGTGTGCAACAGGAGGATACCACATAATAGATCCAAGTTTTCATCCATGTTCTTATTCTCAGGTTAAGTGATAGATTCATGAGTTAATAGGTGAAATTAGTGATCTATCCACTTCTGAATAAACAATAAACACAACCTGTCAACATTTCCTGACAATCTTACTGTGCCTCTGTATGCAGCTCTCTCTATATAAACAATTTTAAACTTTATTCTCCTTAATCCATGTCTTTCTCTATTTCACAATGAATGTGATTCCCCCCTCCCATGCCCCGCCTTTCCTTTTCTTATTACATTATAGTAGGTCTCTCCCCCTTTAAGGGCAGTCTCTCTGCTCTAGCCTTGACTGAGATCCCACCCCTGCCCTCATCCCTGTTCAAGATCATTTCACCAATTATGCCCTTCTTTACTCTTTCCTATCAGTTTTTAAAGGTGCTCAGGTCTCTCTCATTTTATATAGAACTCTTCCTGACTCCTATCTTCCTCCTATGACTATCATCCTCTCCCTCCTTCCCTTCAAGGCAAAAATTTATGTACCCTCAACACATCTCCACTATCTGACCATCCTCTGCTTCCTACTTATTCCAGCTGACTCTACACACTTGCAACGACTCAATGGATATTTTCCCAAAGTGTTTAACTTACCTATGTAAAAGTTGATGCTGAGTACTCTCTCCTTTTCAAAATGTTCTCTTGACTTCCGTGCTACCTTGGTAGCTTCTCAGTCTCCTTTGCCATGGCAGTTCCTCCATACAGATGTTAAACGCTCCCAATTTTCCTTAGAACCTAGTCCTAGGTTCTCCACTCTTCTTCCTTAGATTACACTTCATCTTAAAGCTGTAATTGCCATATTTAAATTTTCACTCCCCAAATTTTGTTTCTTCCTGATCAGCAATCTGGGACTATTGAATAGGAATCATTGTGAGCTCAAGGATCTACTGCACCTGTCCTCACTTACTTTTTTAGGTGACATAGTTTGATTTAAATGTTTGAGGCTAAACTCACAATTTAGCATGTTCTCAAACAGGCATCACATCTGAACTCCATTACCCAATTTTTTCCTCAAAAAAAAAAAAGAACCACCACAGACCATACTTATGTTCTAGCTCAGTGGTAAGTTCTGGGCCAAATCATTCTGCCAAATGGATCCTCAGAATTTTGCAAGTGCTCTGTTTTGCTATCTACTTGTAATTTTTTTTAATAGCATCTTATTTTTATTGTTAGACACAGGAAATTTTGGGGGTCTCTGAAAAAAACTAAATTTATGAAGTTCATTTTTCCTGATCCCTATGTTGCCTCATTTCTTGGGAGCTTTTTGTTCGACTTTTTGTCTGTCTTTAGTTCCTTGTTGGAGGCTGTTCTCAACTGTCTGGTATTCCTGTTCTCTTCACATTTTAGAGTGAGGCACAAATTGGTAGGAAGCTCCCTGCACCTGAGGGAGGGGCTTAGGCTCACCGTGGGTGGTCAGGAAAGAAAAACAGCTCTTCCTGTGTAGGGCCTTCCTTGGAGGCAGTTCAATTTTCCCTGAGAAGGATCCTTGTCTTTCTCCTGGAGCATGTAAGTGCAGCTGCCACTGCTCTGCAAACAAAGTGGGGCTGGAAGGTCTATTGCCTTTGTGTGTTCCCAAGGCACCTGGACCTACCACAGCACCTATCTTCCATCCAGTTACTTCATTATGCATGTTTTCACACTACATGTAAGCCCAAGAAGACAGAGACCATATGTCCTTTTACGTTATCCCCAGCACTCAGCACAATCCAGGATACATGGTAGGCACTCAAAACTGTTTGTTGAATGAATAAATGGTAAGAGCTCTGGCTCAGGGGAACTATAGGGTGGTCTCTTCCACACTAGAGCTTTGTTTAGGTTGTAGGAACCCTTCATGGATCAGAATCCTTCTACCCAGAGAATCTGAGATTTCTGCCTGGAATTAGGATCAAGGCACTTGCATTCTCCACAACCCACATACAGCCTACAGAGCTAAATGTCACTGATTCCTCTTCTCTCAGAAGTAGTCTGCTCCTCATGATGACAAAAACGCCAGATTCAATGAACAAAATGTGTGCCCTTGTGAATTACATTGCTTGTTCTTGGTTCCTGTGCTTGTGCACATTCTGGTAATTATCCAAAAATCTCTCTAATTGATACCATTCTTTAAGCCTGGCAGGTAGCCTGTATAAATAGCTTACCCTTTGAGGGTGGGGTGGGCTTGAAATTCTTCGTTAGAGTTCCTTTCAGGTGATGCAATCTGTTCTGGTAATTAAGAAGGAGAAATGAAGTTGCTTTTTGTGGAGGAAGGAGCTTTATATGCAGACATGCTAACTGGCAACCAGTATTTTGACTGAGCACATACTTTGCTGGGAAGAACCTGGGAACGAGGCAGAGACAGAAAGGACTTGAGAATGAGGTGTAAGAAGAGAAGGGAGAAACCTATGAGGAAGAAAGAAGGGCTCATTATGGGAAGGAGGAAGAAAGGAGAAAGTGAGGCCCTATGTATGGATGAGGCTGGGCACAGGCTATGCTGGTCTAAGGAGACCCAGCCACACCTTGGCTTACAGAGCAGAGCTATATTCCCCTCTCCTGTAACACTCAGGAGTGTGCAGTCCAGGCAGGTGGAGTGGCTTTGCTCTGTGCAGTCTTTCAGACTCAGATACCTACATGTTCTTTACTCCTCCGTTACTTAGGGTGTTACCTTTGACTTCATGGTAATGGCTAGGATATTTACCTTTCCATTGTAGGAGTACTTTTTTTAAAAAATAATTTTAAACATTTATTTATTTATGATTGTGCTGGGTCTTTGTTGCTACACAGGCTTTTCTCCAATTGCAGAGAGTGGGGATTACTCTCTAGTTGCAGTTAAGCATGCTTCTTCTTGCAGTGGCTTCTCTTATTGCAGAGCATAGACTATAGGGTGTGTGGACTCAGTATTTGTAGCTGGCAGGCCCTTGAGCACAGGCTTAACAGTGGTGGCGTATGGGCTTAGCTGCTCTGAGGCATGTGGGATCTGCCTGGACCAGGGATTGAAACCCTGTCTCCTGCATTGGCAGGTGGATTCTGATCCACTGAGCCACCAGGGCAGCCTTGTTCAGTTCAGTCACTCAGTTCTGACTCTTTGCAACCCCATGGAGCGCAGCATGTCAGGTCTCCCTCTCCATTACCAACTCCTGGAATTTACTCATGTCCATTGAGTCAGTGACGCCATCCAACCATCTCATCCTGTCATCTCCTTCTCCTCCCGCCTTCCATCTTTCCCAGCATCAGGGTCTTATCAAATGAGTCAGTTCTTCGCATCAGGTGGCCAAAATACTGGAGTTTCATCTTCAGCATCAGTCCTTCCAATGAATATTCAGAACTGATTTCCTTTAGGATGGACTGGTTGGATCTCCTTGCAGTCCAAGGGACTCTCAAGACTCTTCTCCAACACCACAGTTCAAAAGCATCAATTCTTCAGTGCTCAGCTTTCTTTATAGTCCCAACTCACATCCATGCATGACTACTGGAAAAACCATGGCTTTGACTAGATGGACCTTTGTTGGCAAAGTAATGTCTCTGCTTTTTAATATGCTGTCTAGGTTTGTCATAACTTTTCTTCTAAGGAGCAAGTGTCTTTTAATTTTATGGCTCCAGTCACCATCTGCAGTTATTTTGGAGCACAAAAAAAGAAAGTCTCTCATTGTTTCCATTGTTTCCCCCTATATTTGCCATGAACTGATGGGACCAGATGCCATGATCTGTTTTCTGAATGTTGAGTTTTAAGCCAACTATTTCACTCTCCTCTTTCATCAAGAGGCTCTTTAGTTCTTTTTCGCTTTCTGCCATAAGGATGGTGCCATAAGGGCAGTCCTTGGAGGAGGTATTTTAGAGTGCCCTATTCTATAAGGAAATTCCTGAAGAGTTAGAAGAGGGTGAAAAATAACAACCCCAAAACTCTTTATCTTGAGATACTGAAGGAGTTTACTTACTGAAGTTTACAGTTTGGAACATTTCATACCCAAAGAAACAATCGTTAGGTAGCGTATGCTTCTCCAGAAGAGGAAATGACGTAATGTTGCCAAAGTCTGACTCCAGTTTTGAAAACAGGTACTGAATATTTCAATTGTCTCTCCCACGTTTCAATTTTTACACAATCTTCCATTACTTGGAAAAGTCAGGAAAAGAGAAAAAGTATATAAGTCATTTATATTGGTTTCCTATAATTGCTATTTATCAGATTCCCTTACACTTTAGGAAAAATATAATTTGTAAATATAATGAACCAGGTCTATAATCACTTTTCTAATTACACAGAGAATTTCTTTCTTAAGCAAAGCACTAGTCCAAACATAGCCATTTCTCTTAAAAAAAACAAACAAACAAAAAAAAAACACCTTTTTTCCAGTTAATGGATTTATTTCTGTTTTTATTCAGGTGTATTTTTTGAAAAGAATCCTCTGGAAAACTTCCAGCAGTTGGATTTGGCAGGAAATTGTGTAAGCAGCGATGGATGGCTTGCCTTCATGAGTGGATTTGAGAATCTTAAGGAACTAGTGTTTTTTGACTTCAGTACGAAAGGACTCTTACCTGATGCATCATTAGTCAGGAAACTTAGCCACGTGTTATCCAAACTAACTTTTCTGCAAGAGGTTCAGCTTGTTGGGTGGCAACTTGATGACGATGATGTCAGTGTTCTTAAAGGTGCTTTTAAACTAGTAATTGCTTAAATAAAGGGTACCCTAAGCCTCTGAATGCTCTGGGGACTCCATTACTTTCAGCCTGGTGATTTAAAAATCTTTGCTCAAAAAAACTGCCCCAGGTGCCCTGCAGACTTATAAGAAATGTATGCTTACTGTTGTAAGTTACTGAGATGTTTGGATTGTTTCTTTAAATTGCATGATTGCAATAAAGGCCTGGCTAATAAAAATATGGAACAAACTTTGCTCATATACTTCAAGGGTCTGAAAGTAAACAGCAATCCACTATATATCTAAAAATTATCCTTCTCAAGAGTGTGTGTCTAACTCACCCCTTCTAAACGTTTTCTTCTTTTATGGATATCAGGATGATGTGGAGCATCATCACCTTCTTAGCCGGCCTCTTCCATGGAAATCAACTTTCTTAATTTCATCACTCAAATAAAAAGGAGACAGAAAACAGGAGGATGCTAGGAAACTGAGGCCAAAGAAGAGGAAGTGGGAGGGCGTTTAACTTGATGACATGTATAAACAGGTGAATTTAACTCAGATGACCATTTTATCTACTATTGTGGGCAAGAATCCCTTAGAAGAAATGGAGTAGTGATCACAGTCAAGAGTCTGAAATGCACTACTTGGATGCAATCTCAAAAATGACAGAATGATCTGTTTGTTCCCAAGGCAAACCATTCAACATCACAGTAATGCAAGTCTATGCTCTGACCAGTAATGCTGAAGAAGCTGAAGCTGAATGGTTCTATGAAGATCTACAAGACATTCTAGAAGTAACACCCCAAAAGATGTCCTTTCCATTACAGGGGACTGGAATGCAAAAGTAGGAAGTCAAGAAACAAACATCTGGAGTAACAGGCAAATTTGGCCTTGGAGTACAGAATGAAGCAGGCCAAAGGCTAATAGAGTTTTGTGAAGAGAATGCATTGGTCATAGCAAACACCCTCCTCCAACAACACAAGAGAAGATTCTACACATGGACATCAACAGATGGTCAATACCAAAATCAGATTGATTACATTCTTTGCAGCCAAAGATGGAGAAGCTCTATACAGTCAGCAAAAACAAGACCAGAAGCTGACCGTGGCTCAAATCATTAACTCCTTATTGTCAAATTCAGACTTATATTGAAGAAAGTAGGGAAAACCACTAGATCATTCAGGTATGACCTAAATCAAATCCCTTACGATTATACAGTGGGAGTGACAACTAGATTCAAGGGATTGTATCTGATAGACTGAGTGCCTGAAAAACTATGGATGGAGGGGTTGGTGACATTGTACAGGAGGCAGGGATCAAGTCCAAGAAAGAGAAATGTAAAAAGGCAAAATGGTTATCTGAGGAGGCCTTACAAATAGTTGAGAAAAGAAGAGAAGCTAAAAGCAAAGGAGAAAAGGAAAGATATACTTATTTGAATGGAGAGTTCCAAAGAACAGCAGGGAGAGATTAGAAAGCCTTCCTCAGTGATCAATGCAAAGAAATAGAGGAAAAGAATAGAATGGGAAAGACTAGAGATCTCTTCAAGAAAATTAGAGATACCAAGGGAACATTTCACGCAAAGATGGGCACAATAAAGGACAGAAATGGTACGGATCTAATAGAAGCAGAAGATATTAAGAAGACATGGCAAGAATACACAGAACTATACAAAAAGATCTTCATAACACAGATAATCATGATGGTGTGATCACCTAGAGCCAGACATCCTCGAACGCAAAGTCAAGTGGGTCTTAGGAAGCATCATGATGAACAAAGCTAGTGGAGGTAATGGAATTCCAGTTGAGCTATTTCAAATCCTAAAAGATGATGCTGTGAAAGTGCTGCACTCAATATGCCAGCAAATTTGGAGAACTCAGCAGTGGCCACAGGACTGGAAAAGGTCAGTTTTCATTCCAATCCCAAAGAAAGGCAATGCCAAAGAATGCTCAAACTACCGCACAACTGCACTCATTTCACACACTAGCAAAGTAATGCTCAAAATTCTCCAAGCCAGGCTTCAACAGTATGTGAACCGTGAACTTCCAGATGTTCAAGCTGGATTTAGAAAAGGCAGAGGAACCAGAGATCAAATTGCTTACATCCACTGGATCATCAAAAAATCACAGGAGTTCCAGAAAAACATCTAATTCTGCATATTGACTATGCCAAAGCCTTTGACTGTGTGGATCACAACAAACTGTGGAAAATTCTGAAAGAGATGGGAATACCAGACCACCTTACCTGCCTCCTGAGAAATCTGTATGCAGGTCAAGAATCAACAGTTAGAACAAATGGACATGGAACAACAGACTGGTTCTAAATCAGGAAATGTACTGGTTCCAGTACGTCAAGGCTGTATATTGTCACCCTGCTTATTTAACTTATATGCAGAGTACATCGAGAAATGTTGGACTGGATGAAGCACAAGCTGGAAGCAAGATTGGCAGGAGAAATATCAATAACCTCAGATACACAGAAGATACCACACTTATGGCAGAAAGCACAGAAGTAAAGAGCCTCTTGATGAAAGTGAAAGAGAGTGAAAAAATTGGCTTAAACCTCAACATTCAGAAAATTAAGACCATGGCATCAGGTCCCATCATTTCATGGCAAATAGATGGGGAAACAGTTGAAACAGTGAGAGACTTTCTTTTTGCGGGTCCAAAATCACTACCGAAGGTGACTGCAGCCATGAAATTAAAAGACGCTTGCACCTTGGAAAGTTATGACAAACCTAGACAGCATGTTAAAAAGCATAGATACTATTTTGCCAACAAAGGTCCGTCTAGTCAAAGCCATGGTTTTTCCAGTAGTCATGTATGGATGTGAGAGTTGGACTACAAAGAAAGCTGAGCACTGAAGAATTGATGCCTTTGAACTGTGGTGTTGGAGAAGACTCTTGAAGAGTCCCTTGGACTGCAAGGAGATCCAACCAGTCCATCCTAAAAGAAATCAGTACTGAATATTCATTGGAAGGACTGATACTGAAGCTGAAACTCCAATACTTTGGCCACTTGATGTGAAGAACTGACTCATATGAAAAGACCCTAATGCTGGAAAAGACTGAAGGCGGGAGAAGACAGAGGATAAGATGGTTGGATGGCATCACCGACTCAATGGACATGAGTTTGAGTAAACTCTGGGAGTTGGTGATGGAGAGGGAGACCTGGCGTGCTGCAGTCCATGGGGTCACAAAGAGTCAGACTCGACTGAGCGACTGAACTGAACTGATAAATAGGTCACTTCTATCAGCTACTTGAAGGGGATTCCTGTTTATCCTTGTATTCTCTTCAGTCTCAAGAATAGCAGGTCACCAAAATTTATATACTATATGCACATTTACTTAGTACAGTGCATGGCATGTACTATACTCCTGACGAGCATTTGCTGAATATGAGATAAAGTTACCAATAAATAGCTATTGAAACAAACAGGCCAAAATTATTTAAAAGCAGAGAGAAAGTTCACGAATGTTCTTTATTCAAATAGTTTAATTCAAACAATTTGGAATGTAAAAGTATTTTCTTGTATAAAAAGCAGATCAGGCTCCCCCCGCAAAATCAGCAATCTTTAGTTAAGCAAAAAATTGGCAGTTTATGAGTAGCTCAATCAGATGCTTGAATGAGTAGCTAAACCAGTTGCTGATACATGTATGCAATTCCATCTGTGACTTCAGAGATTAAAGAAGAAAAAATGGATCCCATTCTTTCGTACCCTGTGAAAGGTAAGAGTACCCTGTCCTAATCTTTTCCCCAACACCTCCCAAAATAATCCTTCCTCACAAAGAAAGAAGTCTAAGAAAAATCTGTTTAAGCTAAACAGATTTAAGTTGAGGCAACTCTGAAATACACAAAAACCAAATGTCAGCCTTTAGTTTACTCTCTGTTCTCATGGCACCTCAAATTAATGGCTTGGGTGTTGGCATAGGTAACACTTGGCCTGTATGTTGAGGTAGTCACTAAAAAGAAATTCTTGGTACAATATTCTATTTCACAAGTGGATATATTTTCTGCAGATTTAGTAATACAGTTTTAGAGCTGACAGTTTATAGATCAACTACTTCATTCCCCACCCTAACTTTACAGATGAGAAAGCTCAGAGGAGTTAAATGACTTACCCATGGTTATAAAACTACTCAAACAGTGGCAGCATCAGGACTGGAATCCAAATCTCTTGTCTTCCAGCCCAGTGTTTTCCTCCATTATAAAACAGTAATTTCTCAAACAAGATTAATCACACTCCATGGAACTTGCTCTTAATCACAAACCATGGGTCAAGTTTTTAACTCAAACGTGCTTCCTGGTCTAGCTTCATGTAACTCCATGGCAAGATTTACCAGTTAGGCTACTAAATCAAGGCTTACGCTGGCCAAGTTTCTTATTTTCATATCCAGAACCTATCCAAAGGTTGGCAAATAAGACTTCTTTATATAATAATGCCTGGAGCAATGCCACCTGCAGCAATTGGCATTATCAAATTTCGGCAAGTAGAGCCAACCCTTCAAGACCCACATGCAACTTCTCAAGTAGTGCAGTCGGTTATCAAAGCACCTTTGGAAGGACAACAGAACAGATGTAACCTCTGAATGAGTGTTGAGGAAACAGGCATTTAACCTTGCACAGAACTGTGTTTAGTACCCGGGCACTTTAAAAATCCCCTGGAAACGGAGAAGACATGCATAGAGTGGCAGCACATACCTCTTAATCATCATTCAGTACAAGGCAGTTCTTCAGATTTCACGCATGACCCAAATTCACATTTAGATGAGATCAATGGAAGAAAAATCACCCTGTAATAGTAGACCAATAATAGGTATAGAAATAGTTGGAGGACGAAAGATAAATGTCAAGGAACAGGTTGCCTTATCACATTTATGTTTCGTTTTCCCCAGCGGTCAAGGTGGCATGGGCTCTATTTCTTCAGCAGGTCAAATGGCTGAACAGGGCTGCAAATGTCAAAGACAACGATCAACTCCTCATCAAGCAAAAGTTACTTGGGACCTGGTCACTTATTGTCACAGCGTGACTACAATTCTACTTGACAGAGATGGCTTCTTAGATGTTTATTACTCCACTGTAAAGAAACAGGAATTTGGGAGGGTTGCTTATATTTAAAAGAGGATGAGTTGATTGAAGAAAGTTGCAAATTAAAAAAAAAAAAAAAAAACACTTCTCTAGATAGTTGCTGATGGCTGGAAATGTCACAAATCTCCAGGAGTACTGAATTCTAGAAAAGCTGAATCCACTCTCAAAATCCAATTTTAAAACCTAAGTATAAAATGCATGATAAAACGAGAAAAAAAAAAATCATAGGTAATTTGTGACTGTTGCTTGTTATACTTTTTATAAGTAATACTGGCCATGTTGGAAAGTCCTTAACATTTGCATTTGGAAAATAATTTAAAAATAAAATAATCTACATGATTCTCACACTTCATTATAAATGTTAACAATTCACTATTTTCAATGAAGCAGAACAAAATAAATTAGAAACCGCCTACTGCAGATCTAACCAGTACTTATAAACCTAAGGTGCACTAGATTTTGGCAAAATTACATAATTTAAGTTCAAATTGTTCATGCAACTTTGAAAAAAGGATCAAAAAGTACTACATTGCATGTAATTCCACATATTTTGGTAATATATGTGATATTTTGTTAATAAAATGAAAAATCAAAGTCAACCAATAAAAAGGTGACAGGAAGGATAAAAATCTATCATTATCTCAGTATTTAATTAAATGTAAGACTGAAAATTGGGATTCCTTCACTGCATATCACTTAAGGATAAGATGTTTATTTAACCAAAATAAGATATTGTGAGACTGATGGGTCACTTACAAATGTATTGAAATTTTTTAATGAGAAAAACTATTAAAAAACTGATAATTAAAAATTTTTAACTGTGCCAGATAGTAAAATATGTTTCAAAATTTCTGATAAAAATGTTTGCTTTTACTTTGCATACCACAGGAGGACCTCAAAGAAAAATGTAGCAATTAAGTTTGGAAAACCTATAAAAGAGACTTTTACTTTTAGAATAGACATTTTTTTTCCTTTCCTAAAATGTGTACTCAAGAAGCAAGTTTATAAATTTCACTGAAGAAAGCATTATATTTTTAATAATGTGACAAATCTACTCCATCAAGTGGTTCTCTTATAAAGGTAATGTTATATCACGCTGCAGTCAACTACAAAACCAAAGATAGCAAAATTCAAATTTAGAGAACACACTTTCTAAAGGAAGCCTATTTAAAGTCTATAACATTTAAAAGGTTCTCACTGCCCCAAATGTTTTACAAAAATATAGTTTCATTGGTTTCATGAAATGTGAACAAGCCTACTACTCTCTAACATTTAGAGTAAATGATTGAACAGTCGATGCAAAGTGGATTACTAAATAAACTGAAACTCAAGGAGTCAATATTCCTCATAAAAATAAATTAAATTATAGTACATCATGGTCTTGGTTGTCCAATTCTATTGTTAGTTCCATATCTACTCGGGATATTTGTAAAACCAGTCCTGAATCCTTGGGTTGCTCCAATGCCTGGAACTCCAAGTCCTTGATTAAGCACGCTGCTATAAGGTGCGTGTCCATGATTAAGACCCAAACCGTAAGGTCTTGTTTGCGTATTTAGAAGAATAACTGGGCTCACATTTTTTCCAGGGGTGTTAAATGAAAATTCTGGAGGTGGACTACTAGGTTTAGTTGGAGTTGATGTGACAGGGTTTGAATCATCAGTACCCTTAAGAGGAGGCATTGGGATTACGTGATGATCTGTAAAGTTTAGGACATTGGCTGCAACAGGCCCAGACAGTAAGGCAGGCCTGATCCAATCATCCTTGAATATCTGAACAGTCAGAGTAGATACAAGCGTGTACAGCCTGTTGGTCACATGAGCAAGAACCATTTGTTCATTGGCATCTCGTCGAATTCTCACGTGAACTGATCCAGCCTAAAAGGGACAAAATCATAAGAAAAAGACTGCTTACAATTATACTACTGAAAATTCCATTGGAAAGAAACATTTTATTGATATTCCTTAAAAACTACTTTAGTAGTAATTGTTGATGTAAAGAGTTAATAAAATAATTTATGACTCTAAATAAAATATAACATTAAAATATTAAAAAAAGAAAGAAATCCATGTAGGAGGAAGGCGGGTATATAGCAATAGAAGGCAGAACACAAATGAAGTATATGGAAAAATGCACTGCAAGGGCAGAGAAGGTAGCTATTAATTCCAGTTGAGGAAGACTTCAAAAGAAGATGGCATCTGATCTGGGGCTGGGGATTAAATGAAATCTCAAAAGGTAGAGACAGGCATTCTAAGCTGGGGCAACAGTACTTGAAAACATGGCATGTTTGGGCAAGAATAAGCAACATTACTATATAAAAGAAGTACAGTATTTCAGGAGGCAGAAAAGAAATGAAAGAGAAAAGACAGGAAGAAAAGGAGGAGGAAAGGAGGAAGCAAATAAGGACAGGAAGAATGTAAAGAAAAAAAAAAGTTTAGTTTTAGAATGTAAAAAAAAAAAAAAAGAATGTAAAGAAAAAAAAATGTAAAAAAAAAAAAAAGAAAGGCTAGCTGTAGGGTTCTAAAAATCATGAATAAGGAGTTTTAGTTGCAGCAATCCAACAGAAGTAAGGTAATCAGAGTTCAGAAAAATTACAGTTATGGATAACTGCTAATTATTTAGGAATTGACTAAAACAGTCTAGGTTAGGAATGGAGAGGCCAAGATAGGACAGCTATAGTGGGACTACAGAGGGACAAATGATTTCATGATATTCCAGGGGTTGGATAGAAGTGGGAGACTTTGATTTCAACTGGATATAAATAATGAATGAGGGAGATGAACTTATCAAAAGACAATCTCAAGGTTTCTAGCCTAGGTTACCAGGAGGATAGAGAGCCCAGGCATTAGAATGACAGTCAGAAGTATGTTTACTAACTTGATAAAATGGTCATTACACATCTTGTCTTCAAAAGATAATAAAATAGTAGATACAATAATTATATTTTGATTAAAACAAACAAAAATATCAAGAATGGTATCATATGATCATCTTAATAGATGCAGAAAAAGCACTTGGCAAAATTCAACACCCATTCATGATAAAAACTCTCGACAAAGTTGGTATAGAGGAAACATACATCAAAACAATAAAGACTATTTATGACAAACACGAGGGCTTCCCAGGTGGTTCAATGGTAAAGAATCCACCTGCCACTGCAGGAGAACAGGAGATGTGGTCCACAAGATCCCCTGGAGAAGAAAAGGGCCACTTACTCCAGTATTCTTGCCTGGGAAATTCCATGAACAGAGGAGCCTGGTGAGCTATAGTTCTCAGGGCTGTAAAGGGTTGACACGACAGTGACTGAGTATGCACGCATGCATGCACACATGCATGACAAACACACAACTGACATCATACTCAATGTGAAAACCTGAAAGCTTTTCCTCTAGGATCAGGAACAAGACGAGGATGTCCACTCTTGCCACTTGTATTTAACACAGTACTGTAAATTCTAGCCACAGCAATCAGAGGAGAATAAGAGTAAGAGGCATCCAAAATGGAAGAGAAGAAGTAAAATCATTACTGTTTGCAGAAGACATGATAATATATATAGAAAATCCTAAAGAGTACACAAAAAACTATTAGAACTAATAAATGAATTCAAAGTTTCATGATATGAAACTAATATGGAGAAATCTGTTGCGTTTCTATATACTAAAATCAAGTATCAAAAAGAAAAATCAAGAAAACCGTATTTACAATTAAATCAAAAAGAGTAAAATATCTAGGAATAAATTTGACCAAGCAGGTAAAAGACACACTCTGAAACTACAAAACTGATGAAAGAAACTAAAGATGATACTAATAAATGGAAAGATAGTTTGTGTTCGTAGACTGGATGAATTAATATTGCTAAAATGTCCACACTACCTAAAGCACATTCAGCCATGACATTTTTCACAGAACTAAAACAAATAATCCCATATTTTATGTAGAACCACAAAAGACCCCAAATAGCCAAAGCAATCTTGAGAAAGAAGAACAAAGGTATTATGCCCCCTGCCTTCAAACTGTTAGGTAGCTAGAATAGGAAAAAGGAGTCCAAAATAGCGGTGGCCAAAAAACAAAGAAAGGAAAAAGCCCGAAAAAATAGAACAAAGGAAGGTCCAGGGACAGGAGTGAGAACCTCAGGTGAAACAAACAGCCCTCCTGGCTAGCCCAATTTACATAGGGCAGGCTCAGGAGGAGGAGGAAAAAACATAAAAAGAGGAGCCAAAATTGAGCTCCTCTCTTCTTTTGGGTCGGCCGGCCCTCACACCTCAAGGATGTGTTTTCCTTTGCTTGCCAAATAAAACTGAGCTGTAACCAAGCTGTAACACTGGTTTGCCATTTAAACTGAGCTGTAACTGAGCTGAAACACTGGTCTGCCGCTTCAGATTTTTGCTGTGGTGAGACAGAACCGAGGAAATTATACACTCCCCCAACATATCTGGCTCCGTGACTTGGATTTAATTTGGCTGAAACAATCTTGGCTCGGTCTCCGCAAGGCGGAGGCCAAGCACACCAGAAGCCCAACTTGGTGAAAACTCACGTGATGGAAGCTGAACATGAAGAAAACCCAGCGCAGTGGCAGTGACAAGAAGCCTAGCGTGCTGGAAACCAGGACAGCAAAAACAAACTCGACAGAAAGCGCAAGCAGCTCAGTCTCAGATTTCAGAAGACCTCTGGTTAAGGAGGTCTTTGCTCCGATGGCTGGAAGGACATATGGCTAACAAAATCTACATTCCTTTACAATCTCTAATTTCTTGTTTCCCCGAACCCCGTGAATGGCAGTGGGTGCAACTGAGGGACTCTGCTAGGGGCTAGTCCCCAGTATGTCCCGAAGGCTCTACTGTCGGTTGCACCTTGTAGCTGTTGCCTAAGTGAGTGGGGGTTCTTCTGTCCTTAATCTTTTTTGTGCCAAGGATCAGGCCAATGAAAACTGTGAACACAGGTCAGATATTTAGCAGATTTTCCAGCAGGTTATGAAGGGGATTCCTCGGCATGTTTTTCCCACTGCTTTTTTCCTCCTGTCCTTCAGCTCCTCTCTCCATCTATGCCACTGCTTACAAAGTATTGGGCAGATCATCATCTTTCCATTTCTGAAAGTTGTGTTTGAAACTGTTTACCTAAGACTGGGAATCAAACCCACATGGCAGGGATTCTGTGCTATGCTTAGTCACTCAGTCATATACGACTGGGACTTAAGCCCAGCCAAAACCCAGGGTGCCTGGTTTCAGGACCTAATGAAGCTCAGGGTCTTGATGTCTCATTGCAAAAAAATTCAGTGAGAGACACAGCAATAGGTAAGAGGTAGATTTGTTCAGATTCAGAGAGATGCACAGTCCAGAGTGTGTGATTTCTTATGCTAAAGAGGGAGGGTCATTCTAACAATTGGAGAACCACCCACTCCTCCATCTTTTGATAGTGCCTTGGAACTGTCCTGGTGCCTCTGGGTGTGTCATTAAGCTTGCAGATTGAGAATCAAGGTTTAGTTAAATTTGTCTTGGACCCATTTAATTTTAATCGGTTTATGTTATGCCCTTGGGCTACGTCATTCTCTCAAAAGTTGCGCCCTGCCCCCTTCCCTCCTGTTTCATCTCTTTTCCTGAGCCCTGTCTGCACCCACAATGTTGCCTCTACTATCTTTGGGAGAGACAACCAGGAAATAGCTGGCTCTTGGGAGGGAAAATACTACATAATATCCAATCCCTCTAGATAGTCAGGCCTTCATCTTCCATGTTTCCTACAAAATGTGCAACAACAGCAGCTCTCAGTGAACCTGCTAGGGCAGGTGACAGGTGCCTACTAGAAGTCTATCTGTTGGCGGTATCCATTCAAGGGCAATTGGGCTTCCAGGGACAATGTCTGCCACTTTGGGAGTCAGCCCTGTAGGCCATCTGGCCCAAATCCTTATCACCCTTGTCCTAAGTTACAAACATAGCCCCAGATCAAATCTACACTCTACTTTTATGGAACATCTAGTCTATTGCTTCTTATCAATTTGTTCTTAAACCACTTACTAACTCCTACAGCCAGGACTCTGCCTCCTTGTAGGCAACATAACTCCATCCCACTTATATTAAAATACTCTTGATGAACTACGGACGGAGATTCGTGACATTGTATAGGAGACAGGAATCAAGACCATCCCCAAGAAAAAGAAATGCAAAAAAGCAAAATGGCTGTCTGAGGAGGCCTTACAAATAGCTGTGAAAAGAAGAGAAGTGAAAAGCAAAGGAGAAAAGGAAAGATATACCCATTTGAATGCAGAGTTCCAAAGAATAGCAAGGAGAGATAAGGAAGCATTCCTCAGCTATCAATGCAAAGAATTAGAGGAAAACAATAGAATAGGAAAGACCAGAGATATCTTCAAGAAAATTAGAGATACCAAGGGAACATTTCATGCAAAGATGGACTCAATAAAGGACAGAAATGGTATGGACCTAAGAGAAGCAGAAGATATTAAGAAGAAGTAGCAAGAATACACAGAAGAACTGTACAAAAAAGATCTTCACGACCCAGATAATCACAATGGTGTGATCACTTACCTAGAGCCAGACATCCTGGAATGTGAAGTCAAGTGGGCCTTAGAAAGCATCACTACAAACAAAGCTAGTGGAGGTGATAGAATTCCAGTTGAGCTATTTCAAATCCTGAAAGATGATGCTGTGAAAGTGCTGCACTCTATATGTCAGCAAATTTGGAAAACTCAGCAGTGGCCACAGGACTGGAAAAGGTGAGTTTTCATTCCAATCCCAAAGAAAGGCAATGCCAAAGAATGCTTAAACTACCGCACAATTGCACTCATCTCACATGCTAGCAAAGTAATGCTCAAAATTCTCCAAGCCAGGCTTCAGCAGTACGTGAACCGTGAACTTCCAGATGTTCAAGGTGGATTTAGAAAAGGCAGAGGAACCAGAGATCAAATTGCCAACATCTGCTGCATCATCGAAAAAGCAAGAGAGTTCCAGAAAAACATCTATTTCTGCTTTACTGACTATGCCAAAGCCTTTGTGTGGATCACAATAAACTGTGGCAAATTCTGAAAGAGATGGGAATACCAGAGCATCTGATCTGTCTCTTGAGAAACCTATATGCAGGTCAGGAAGCAACAGTTAGAACAAATGGACATGGAACAACAGACTGGTTCCAAATAGGAAAAGGAGTACGTCAAGGCTGTATATTGTCACCCTGCTTATTTAACTTGTATGCAGAGTACATCATGAGAAATGCTGGGCTGGAGGAAGCACAAGCTGGAATCAAGATTGCTGGGAGAAATATCAATAACCTCAGATACGCAGATGACACCACACTTATGGCAGAAAGCGCAGAAGTAAAGAGCCTCTTGATGAAAGTGAAAGAGGAGAGTGAAAAAGTTGGCTTAAAGCTCAACATTCAGAAAACTAAGATCATGGCAGCTGGTCCCATCACTTCATGGCAAATAGATGGGGAAATAGTGGATACAGTAGGAGACTATATTCTTGGGCTCCAACATCACTACAGATGGTGACGGCAGCCATGAAATTAAAAGACGCTTACTCCTTGGAAGGAAAGTTATGACCAACCTAGACAGCATATTAAAAAGCAGAAACATTACTTTGTCAACAAAGGTCCGTCTAGTCAAGGCTATGGTTTTTCCAGTGGTCATGTATGGATGTGAGAGTTGGACTGTGAAGAAAGCTGAGTGCCGAAGAATTGATGCTTTTGAACTGTGGTGTTGGAGAAGGCTCTTGAGAGTCCCTTGGACTGCAAGGAGATCCATCCAGTCCATCCTAAAGAAGATCAGTCCTAGGTATTTATTGGTAGGACTGATGTTGAAGCTGAAACTCCAATAGTTTGGCCACCTGATACAAAGAGCTGACTCATTTGAAAAGACCCTGATGCTGGGAAAGATTGAGGGCAGGAGGAGAAGGGGATGACAGAGGATAAGATGGTTGGATGGCATCACCGACTCGATGGACATGGGTTTGGGTGACTCTGGGAGTTGGTGATGGACAGAGAGGCCTGGCGTGCTGTGGTTCATGGGGTTGCAAAGAGCTGGAGATGACTGAAAGACTGAACTGAACTGAATGCCCCTAACAGGCCAAGATAACTCACTCCTTTGTCATTACTTCTGTTATTACCTAAAGTGCGTCTATGACACTGAAATATTTACCATTGGAAATACCCTAAACTGCTCTTATGGAGGACTAAGGGAAGAAACCAGTGACTTACATTCCCTCAGAGCAATAAGAGGATAAGGCTGATGGTTGTTTCACCAGGTTTCCAGTCTCAGGGCACAGGCTTGGATTGCTTTACATCATGATATCTATTCCTATCTGCAGTGGACAAACCAGCAATGAGTTAAGATTACAACCCCTTAATCCTACCCAGCACTGGTCAGGCTGGAGACCTTGGGGACGCCCAACCCCAGCTAGGGGTCCCACGAGGTTGACCTACCTCGACCTGCCTAGGGATTTGGTCCTTGGGAGGCGGTCATGCCTCAACCTGCTTGGAGATCCACCAGTTCAGGGGTCCCAGAAGGTCGACATGCCTTGACCAATGCCAAGGGACCCAATTCTCAGGAGGCCAACCTGCCTCGATCTGCCCAGGAATTTGATCTCCAGGAGACTGTCATGACTCAGCCTGCAGGGGATCTGCACCCTGACCTGGGGACACCCGGCTTTCAGGTTGCAACAATACTGAGTAGGATAGGCTTCAGAAAGACTCACCCCTAAGGAAGTCCACCCATAAAAATAGAAGGAGGACTATTGGCTTTTTTTTTTTCTTTTCCTTTCTCTGTCATCACTGTCTTTCAGATGGAAAATAACCAATCCACTTCCTAACAGATACCCTTGAGATGCATTCTTGATAACTGGAATCTATTTCAATTCTCAAACTCTAAGGAGAAGTTGCTTAAAATTCTTTTGTGCCACTGAGTGGCCATGGTATCCTCTAGGGGACAAGGAACACTGGCCTGAGGATGGGAGTTAAATTACAACACCATCCTCCAGCTAGACTTATTCTGCAAAAGATAAGGGACATGGACAGAGATCCCCTATGCCCAAATTTTCTTCCAAGAGATATGAAGGAACTCTGTGTTAAGTATGGGATTGTTGTATGGCCTAAAAGTGAGCCTACCAGGCAAATGGTGTTAGGCACAGACAACCAAGAGAAGGAAGCCCCCTGTGAAGGCTCACCTCCCATGGCTCCCAAGTTGCCTGGTGCTCCTTCCTTCTATCCAAACGTGCCCCCATATCCGGGAGCACCCCCTCGACAAAAGCCAACTTGAGTACGTCCCTTAGTTGAAACTAGAGAATTTGGACCAGTCCAGGTCCATAAGCCCTTCTCCCTCTTAAAACTAAGACAGATCAAACAAGACCTGGGAAGCTATACAGATGACCCAGCAAATATATAGATATATTGGAATGTGATACATTCCAACACATTACTTTGGCCTTTGACTTGATGTGGAAGGACATCAATGGTCATATTTAGTCAAACTTTATCTGACCCTGAGTATGCTAGGGTCTTAAAGGAAGCCCAAAGGTATGCTATGGGGCTTCACATGTCAAGCGAAAATACCTGGTGGGGGAAACTGTGGTTCCTTCTTCAGATCCTAATTGGAATTATAACGACCCTGAGCACATCTGGGAAAAGGATCATTTTCTGATCTGTGTAAAGGCAGGACTAAAAGCAGCCCAGCAAAAAGTAATCAGCTATGCCTGGGGGTCAGCAATAACTCAGGAGCCCAACAAGAACTCCACTTACCAATCTGGACTGAGACACTTAAGAGGAACAGGTGATATTAAAGGACAAATTCCTATCCCAGTGTGGATCAGACATCAGGATAAAGTTACAACAGCTACAGCAGCAGGACTCTGCTGCCTCTTTAGATGAGATGGTCCAGACTCCAGCCACCAGACTCTAGCTTTTATAACAGAGAACAACAGGAGAGAGAGGCCAAGGCCCAGGAAACGGAGAAAAGCAAAGAGACAAGGCATGCCCAGATTCTGGCTGCCCTCCAGGGAAGCCCTATGGCAAACTCTGAGTCCTTAAAGGACAAGGCACGAGGCAAATGCCTAATCTGTAGACAGGCGGGACACTGGGCCAAAGAGTGTCCAAATCTTGACAAGTCTCCTAAAATGGCTTGCTACAAATGCCATCAATTGGGACACTGGGCGGCACACTGCCCTCAGGACCCAAAAGCCTCAAGGTCAAGTGCCAAGCCTTCCCTCTACAGTTCAACAGGACTGAAGCGGCCCACTCCAGCCAGCCTGCCTGTCACAGATAACCATCACAGGGCTGGAGCCAAGGGTGCAACTGGATTGGCAGGTAGGTCCAAGAATCTCTTGGCTGACACAGGGGCTACCTACTCTGTCCTGACCTCCTACTCCAGAGCCTTCTCCTCCCAAACCTGTACCATTTTGGGTGCTATAGGAAAAACAATTACAAAAAGATTCACCCGAGCACTTCTTTGTTGCTGGGGTGGACAAATATTTTCCCACCAGTTTCTGGTGGTCCCTGTGTCCTAACCCCTTATTGGGAAGAGATATACTCACTAAACTGGGGACCACCCTTGTGATGGGAAGCTTTTCAGCCCCTAGAGCCCTACAGCTCCTGGTTACTACTGAGGAACCTGTTACACCCTCTCCAACAGGGAGAGACCAAAAACTATGGGAGGACAAAATTAACCACAAGGTGTGGGACCAGGGGACTCCTGTATGAGCCCACAAAGCTGAACTGGTCATCACTGTCCTCCAAGATCCCACTGGTTTCCAAACCAGAAACAATACCCTCTCAGAAGAGAAGCTCGAGGACTACAGCCTCTAAAATAAATAAATTCCTTGCCTGTGGGCTATTGGTCCCCACCAATTAGCCATGTAACACCCCAATCCTCCCTGTAAAGAAAAAAGATGGGACCTGGCAAATGGTTTAAGATCTCCAGATCATAAATGAAGCTATAGTCCCTCTCCTTCCCACAGTACCCAATCCCGATGTAATCTTGGGAGAAATCCCACCCAGTGCCAAGTCGTTTACAGTCTTGCATCTCAAGGATGAATTCTTTTGCATACCACTGCCTAAAGAATCCCAGTATCTTTTTACCTTCGAGTGGGAATCTCCAGGAGAAAAACACCAACAGATGACTTGGACAGTATTACCTCAGGGGTTCAGAGACAGCCCCTACCTGTCTGGGCAGGCTCTTAGCTGGTATCTCCTAGATCTGGACCTGGGATCTAATGGGAAAATACTACAATATGTAGATAACCTACTAATCTGTTCTCCAGATGAGAAAAATGCCCAACATGCAATTCAGGATCTAAACTTTTTGGCAGAGAGGGAATATAAAGTCTCCTGTGCTAAGGCACAGATGATTGAGACAAAGGTCACTTAGCTGGGAGTTCAGATTACACATGGCTGTCCTCTGATCGAGTATAGGGAATCCTCCAGTTGCCCTCCCCCACAACTCGAAAACAACTGTGAGCTTTCCTGGGGCTAACTGGGTATTGTAGAATCTGGATACCCAACTATGGTCTAATTGCCCAGCCCTTATATGAAAGCTTGAAGGGACAGGATGATTCAATCCCACTGATATGGGGAACTCCTCAAAAGAAGGCAGAGGGTACACTAAAACAAGCCTTAACTCGAGCACCCACCTTGAGGTTCCCAGAGCTAGAAAAAGCATTCCAACTTTATGTCCACGAAAAAGAAGGAAGAGCCTTGGGAATGTTAACCCAAAGACTGGGACCTGAGCCCCAGCCTATAGCTTGCTTATCCAAGAGGCGTGAACCAACTGCCCGAGGCTGGCCTTCCTGCCTTCGAAATCTTGCAGCTATTGCAGTCCTGATAGAAGATGCTTTAAAACTCTCTTTTGGGGAAAAATTATTTTTACCAGCCACCAAGTGAAACAACTCCTGAATGGGAGAGGCCATTTATGGATGTCTGATCAAAGGATCCTCAGATACCAAGTAGTGCTGATGGAAAATCCAGGTCTGACTATATCCCCTTGTGAGATTCTTAACCCAGCCTACCCCTGAGGACTCTCTCCCCTTCCATTCTTGCCTGGAAACCTTGAGAGGGATTGTCAGAAGACCCTCTGACCAATCCTGAGGAAATCTGGTACACTGGTGGAAGCAGCTTTGTCTTGGATGGAAAAAGAAGATCTGGATATGTAGTAGTCTCCAATTTTGAGACCATAGAGGCCAAACCTTTGCTACCAGATACTTCAGTCCAATTAGTTGAACTCATGGCCCTGACTCGAGCTTAGAGCTGGGAAAAGGAAAAAGAGTAGCCATTTACAGACTCCAAGTATGCCTTTCTGGTGGTACATGCACATGCTGCTGTTTGGAAAGAGAGAGGCCACTTGATCATCTGAGGGTCCCTAATTAAATATGGTGACCAAATCCTTAGGCTCTTGGAGGCAGTCCATCTGCCCACTGGAGTTTCAGTCTCCCATTGTAAAGGACACCAAAAAGGGAGCACAGAAGTGGCACGAGGGAACCAAGCAGCTAATGAGGCAGCTAAGAGAGCAGCATTACAGAACAATGACCTAATTACAGAACAATGACCTAACAGGGGTTGCCACCCTAGTTCCACAGACTAATTTGCCAGAAACTCCTTCATATACTGAATGTGAGACTATTAAAGCTAAGAGTGAGGGCTTTCAAGAAGATCATATGGGGTGGTTCCAAAAGGAGGGACTCCAATGGAAGTTGGTTAACTCCTTACATGCCACCACTCATTTAGGGGAGAAGGCCCTCCAAAGATTACTAGAAAGGTCCTTCAGAGGAATAGGCCTCCAAACAAGTATAAGGCAAATGGTCTCCTCTTGTCCCACTTGCCAATTAAACAGCCCCCAAGGAGTGCGAAGACTCCAACTGGCCCAGCCTGTCCCAACAGCATGGGACCTTCCCAGGAAAGGGCTGGCAGATGGACTTCACCCAGATGCCAGTTTCTCAAGGGATTAAATATCTACTAGTTATGATAGATAAAAAGATAACCCAGGAGACCTCCCTGGGATGGAAGGAGGCTTTACCAATAGCTCTTCTCCATACCCGTATTGCCCCTAAGGAAGAGGTTGGTCTTAGTTCTTATGAGATGCTATATGGGAGACCCTGTAATACTTTCTACACCCACAGCAGTCAAGGTACCAGGACACGACTCCTGGATTCACTACTCACGAGTCAAGCCATGGAAGAAAACAGAAGAGGACACTCAATACACCTGTGAGCCCCTGGGAGATCTCAGATACCTATTCAGAACTACAAATGAGGGTCATTCTAATAAACACCCCCAAAATCAAGTTTCTGGCGATAAGATTTCTCAAGTCAGCTCTAAAGAGCCAACACAGCTTGGCAGAGGTTGTACTCCAAAACAGACAGGAGATAGATCTCCTGATCCCTGAACAAGGAGGGACTTGAGCCATCTTGAATGAGACATATTGTTTCTGGGTAAATACCTCCAGCTAAGTTAAAGAAAGTCTCACAGTCCTCAAGAAAAACACAGTCCTCAAAAAAAAATCTCCTACAGAAACTCAAAGAATGAGCTAGAGAGTTCCTGGGGTGGGTGGCTCCAATCCCTATTTGGTGGATCCTTCTCCTGGCGAGGGGGAATTTGGAGTTGGCTAATGCTCCAACTAATCCCTGTTATCATCATATTGATGCTGCTTATGATTGCTCCATGTATTATCAATTGTCTAACCCATTTTGTCTCTGCCCAGGTCAACAAGCTACAACATGCGGTGCCAGTTCAACAAGGATATATAAAACTACACCTGACCGTGGAAAATATCACTCACCCTTAGATGGATACTGCTATAAGAACTCTGAGGCTTGAGATTAGCAAGAGGGGGAGGCCCAATGCCCCTCAATGTCCCAGCTCAGCAAGAAGTGCCACAGAGACCTTGATGCCCCTATTCCTAAAGAACTGGGCCTCCCATCTCTTGAGGGGGGAATGTTAGGTAGCTAGAATAGGAAAAAGGAGTCCAAAATAGTGGTGGTTAAAAGACAAAGAAAGGAAAAAGCCCACAAAAATAGAACAAAGGAAGGTCCAAGGACCAGAGTGAGGACCTCAGGTGAAACAAACAGCCCTCCTGGCTAGCCCAATTTACACAGGGCAGGTTCAAGGGGAGGAGAAAGAAGATTAAAAAGGAGCCAAAATTGAGCTCCTCTCTTCTTTTGGGTTGGCCCATCCTCCCGCCTTGAGGATGTATTTTCCTTTGCTTGCCAAATAAAACGGAGCTGTAACTGAGCTGTAACACTGGTCCACTGCTTCAAATTTTTGCTGCGGCGAGACAGAACTGAGGAAATTACACACTCCCCTGACAAAACTGGAGAAGGCAATGGCACCCCACTCCAGTACTCTTGCCTGGAAAATCCCATTGACAGAGGAGCCTGGTGGGCTCCAGTCCATGGGGTCGCTAAGAGTCGGGCATGACTGAGCGACTTCACTTTCACTTTTCACTTTCATGCATTGGAGAAAGAAATGGCAACCCACTCCAGTGTTCTTGCCTGGAGAATCCCAGGGACGGGGGAGCCTGGTGGGCTGCCGTCTATGGGGTCGCACAGAGTGTCGGACATGACTGAAGCGACTTAACAGCAGCAGCAGCAGCTGACAAAACTATACTACAAAAACTATAGTAATCAAAATAGCACCGTACTGGCACAAACCAGACACACAGATCAATGGAACAGAACAGAGAACCCAGAAATAAATCCACACACATACAGTCAATTAGTCTACAGTGAAGGAGGCAGAAAATACAAAGGGGAAGAGACAGTTCCTTCAACAAGTAGTGCTGGGAAAACTGGATAGCTACATGCAAAAGAACAAAACTAGAACATTTTCTCATACCATGTACACAAGTAAACTTAAGAAAACACAAGCAGTAATAAGCTCCTTGACATCAGCCTTTGCAATATTTTTTTGATCTGTCTCCTCAGGCAAGGGCCACAGAAGCAAAAATAAGCAAACGGGACCTCATCAAACTAAAAGGCTTTTGCAGTGAAGGAAACCATCAAAGGCAGCCTACTGAATGGGAGAAGATATTTGCAAACAGTATGTCTGATGAAGACATAAAAGAACTCATTCAACTCAACATCAAAACCCTCCATCCCCAATTAAAAAATAGCCTTGATCCTGTATGCTGCATAGCACAGCTAAGGAAAAAACAAACAAACAAACATATATTAGAGGACTGATTAAATAAAATATGGTATATTCATATATTGTAAAATTCTGCAGTCATTATTAATTATGCTGGGATTCTTGAAAGACAGAAGCATTGGTAGCATTTTTTGAAATGTCCCGAATATCCCCATAAAAACAAAAACTAAAACAGCAAATTCAAATACCTATGGACAACACCTACCCCCCAAAAAAAAATAAATAACACAACACCCTAAGAAAACCCAAATACAAACTGTAAGACCTGTAAGGTATTAGCATCTGTGGAGGAGGATACAATAGGGCATCTGATTGACCTAAAAACCTCACAATAGGTAACTAGCTCTTCATGGAAATCTAGGACAGTGAATTTGAGAAAGGCAGCCGGGAAATGGAAGGTGTTTCGCACATTTCAGTACTGGGTGAATGCACTGGGTCTGCAACAAGATATGAAGGACTGGAGTAGTGTGACCCTGTGAGCTCTCAAAAGTAACCAAGCAAAGCTCCCTTCCAGCACAAAGCCCCACATTAAGAAGAAACAGCTGGGAAGAGAATCTAAATTGAGCAGCAGAGTAGAAACAGAAGATAAAGAAGGTTCAGATACAAATGGGAGAGGAACAGAACCAGGAGGAAAAAAAGCTTTCACTTTACAGACTCATCAGAAGAGGGAACTCTAGAACCATGAATTTAGATACACTACCTTAAACCATTTTTTATTTTAAAATTCAGGAAAACGAATTTCACATAAAAAGGAGCAAAAGCAAAGAACTGAATCCAAATCCTACACATAGTTATTATAAGAAAAAAGGAGAATACAGAATAGATCATAAAAGATTGGAAAGATTTACCTACAAAACTGATGAGAACTATGACTTTCTTTTTCAAATCAATTTTTGAATTGATTAAGAAGAATATAAATCAAAATAGAAAACCTAGAAATGGAGTGGCAATTAGAAATACATGAAAAAAAATTTTTTTCAGGGAATTCCCTAGTTGTCCAGTGGTTAGGACTAGGTCCTCTGACTGCTGTGGGCCTGGGTTCAATCTCTGGTCAGGGAACTAAGATGTGGCAAGTCATGTAGCATGCCGACTCCCAAATTTCTGAAACAAAGATTAAGCTAGAAAAGCAATAAACATACAGGTATATTATGAAAAAAAAAGATAAAAAGAGAAGTTTTAAAAATCAAAGGAAATTGAGATACTAAGTAACTGAAAGAAAATAACAAATATGAAAGAAAGGTAAAGCTCCACCATGCTTATAATAGGCATTTCCAAAGAAGAAAATCAAAGCAAGAGAAGAGAATATTAAGAACTTTAATTAAAGAAAACTTTCCTGAAAGTTTTAAAGAACTGTTTCTAAAATAACATTATACAAGGGTATACTGCATCCCTGAAATAACTGACCATCAACACCAAGACACATTCTAGTAAAATTACTGGACTGAAAAAATATTTTAGGCATAGAGGTAAAAAGATCAAGTCACATATCAATGGGAAAAAATAAGACTGAGTCTTCAGGGTTTATCACAGTAACGTCTTATGCCAGAGGTAAGAAACTCAAGAAAATATCTGCTCAGGATGTTATATCCAGCCAAATGATTTTCAATAATGTTCACAACTGTTTTCAACATGAAAAAATTTAGGGAATATTGTTTGCAAGGGCCTTTTCCCTGAAGAATTTACTAGAGAATGAGTTTTAGATATCCAAAATAATGAGTGAGAGAGGGGAAGAGAAGGAGAAGGAAGAGATGAAGTAGCCATTTTTCCATTAAAAGCGTGTAAGTCTGAACTAAAGACTGCAAAGCAGTGATATCATTGAGCTGTTGGACCAACCCTAATCTGCCTCAAAAATCTATGTTACAAAAGTCAAATCCTATGTTTTTTATTTAAAACTGGTACTGTAGAAGAGTAATATTTAATAACATGGAGAACTGTTTATGATATATTAAGTGAAAAGAACAAATTATAAAACAGCATGACTTCATTTTCTAAAGAGTTTAAGTATGTGAATATTAAACCAAAAAATCAATGGCAGTTTTCTTCACATGATACAATTATGGTTGTTTCAATTTTTTTTTCTGGGTACTTTCCCATATTTTCTTCATCATTTCTGACATAGGAATAAAATCATGCCATAATAAAATCTCTTTGGTAATAAGGTCCAAAACTGGATTAGAAAAGATGGAATTTTATGCTGAAACAGCTATTATTATAACTCTTTAACATATTCAGCAAAAATCTCCAAAATCAGAACTGTAATAAAAAAGAAAATAAAAGCACATTTTACTTTTGTAACATTTTCATATTTAGGAATGTCTGACTATGGATTTTTCTCTTTTGAATAGCCCAGTATTAAGATCATTTAGTTTGAAAGGGAAAAAATGAAAAAAAAAAAAAATCCCTTAATTAATCTCAATTAGGTTACTGAATCCATCTACATATTTTACTTTATTGAACAGAAATGGGAATCAAAGGACCCATAAAAATTTTAAAGAAACACTTTTCTCAGTTTTAAAAATTATAAACTATAAATTATATAGCTTTAAATTATAACTAAAGTAATACATATAGTCCATGGAATTCTCCAGGTCAGAATACCAGAGTGGGTAGCCTTTCCCTTCTCCAAGGGATCTTCCCAACCCAGGGATCAAATCCAGGTCTCCCATATTGCAGGCAGATTCTTTACCAGCTGAGCCATGAGGGAGCTGGTAAAGAGCCTAAAAATTATAAACTATGTTTTAAATTATAACTAAAGTAATACATAGAAAGCATACCAATGAGCCAAAACCTAGGGTCCAAAAATGCTCATTTCGGACTTCCAAAACTCCATCCAAGGTAGATACCTAATCAAAAACATAGAAATAGGGTTTTTGTATTTGACATATCCAACACAACTCAGTCAAATTATGGATTTGCTCTACACCTAGGAATGACATGGTCAAACCCTGCATGAAGACACTCATTAGCCAAAAGAAGTGCCAGACCATTCACTCAAGATATCATTTCTTCTTGTTCCATACTGAGCCAGGGTCTGTTTTTTTTTTTTCCCCAGTTTCTTATCTGCACCAATCTCTCTAGAATTAGGTCTTTACTTCCCTCACCCACACCTTGTTCAACAGTGTGTAGTTCTTTTCATCTTGTTAGTATAGTATATGTTTATATCCAGTACTTGAGGTATCAGAATCTTTGTCTTCTCAATGATTTCTTCCTCTGGATTCTCTTTCAACACATTTCTGTACAACATAGGATGTTATTTGGATTTGAGCCAAAAAGAAATTCCAAGGACAGTGTGTAGCCCATTGGTACAGTGGCACAGACTCAGCAGCTGAGACAAGTGGTCAGCTACACTGATCAAAGTGGCCTCTGTGATAGTGACAATCAATAGTTTTAATTACTCTCAACAATCAAATAATTTGATTATCTTATTCCTTCATTAGTTAACAGGTGGAATTTTATAACAATACAAAATCAAAACCTACTATGTGGTGAAGCAATCACCATGTCAAAGTGGCCTCTGACTTAATCAAAATCCTAAGTTTGAATAGGCTTTGTGTGTGTGTGCGTGCTTAGTCTTGTTCGACTCTTTGCAACCCCATGGACTATAGCCTCCTCTGTCAAAGGAATTTCCTCAGCAAGAATGGAGTGGGTTGCCATATCCTCCTCCAGGGGATCTTCCTGACCCAGGATCAAACCTGCATCTCCTGTGTCTCCTGTACTGGCAGTTGGATTCTTTACCACTGAGTCACCTGGGAAGCCCAGATTTGAATACAGAATCACAATTACCATCTACATTTATTTCAAGTGAATTTGGCTTCCAGACTGAGCAAGTGGTCAAATTTTTCTATTTTTGTCACTATGTTACATAAACTTCCCTAAAATTCTAGAAAGAGCCTGAAATTATTTGTACCCACTCTTTGTATTCTCTAATCATAAATTAAAATGATTTTATTTATTATTCCATCTTACCTCTCTGATAAGTTTGTCCAACTGACCAATAACATGGGGTGGTGTTGTCTGGGGGAAAAAAAATAAAATAGAACATGAATCTAGAGAGAGAAAAAATTTTCCAACAGTGGTCCTGACAGTAAAAAAAAAAATGCATTTTATACCAGCCTTGGCTTTGTTTCACATGTGCCTTCACATGGTTTAGGAAAGAGAGGTTTCAACTGACTCACTCATCAAGCAACATCAGAAATCCATCCATGCTTATTTCTTATTTTGCAAAGAAGCTGCTATTTCTGTAACCAAATAAGCCTTAAAGGACCAACAAATCAACAAAAAAATCTTTTAAGAAAGTAAAATTTTGTATAAGACATAGCACTAGTAAACTAATTGTTATTGTTGCTTCTCGAGAGGGAGATACAACCCATATGTTTTAGAGAAGACATGTGGGAAAGGCATAATGAGAAGTAGAGCCTATATATTCATCTAGTCCTGGGAAACCATCTTTCTAGTCAGGTGTTGTCTACAGGTGTTCCTATTGTTTCAATAAGGAGTGATTTTAAGTTTGAAATTTAGAAGTCTCACTAATTCAAGAATAGGAAATAAGAAAACAATCATAACTGGATTATATAATAGCCAAAATACATTTATCAGGGGAAAATAAGTATCTAAAGAGATTTTAATTAATATTGTTTTTACTTGAAATATTATTAAAGGCAAAGTTTCTTATTTATGCTTTTGTCTTATATATAAATATATGACGACTCATTTGTGCCTATTTTGTACACCAATATAACTTCATCTGGTTCTTACTATACAAATTTCAGAGGTTACTGTTTGGCTTCATCTCCAACAGGACCCTCCTAAAAATTTCATAATCTGGCAGATGAACACGTTTATTTTTATAATCTGGTAAAAGAACATGGCTAATTCTAAGCATGCATACTGAAAGATGACCATTACCTGGAGTAACACTTTCCCACTGTACACGCTCATGGGATACATAGTGCCGAACGTCATCAGAGCAATGGCAATGGCTGACGCAGTGTCTACAGCAAAGTAATTACTAAAAAGAAAAAGCAATTCTAAATCTTAAATGTATCCTTCACTAGGCTTCTTACAATTTAATCCACCAAACTTTAATTATCTCAAGCAACAGGACTATTTTAATATAACTGGCCACTACTGCAATGAGAGCATCTCAAAGGAAAAAAGAAAGTTTTCAGAATCCTTTCTTGCCAAAGTTGAAGGGAAAATAACTAATAATTATGTTAATTAGTGTGAAGAGAGATGATGAAGAAAAAAATATATTTCCCTACAATGTACTTTTATCTACTTGTCAACTGTAAATATGTCGTATATATTTATCTGCTGCAACAAATAAAAACCTTTAACTAGTAATTTCTGATAAAGACCAATGGAATTCATCTGTGATTTTATCAATTTGCTGTAAACATGAACTTTCCAATAATTAGTATTAAAAAATGTCAAATTCCCCAGGAATTTCTTAAGATGAGATTCTTAAGAATCTGTTACAGTGAACACTGTGACTGAAGTACAATGGCTCATCAGTAGTTCACAGCTCTATTAACAAGAGAGACCAAAAATGCCAAAGGTTACAAGCTAATCATGTACTCTTTTTCACTTTTTCCTATCAGCTGGGAATAGAAACACAAATAAAGACACAGTTCCTGCCTTTGAAATGACAGGAAACACTCATGTGAAAAATACAAGAAATGACTTTGAGTACAAAGGAGAAGCCCTACAGGGTATCATGGCTGCACAAAGGAGTGAGTAGTGAGCCTACAGGGGTAGGATAATCCAGAAAGGCTAAATCAAAAAGAGGTGACATCTGAGCTGAGCCTTCAAAGATGGCCAAGATGAGGGGGACAGGACACTGTAGACAGTGACAGCAGCATGTGCAAGGGCATGAAAACCCTAACGCAGTGAAGAAACTATGAACAGTTAAGTACAGGCAGATGGATGGCTAGTAAGGTTGATAGAGGCTTCATCATACTAACAACTTTTAATTTTGTTAGGTATAGAAAGGAGAGGATTTTGAAACAGGAAAATATTATGTCTAGATTTGCAGCTTTTAGTGATCACATCCGCTGGATCATGGAAAAAGCAAGAGAGTTCCAGAAAAACGTCTATTTCTGCTTTATTGACTATGCCAAAGCCTTTGACTGTGTGGATCACAATAAACTGTGGAAAATTCTGAAAGAGATGGGAATACCAGACCACCTGATCTGCCTCTTGAGAAATTTGTATGCAGGTCAGGAAGTAACAGTTAGAACTGGACATGGAACAACAGACTGGTTCCAAACAGGAAAAGGAGTACGTCAAGGCTGTATATCGTCACCCTGTTTATTTAACTTATATGCAGAGTACATCATAAGAAACGCTGGACTGGAAGAAACACAAACTAGAATCAAGGTTGCTGGGAGAAATATCAATCACCTCAGATATGCAGATGACACCACCCTTATGGCAGAAAGTGAAGAGGAACTAAAAAGCCTCTTGATGAAGGTGAAAGTCAAGAGTGAAAAAGTTGGCTTAAAGCTCAACATTCAGAAAACAAAGATCATGGCATCCGGTCCCATCACTTCATGGGAAATAGATGGGGAAACAGTGTCAGACTTTATTTTTCTGGGCTCCAAAATCACTGCAGATGGTGACTGCAGCCATGAAATTAAAAGATGCTTACTCCTTGGAAGGAAAGTTATGACCAAACCTAGATAGCATATTCAAAAGCAGAGACATTACTTTGCCAACAAAGGTTTGTCTAGTCAAGGCTACGGTTTTTCTTGTGGTCATGTATGGATGTGAGAGTTGGACTGTGAAGAAGGCTGAGCCCCGAAGAAATGATGCTTTTGAACTGTGGTGTTGGAGAAGACTCTTGAGAGTCCCTTGGACTGCAAGGAGATCCAACCAGTCCATTCTGAAGGAGATCAGCCCTGGGATTTCTTTGGAAGGAATGATGCTAAAGCTGAAACTCCGATACTTTGGCCACCTCATGCGAAGAGTTGACTCATTGGAAAAGACTCTGATGCTGGGAGGGATTGTGGGCAGGAGGAGAAGGGGACGACAGAGGATGAGATGGCTGGATGGCATCACTTGACTCGATGGACCTGAGTCTGAGTGAACTCCGGGAGTTGGTGATGGACAGGGAGGCCTGGCGTGCTGCGGTTCATGGGGTCACAAAGAGTCGGACACGACTGAGCGACTGACTGATCTGATATGATCAGTAGCAAAATAGCAGGTAACTAAAGATGTATGAGAAGAAAAATTTTGAGATCAGGAGACTATTCTAATTAGGTCAAGGAAATGAAGATAAGGGCCTCAATTTAGGGAACAGAATGGGAAGAAGGGAAAGATAAAAAAGGAAAGATTAAACAAGAGTAGGAGATAAGACTATCATTTACAACAGCCAAGACATGGAAACAACCTACGTGCTTATTGACAGATAAATGGATAAAGAAAATGTGGCATATAGAAAGTGAAAGTGCAAGTTGCTCAGTTGTGCCCGACTCTCTGCAACCCCATGGACTATATAGTCCATGGAATTCTCCAGGCCAGAATACCAGAGTGGGTAGCCTTTGCCTTCTCCAGGGGATCTTCCCAACCCAGGAATCAAACCCTGGTGTCCTGCATTGCAGGCGGATTCTTTACCAGCTAAGCCACAAGGGAAGTCCAAGAATAATGGAGTGGATAGCCTATCCCTTCTCCAGAGGATCTTCCCGACCCAGGAATTGAATTGCGGTCTCCTGCATTGCAGGTGGATTCTTTACCAACTGAGCTATCAGGGAGGCCCCGTGTGGCATATATATATACACAAGTATGTACACTAGTGGAATATTATTCAGCCATAAGAAGGAAATCCTGCCATTTCTGACATGGATGGACCTTGAGGACATTACGCTAAGTGAAATAAGCCAGATACAAAAGGACAAATACGTATGATTTCATTTAAATCAAGTACTCAGAATACTTCATAGTGACCAAAAGTGGAATAGTGGTTGCCAGGGGCTGGAAGGAGGCCAAATTGGTAGAAGTTATTTAATGAGTACAGGTTCAGCTGGGGAAGATGAAAAAGTTCTGTAGATGAATCATGATGATGGTTGTACAACAAAGTGAATGCACCAAATGCCTGTGAAAATACTAAACTGTATGCTTGAAAATGGCTAAAATGGTAAATTTTATTTTACGTATGTTTTTTATGCAATTTAAGAGTGGAAAGCAGGGCTTTCCTGGTGGTTCAGAGGTAAAGAATCTGCCTGCCAACACAGGAGACACGGATTTGATCCCTGATTCAGGAAGATCCCACATGCTGCAGAAGAACTAAGACCATGCACCACAGCTACTGAGCCTATGTGCCGCAACTACTGAAGCCTGTGCGCCCTGGAGCCCGTGCTCCATGACAAGAGATGCCAATGCAGTGAGTAGCCTGAGCACCACAACCAGCCCCCACTCACAACCAGAGAAAAGCCTGCGAAGCAATAAAGACCCAGCACAGCCATACATAAATAAATTAAAATGAACACACAAAAAAGTAGAATGCAATGGAATAGATGGTGGCAGCAGTCAGTCTCACAGGAAATACAAAAAAAAAAAAGCAGTTTAGCGGATGGGGAAAACAGGTTCAGTCGAGGTGGACATGAACAGAAGATAGGCTTTGAGATATAGAGATCTGGGCTAGAAATAAAGTGAAGGAATCACACAAAGGTAGAAAATACAAACAATGGTATGTGATGTCCTAGGAGAGTAGGCAAAAGGGTAGGGAGTCAAAGAATAATGTCATAACATTAAACTTAAGCTTGCTAAAGACTATTTCTTAATAGGCTTGCTTTAAAAAAAAAATTGGTTCACATCTACTCCTCTTTCCTCATTCAGCAACAGTACCTATAATTTATGAGTCTCTTACTCTCCTCTTCTGTTTCACTCATCTGGCCAGCAGAAGGGAATTTAAATAGCTTTCCCATCTGCATTATAGATTGTAGTGAAGATTTCTTATTGAATCCAACCCCCCTTAATTTTTTCAGATGAAGACACTTGAGGACAAGACTTGACCAAAGTTGCACAGGTCATAAACATGCTATAAACTTAATCCGCATGCGTCCTAATGCCCTTAAAAATCAGACCCCAGGAATGGAAATCCACTTGAGAGCAATAAAAAATACTTACTTAATTTCAATTAGCATATAAGTAATACAAAGAGCAAATGCTCCAGCAAGATCAATCAAAACAAATGGATTCATTCGGGGAAGGAAGATACTGCTAAGTCCTGGAATAATTCCACACAAGCTATGAAAAAACAAACAAAGAGTACTCATTACCAAAACTTATGTAATAATAATGAAAACTGAATAAAAGATGACTTGCATTTTAGTATCATAAATCATTTAACAAAGAGGATTTGGGAACAAATCTCTCACTTGTAAAGTTCTCTTTTGTATCATCAATTAAAAAATAAGAAAAAGCCAAGGGAAAAGAAGAATCTGATCTGTGAGATTCATATAGTAACCTCAGCAACGAATAATGTTAAGTTCCCATAACAGATGTGTTTCCTGTGCATTCCTTTAACAATATGTATTTTATGAAACCCCAAACATCTTACCTTCTACTAAGATCTGCAACATGCTCTTGAAGCCAACTCGTACTTGCAGCTTTAAAAAGAAAATACTTAAATTATTAAAATTACCAGAAATAATTATTAAATTACCAGAAATACTTGATTCTTAAATTTAAAAAATAAATTTCATGATGACTATGTAACAGTACAAAGGGATACATTATACCTAGAACTTTTTTCTTTTTTATGCCTTTAGGATATTAAATGAAAAGTAGTTTCAACTACAATACATAGCTGATCTGATGGAATCAATGAACTTACACATGTCATCGTTACTATTAGTTTGAAGTTTTAAAGGCTTATTACACTGCAAAGCAAAGCTTCCTAACCAGTGTGTTGAGAATGAGTTGCAGGTCCACCAATTACTAACTCTCTTAGCTTTCAGAGAGGCCAGGTATCTGGCTACATGCAGATGCCAGTCAGTGACTGACCCTGGACATGTAGCCTCCAGGTGCAAGCATACTCTTATATTTACTCCAGGGTGCTACAGAAATTCTCATTTATGTGCACCATGATGTAGAAAAGATTGGCAAGCCATATAAACAGTGGCCTAGAACAGCAGTTAAAGCAGACTCTGATGCCAGGATACTTGGCTTCAACCTCAACCCTGCCCTTGACTAGATATATAGCCTGAGACAAGTGACTGAATCTCTCAGTGCCTCAGTGTAAAGTGGGGAGAATAAAACGATTTACCTTATATGGTTATAGGAAGAATTAAATGGGCTCTGTGTAAAGTACTGAGCACACTGCCTGGCAGAAAGTGCTTTAATATTTTTTTTCACTCAAATTTCAACTCATGTTGTAAATCTTGATATTTCTGCGAACTTTCATTTCCAGCTAATAAAAATACAAACTAGATGATTTTTCTGGAAATAAACTTGGCGATATATATCAAACACTTATAATTTTTTCTCTGAGAAGATTAGAAATGCATACAAGAAATTTGATAGAAAAAAGGTGGTTATAGTTAAAAGGAAAAGTTGAAAATGTACATTAGACTAATTTTTTTAAATATTCATGACAAAATGTTATGCAAGCATTCAAAAATTATTTTTCAAAGATTATTTAATGACAGGCAATATTCAAGACATAAAGTTAAGTGAAAAAAGCCAAGCATAAAATTTTTAACTGATACAATTCTAAGTATGTAAAAAAACATACATATGTGCACAGAAAAAAAAATAAAGGAACAAAACAGAAATGTTAATAGATGTTATCTCTGGCTCATGAGATTACCAGTACTGTTTCCTTCTTGTATCTTTCTGCTCTTCAGGGAAACATAGTTTGTAAATCTTTGTACCTTCTTAAAATTTCAAGAATGAGCATAATAGTATTTTAATAAAGTTTTTTCAAAATAATTCTGATGATCATAAATATCATTATTTAATTTTCCAGTTTATGCAGTAATTCTTAAACTCTAATTCATACAAATAAATTCATACTTCATGACACTTAGGAAGTTGTTTAAGCTTGAATGGGTATTTCAGAAAGCTTTCTTCCCCTGGTTATCTTGGTATTCAAGTCAGTGAGACTTAAAAAGACCTTCCCCTATTTTTCCTTCAAAGTGCAGGTGTGTGTACACAGCCCGCTTTTGTTTTTATCTCAGTGTAAAGTGAGGTAAAACTCCTCCAGCCATCCAACAGCGGTTAACCTGGTGTGGGGGAGTAGGACTCCAAAACACTGAAATTAGTGAAAAATGTCAATACTTTAGACCACTAAAATGAAAATTCTATCTGAATTTTTAGACTTGAAAGTAAAAGAATTTATCAAAAGGACTAAAATTTGGATACTTTCAAATATATGCCCACCCATCATCGCCCCAGAGAGTTCCTGGGAATGAAGTTAATTAACAAAATACAATTATTTGCAATGAGCACATCAACTATATGTACGCTGATGCTTCTAAAATGCATTCTTAGGTAGTTTATACACTTAAAATTTCATTCATGTTATCTGGTAAATGTAATTTTTTATCTCATGTAATTTAATTGTCAGTTCTGCTTGTTTTTAAGGAATATGTTATTTTAAAACTTAAAAGTTAGATTCTATTTCTTAATTTTCTGCTTTATAAGTTTCTGAAGACTTTAGAACTTTAGGGGGAGGTAGTTCTCTCTTTCCCTCAGGATACACTTTCTCATTGATTTATGAATCAATGAAACAAACAAAAGATTTGTTGCTATCAGAAATTAATTGGATTTTTATTAATGGTAAACAAAAACATACCTTCAGAAACATAAGCAAAAGGTTTATTCCGAATTGAAAGCATTGTGAACAGGTTGAAGGAAAGAGCCACAAAAGTACCAACTAATAATCTTCCCCTAAAAAGAATAACACTCATTGTTATTTTTTTCTTGGTAATATTAATATATAATTTCAGCATGTAGCGTGACTAGGAGATGAGGGAGCAGAGTGGTCTGCTTCAGTATTTGCAGTCAGAATTTGAACTTGGTTTCTAGCTTTATGACCCATGTTCTGCATATGGTTGCTCCATCTTACATGGGATCCCCACCCCTCCAAAAAAGACCCTTAGCATTAACAATATCTTCTTACAGGTAATTGCTATTATAAATCTTTAGAAATGCTACAGATATTTGGTTTATAGTCTGCTGGCTAAGTCAAACTGTCCTGAATGAAACTGATCAGAACAGATCCACACAGTTAGCATCTTTGTTGCAGCTAATAACACTTCCATCTCTTCTAGAGATGCTACTAAAAAATTTGGGGGATCTAAATTATAGACGACAAGACAGGGCTGGTTTAGCATGTTCGCCTGGATTTGGAAATACTGAGGGACCCGACATCAAAGTAGAGAGGCCTTTTTGTTCCATATAAAAACGTAGGGGCTTGGGAACAGTTAAGGGTGAAAAGAAGGAGTCTTGGGACTTGGGGATTTTGCTTGTGAAATATATATTACCACACTCTGAACTCTAGTATGGGCCAAAGTAATCATTATTTCATATTATTTTTTTTTCATAATTTTCATAATTTTCATAATTCCCAATTAATCACTAGGAATCAAACTTAATAGTATATTGTATGTCAAAAGTAGAATCTTACGTGTGTATCTCGGGCTGCTCCAAAAAGCGTTCTGCGCTAAAAGAAAGAAATAATGTTAATGTATTAAAGAATTAAGTTAAAAAACTTTATTAAATACATAATTAATCTAATAAATTCACAAAACTTTTAAATATGACCTGTTGATTACTAGTAGTGATGAGACAAGCAGACCCACAAGTTATCCTCAAGGTGCAATGTCCAATCCTTCTCTAACAAACCTGAATATGTCTGACTGAATCCCTTCCTTTTATTCACATCTACTTATGACTGGATTTAGTAGTATCAAAGGTAATAAAAGAAGGGTATAAAGAGGGAGAAAAGTCTGAAACATGAAGAAATTGTACTATCAAATCTCCAGCATTGTTCATATTAATTTGTATACCCTTTTAACCAGAATGTCTCACTGGATTCTTTCATATTTCCAAAGGTAGCACAGGTAGAATTTGCAGTGACAGAAACATCATATACAAATGTACCTTTCTTTTAAAATAAAGAGAGCTCCCAACTGTGCCAAGACTGTGGAGGCAAATACAGCCAGGACTTCTAATCTTTCAAATCTGAAATTGGAAAATTAATTAAATTAGCATAATTTTTTCAATTCACAAACTAGCATCTGTAAAACACATCACTCACTCACTACAAGTGTAACTACTATAAGTCAAACACTGTTTAAAAAATCTAGTTTCTAGAATGATAATAAACAGTGAATATCTTAGATTTTAGAAAGAGTACCTATTTATAAAACATATATTCTTTATGGCTTTTTTTCTCTAGAAATATTCATTATCATAATAACAGCTAACACTTAATTGACCCATCTTATGTTAGACACCCAGTCAAAGTACTTAACACATTATCTCATCTAAATCCTTATGAGGGGTGATTCTATCCCTCTTTAAAAAAATAAATAAGTAAGAGATAAGGATCTTGAAGCCCAAGAGTAAGAGTAACTGTTTAGTCATATAGCTAGCAAGTGGAGGAGTCAGATTTTCAAACTCAGACACTCTGGCTCTAGTGTTCATGACTTTAATCACTACGATAAAGAGGAGAGTGAAAAAGTTGACTTAAAGCTCAACATTAAGAAAACTAAGATCATGGCATCCAGTCTCATCACTTCATGGGAAACAGATGGGGAAACAGTGGAAACAGTGTCAGACTTTATTTTTCTGGGCTCCAAAATCACTGCAGATGGTGATTGCAGCCATGAAATTAAAAGACGCTTACTCCTTGGAAGGAAAGTTATGACCAACCTAGACAGCATATTCAAAAGCAGAGACATTACTTTGCCAACAAAGGTCCATCTAGTCAAGGCTATGGTTTTTCCTGTGGTCGTGTATGGATGTGAGAGTTGGACTGTGAAGAAAGCTGAGCACCAAAGAATTGATGCTTTTGAACTGTGGTGTTGGAGAAGACTCTTGAGAGTCCCTTAGACTCCAAGGAGATCTAACCAGTCCATCCTAAAGGAGATCAGTCCTGGGTGTTCATTTGAAGAACTGATGTTGAAGCTGGAACTCCAATACTTTGGCCACCTGATGCGAACAGCTGACTCATTTGAAAAGACCCTGATGCTGGCAAAGATTGACGGCAGAAGGAGAAGGAGACGACAGAGGATGAGATGGTTGGATGACATCACCAACTCAATGGACATGGGTTTGGGTGACTCCGGGAGTTGGTGATGGACAGGAAGGCCTGGGGTGCTGCGGTTCATGGAGTCACAAAGAGTCAGACACGACTGAGTGACTGAACTGAACTGATACTGCCTGTCACATTTACATATGTCTTATTATCCCTAAACTATCAGCTGGAGGCCATGGACTGCTGTCTTATTTATCTTGGTTTTTACCACTATACACAGTTTAATGGCATTCAACATTTGTAGTATGTACGTACACTAAAATTTCTCAAGGAAATAACTATGTTCAGAAAAGATAATAAATAATTAAGGATGTTCATCACATTACTTTTTTTCTCCTCAAATCAGCTGGTTTAATTCCAGGAGGTACAAAATTCAGGAAATAATAAAATAATTAAGGACATACATCACGTTGCTATTGGTAATGGAAAAATGTTGGAATCAACAAAAGACCATTATGTATTACTAAAAATATAACAAATGTATTTACTGACATGAAAGGAAATAAATGAAGAAAAGTAGGTTATAGGAGGGTATGGAAAAAACAGTATGTAAATGCAGCAATGTTATCTGTAGATATTGATAAGTTGATACTAAAGTGCACATAGAAATGCAAAAGGTGAAGGAAAGCAAAGGTCTAAAGAACAAAGTAGGAAGATTTCCACTACAGTATTCCACTGCAAGATTTCAAACTACAGTAATTAACACAGTACAGAACCGATGCAAAGACAGACAAATACACTTTGAAGAGAAAGGAGAATCTAGAAACAGACCAACATATACAGTTACTTGATTAATGAAAAAGTAGCACATAAAAGCAATAAAAAAGAAGAAACTTGATTCAATTAATGTTTTATCAAATTGAATAGCTGTATAGAAACCAATGTGCCTTGACCTCTACTTCAAACCATATACAAAAAGCAAATTCTAGTTTGATTGTTAAGCCTATATGTGAAAGGTCAAATTGTAAAACTCCTAATGACAGCGAAGAGTATCTCATGATCTTGGGCCAAGATTTCTTGACAAGTACACAGAAAGTACTAACCATAAAGGAAAAGACTGATCAACTGAATTTATCATTGAAATTAAAAACATTCCATGCATCAGAAGATAGCTTTAAGAGAATGAAAGAGAAAGAACTCCTATGGATCAATAAGAAAAAATAAGCAACCCAATATAAAAATGGATAAAACACTTTAACAAGCATTTCAGAAAAGAGGTAATCTGAATGGCTAATAAACATAAGAAAAAGTGCTCAAATACTCATCAAGAAAATAACTTAAACCTACAATGAGATACCACTGCACATCCTAGAATGGCTTTTAAAAAAAAGGCAATACCAACAGTTGGTAAGGACCTGAAGCAACTAGAACTCAGATATACTGCCAGTAGAAATGCAAAACCACTCTGGAGAACTGCTTGGAATTATCCTATCTTCTAATGACAAATATATGCAAGTCCTATGACAGTAATTTCACTCAAAGACATATGCCCAACATAAATGAGCACACATGTATACCAAAAGAAAAGTACAAAATGAGCATATGTAGTTTTATTCATAATAACAAAAAGGTAAAAATTATCTAAATTTCTTTCAATAGTTGAACATATAAACGTATATTGGCATATTGGAACATTAGAGCAAAGAACAAGAATGAATTACTGCTATATGATGATACATATTACAATCCCATTTATATGATTTCAAAACTGGCAATAATAATCTGAAATGACAGCAATCAGAATACTGGTTACTTTTCTCGGCATTTGACTCAACCTTAAGTCATGAATGGAGGCTTTGGGGGAACTTATAATGGTTTATATCATGATCCAGATAGTAGTTATACAAGTATATTTATCTGTTAAAATTCATCAAACTGTACAAGGATATAAGAAAAGAATAAGATAACAGTCCATGCTACCAAGAAATTTATATTTAAAGGGGGAGACAAAAAAACAAATAACTGATAAGTTCTATACAGAGAATTATAGTAGTCTGGTGTGTAATGTTAGTCACTCAGTCGTGTCCGACTGTTTGCAACCCCATGGACTGGGTTGCAGCCTGCCAGGCTCCTCTGTCCATGGAATTCTCCAGGCAAGAAGACTGGGAGTGGCTTGCCATTCCCTTTTCTAGGGGATCTTCCCAACCTAGGGAATGAACCTGGGTGTCCTGCATTGCAGGCAGAATTTTTACCGTCTGAGCCACCAGGGAAGTCCAGTCTGATGTGACAAAAGACTAACTAGGTGATCTATTTCAGAATTCATTGTAGACTGCGCCCAGTCACTTAATGATATTAGCACTTGGTAATATTAAGACTGGAATAACAAAACTGGGCTTATCTTGAAAGAATCAGGTGAAGAGCATCTCAAGGAGAGAGAATAGTCTGTATAAAGATCCTAAAGCAAGAATAAGTTATATTCAAATTATAGACACAAAGACAGAGTGCATGACAGTGGTAACTTGAAAAGAAGTAGGTTGGGTCTAAGTCATACACAGCCTTTATAAACAAGGGAAAGGAGTCAGGATTTTACTCTCAATGTGATAGGAAACAACTGGATGGTTTTAAGGAGTAGAATGATAGCATGATTTAGGCTTAAAAAAAACCAAACAAACACTGGTTGCTACACAAAGAATGGACTCCAAGGGTTGGGAAAAGCAAAGTATGCAGACTAGTTAGAATTAGGATGCAGGATGTTGCTGAAGGCAAGAAATGAAGGTAGCTTGGTTAGGATGGTAGTACTGGAGACAGAAATGGGGGTGGAGGCAGATTCTGGATGTGTTTGTAAGTTATCCTGACATAACCTCCCGATGGATAAATGTGGGTGATGAGAGAATAATCGAGGATTTTGCCTGAGCAACTAAGTGGCTGTGTATTTACTAAGATGGGAAAAACTACAGAGGAACAGATGTTGGGGAAAGAAAACAAAACAGGAAATTTAGCTTGAATTTAAGACATCAATTAGGCACCCATGTGAAGTTGGCATGAAGGGAACACTGACATGAGGTAAATCTCAGTGCTACAGAACTGAATTTTGGGATTATCAGATATAGATGATACTTCAAGCCATGCAACTGACTGTAATTATATTTAATTGCTCTCTCGTTTCCTATTCTCTAAGCAATGAGACCAAAATGGGAGCTGTCATGTCCTTATTAAACCTTGTATCCTGGCCACAGGAGCTAAACTAAAAAAACTAACATCTATACCAAGGCGGAAAAACCAACAGCTCTTTCTCATTAATTTTCAGAACTAGAGCTGGGGAAGAGTCCTTTCCTGTCTAGGAGGAAGGTGAGAAGGTTCCAAGTCTTGCTAGAAGTTATCATTCCAGCAGAGTGGAGAAAAATGGTCTGAGAAACCGAACCTGACATGCAGAGAAAAGCAGGCCACTGAGGTAAGAGAAAGACAATGTCCTGAGTGTCCCTGTGCCAGCTTACCTCAGTCTTCCCACACAAGTATATTATCATTTTCCCACCAAATTAGTTTGAATTGGATTTCTGTCACCACCAAAAGCCTGACTCAAGAGTTAAGATTTCCATATACAGATATGTATTCTCTACAAATGGTTATCATAGTAACAGTCCAACTCTATTAAATTTCAGTGACACACAAATATTTTCATTTTGCATTAAAATTTCATGTTCACTCTGTCTTATTATTTAAGTAAATAAAACCTGATTTTGTTCAAAAGAATATAATCCCAATGAATGGTATGGAAAAGAAAGGTTAAGTTTGGTTCAAGAGTTTCTTCACCAAGGTTAAATTTTTCTTTCTAGTTCTTTCCTTGAATCTGAAAGGAATTCATTTCTTTTCCTAATATAATAAAAACATCCGGGACTTCCCTGGTAGTTCAGTGGCTAAGACTCTGCACCCCCAATGCAGGTGCCCTGAGTTCGATCCCTGGTCAGGAAACTAGATCCCACATACTACAACTAGGACTTGGCCCAGTGAAATAAATGAATAAATATTAAAAAAAAAATCCTCTGATGTAAAAGATTATTTTCCAGCTTTCAGCAATTTCTAAACTATAGACACAGAGATCTTAAAATCTTTGTCAGTTTGCTGCTATCACAAATCTAGTCTTATGGGAAAAATATACCTCTACCACTGCATTAACGTTAAAGTGTATCCCACTTACTTTAACATCTAGAAGATACATACACAAAAATCCTTTGTACTTTCTCTAACTGAAATAAGAAATTACCAAAGACCTTAAAATGAACATTTTATGTTAAGATTTGTTTTGTAAAATAGCAAAGAACCTAATGTGAACATTTTACTTTAATATGATTTAAATTTAATCATCTATGTTTCTTATCTAGAATCCTCTTAGAAGATGCTTTTTAAAATCTAATTTTACTATTTATCATTATCACACTAAACAGGCAATACTTATTTTCTACAAATATTCAAGCTAGCTCTTTAGTAGTTTAACTACTAATTTTAATAGCAATAAGTTAGCAGAAAATAAAGTAAATTGAACTTACCCAAATGAATAGGCAGGGCTAGGTTTCCTCATCATCACCCAGTAACTTACTAAACAAGTTATCAAACTAAGTAAAAAGGCAAATAAATACAGCATTAGAACAAGAGCTAGAAGACATACAAAAAGAAATTTGGTTTTCAGAATACCTAAGTTGCTAAAAGTAACAGTGTTCACAGGCTAACAACAAATTATTCTAATGATTTATAATCTAATCACAATAAACACCCTAACATGTGAGTTTTAACATGGGGAGAAACAGAAGAAGTTATGATATACCATTAAGACAGTTAAATAGAATACTTTAAACTCATATTTTCTCTACTCAGTAAGTTATCCACCCTAAATGGTTTCCATAACTGAGCCTGCAAAAAATAACATAGTAATAATTAAGAATATTTACTTGGTTCTAGGCATAAACTGGAGAAGGAAATGGCAACCCACTCCAGTGTTCTTGCCTGGAGAATCCCATGGACGGAGAAGCCTGGTAAGCTGCAGTCCATGGGGTCACACAGAGTCGGACACGACTGAAGTGACTTAGTAGTAGTAGCAGGCATAAACATTTCAACTTTGATAAACTTTATTTAATCTATGTTAAAAGTTAAACTAAATATTAATAACACCTTGACAATATTCTAGATGAGGTAAAGTTATGGTTGCTTTCCAGGTATAGTGGAAATTCACTCTAAGACAATTTACTACAGTGTGAAATTCAGGTAACAACTATCTGTTTTAGATCCATCAAGAAGATTTAGTTATGTGACTGATGAAAAGACATCCTATAACACACCTATGGCACAGATATTGGAGACATCATTGTCCAAGCACTTTGTAATCTTTATTGGAAACATGGGGCTTCCCTGGTGGCTCCGACGGTAAAGAATCTGCCTACAATGCGGGAGACCTGGGTTTTATCTCTGGGTTGGGAAAATCCTCTGGAGAAGGGCATGGTAACCCACTCCAGTATTCTTGCCTGGAGAATCCCATGGACAGAGGAGCCTGGCAGGCTACAGTCCATGGGTCTCAAAGAGTCAGACACCACTGAGTGACTAAGCACACACACACTGGAAATAAGAAAGGTCCCCCAAAGCAGGAGCCGACAGGTTGTCTCTCGATCTCACAATCACATACTTGCTTTGCAGTTATTAATACCCCTCATTTCTTTTCCCATCTACACAGTTCCAGTGGGAACTGGTATGCTCTTACATGTTCCTGCTCCCTAGCAGGAACCTATAGCTGACTCATCTATAGGTAGGCAACTGACCTAACGTCTGGGTATTTTTCTGTTGCTATGTAAATGGGATATCTTCTTCCAGCATATCTTCTAATTGTTTTTATTTGTATACATGATCCATGTTGATAATTTTACTTATTTCACAGATTGCTGCTACTATTGCTAAGTCGCTTCAGCTGTGTCCGACTTTGTGCGACCCCATAGACAGCAGCCCACCAGGCTTCCCCGTCCCTGGGATTCTCCAGGCAAGAACACTGGAGTGGGTTTCCATTTCCTTCTCCAATTTCACAGATTACTTTCCTTTAATTAAAGAAAAGTTCATAAATTCAGTGCAATAAACTCTTCTTTTATTTTTACTGTTTTATTCCAAATAGGACATTTATACAGAAATGTGCATGAAGCACATATGTACATTTTAACAAATAGAAAAAAAAAACCACCCATGTAACCACAAATTAAGGTCAGAAGTAAAACAACGGGGAAGTTTTCTGGACATCTCTTTCTTTTTTTTTTTAAATGAAGTATAGTTCATTGACAAATTCTATATAAGCTTTAAAACATTAAGGAGAGTTTTTAAAACTTACCTAAAAAGATCAAAAATGGTCAGGTAAGTATAGGCAGTTAAAGCTGCAAAACAACAGAAAGACTGATTAAAATGTTACTGAATCCATGGTTAGGAAATACAACAAATAATGGTACATAAAAATATAAGAGGTTTTTAAAAACACAAGAAAGATATTAAGAGGTTTTACCTTTTAAGAAAAACTCAATAAACCTCAAAATCTTATTTATACACTACATAAATTGAAGAACTAATCTATCACTAAAAATACCTCACAAAGATACATGCACCCAGTGTTCACAGCAGCACTAGTTACAGCAGCCAAGACATGGACGCAACCCAAGGGGCCATCAACAGACACACAGGCAGGAAGGAGGATTCCTCATCCATAAAAAGGAGTGCATCTGCCATTTGCAGCAACACAGATAACCCCTAGAGTATATTCTGCTTGGGGAAATAAGCCAGAGAAAGACAAATACTATATGGTATCACTTATATATGAAATCTAAAAAATAAAACAAACAAATGTATTAATCTATAGCTTCCTCACCAAGGGAAGTCCCTATAGTAATTTTGAGTGGAGTATAATCTATAAAAATACTGAATCACTATGCTGTACACCTGAAACTATTAACATAAATCAACTATACCTCAATTAAAAAATAAAAAGAAACCTCCGTTTTTCAAATAGATTTAAATCTTTTGAAAAAGCTCATTTTAAATAATGCCTAACAATTGAACCAAATTTTATAGTTTACAAGGTACTTTTGAGGGACTTCCCTGGCAGTCTAGTGGTTAAGACTCTGCACTGCCACTGCAGGGAGCAGGGGATCAATCCCTGGTTGGAGAATTAATATCCCACATGCCAAGCGACAGGGCCAAAACAGAATATAACAAGGTACTTTTGGAATAGATTCCCTCATTTAAATCTTTCAAGTTGTATTTCAGAATAATATATTCCATGTTAAGGAAGACATACCTTTATTTAAGATGAGAACAATAAAAGTGAAATTAATAATTAACTATAAAAATAAGAACAGTGACATACCTATACTATTAGTGGAACTGCACCACATTAGCAGGAAGCCAGTACATGTTAAGTTTATTGCACCAAAGAGCAGTATCTTCCAGGACTGTGAAAAGGAAAATCATTCTTACTTGTACAACACCGATAAACTTCTTTGGGTCCACTCAAGTTTGAGGATTCATACTCTAATATTCAAAGGAATAAGCACAACCTGTTTTAAAAAACTGAAGGGTTACAGTTTCTAAAACTTCCCAAAAAATTCATCAACCAAGTTATTATCACAATATATAAACCTAAAAAAATTCGAGAAGGGGAATTATTCAAGAGAAAATAAATTCTGACATATAAATTCTCAAATAGTTGAGAAAATAAGATGACATTTGAATATAATTTTGACTCTATAAACATATATATGGAGACAATGATAAAACAAATGGGGCAAAATATAAAGCAACTGATGCATCTGAATAAAGGGTATAAGGGAATTCGTTACACTAATCTGAAAACTTTTCTATAAGCTTGCAATTACATCAAAATAAAGTTAGCCTGCCCATCCACCCACCAAAAACAGAACAATGCTTGGTTATTTACCAAATAGGTCATAAGAAACAGGACTGCTAAAAAAGGAGATTACCACAGTTTAGAAGTTCATAGAAAAGGGAGGATTTGAGATATACCTTGAAACAGCTATGGTTTTTCCAGTGGTCATGTATGGATATGAGAGTTGGACTGTGAAGAAAGCTGAGCGCCAAAGAATTGATGCTTTTGAACTGTGGTGTTGGAGAAGACTCTTGAGAGTCCCTTGGACTGCAAGGAGATCCAACCAGTCCATTCTGAAGGAGATCAGCCCAGGGATTTCTTTGGAAGGAATGATACTAAAGCTGAAACTCCAGTACTTTGGCCACCTCATGCGAAGAGTTGACTCATTGGAAAAGACTCTGATGCTGGGAGGGATTGGGGGCAGGAGGAGAAGGGGACGACAGAGGATGAGATGGCTGGATGGCATCACCGACTCAATGGACATGAGTTTGAATGAATTCCGGGAGATGGTGATGGACCGGGAGGCCTGGCATGCTGCGATTCATGGAGTCTCAAAGAGTCGGACATGACTGAGCGACTGAACTGATCTGAAACAGCTTGGATTTAGTCAGAGGAAGGAAGAATAGCATTCTAAAAATTAAGGAAGACGAGATCAAGTGAAGTGTTTTTACTTTGTTCTGCTCCAATCCCTACATAGGGAGACCAACACTTGTTTCAAAGTATAGATGAAATAGTGGAAGGTTGTTATTTGGAAATGTTAAGTTTAAACATATAATTTATATTTATATATTTAAATAGATAAGGTCAAATAAGGTATGGGAAAGGTATGGGATAGGATGGTTTTATAATACAGATGAAAGCTGTAGGTCTAGAAAGGAAGACCACCACCAGAAGTGAGAAGGATAAGAAGGTAACTCAAGAGACAGAAATCATAAGGCAGAAAGAAGTGACAGTCATGGAGCACAGAGGTAACAGGCTATAAATCTAAGGAAGAAACAAGCCATTTCCTAAAACTAAGGCATATGGTAAAGTAGGACTGGACACTTAAATACAGAAAAAATCTTCACAATAGCTGTTATGGTGAATACGTTACTGGAGCATCAAAAAGAAGAACAATAATTCCCAGCATAAATTTATGGGAGACACCATTCTCGAACTTCCTCCTCAAGGAGGAGCAAAACCAGAAGAGCAGGTGACATGGGGATGTTAGAAACTTGAGAACTGATATGACAAGTTAACAGGACGAGGGACTGTATGCCCAATGAGGACATGACTGGACAAGGGGCCTAGTCAGGACAGGGATTCAGTAACAGTCAGAAAAGGCAGATAAAGCATGTAATACATGCCATTCTCATGCCAAATCAAGCTGTTAATCAAACATTTGAGTATCTATTTTGTAACAGATAGCATTTGAGGCACTGGAGATACAGCAGTGAATGAAACATGGACCTTGTAATCCAGATGGGATGACAGACAAGAAGCAAATATAGGAAGTCAGGCGGTGGTAAGTGCTAGAAAGAAAAAATAAAGCATAGTAAGAACACAGTAATGGAAGATACTAAAGAGCTGCTCATCTAGATAGGGTGGTCAGAAAAGAACTCTCTGATAAGCTGACATGTGCCCAGAAATCTGAAAGAGGTGAAGATGCTAAGCATCCAGACATCTCAGAGAGAAAACGGAAACCACAGTGCAAATACTTTGAGATAAAAGAGGGGCTGAGGACAGCTAGACAGGAGAGGTGAGAGGAGTCTGGGGCTACATTAAGCAGTGTCATGTATGCCAGGAAAAGAACTGGGATGTATTCCAGATGAGATGAAGCAGTGACTTAGCTTTCATTTTAAAAAGCTCATTCAGCTTCTCAACCTGGAATATGCTGCACAGGGGCATGGATGGAAGTAGGAAGACCATTAGAATGTGCTTGCAATAAACCATGTGGGGAATGATGGGAGCTTTGAAGGTGGCTGTTAGAAGAGTCAGCTTCTGTCCTACTACGAGGACAGAGCTGGCAATTACTTATAAAACAGCTGTGAGGAGTGAAGGAAAGAGAGGGGTAAAGGTGACTCCAAGGTTTCTGGCCTGAGCCATTTGGTGAAGAAGTGATAGAAAATCAAAGTTCGGGTTTGATCTTACTAAATTTGAGATGGCTATTAGATATTTGGGTGAAAATGTTGAGAAGGCCATTATATATAGGAATTGGAGGTAGGGAAGAAGGTAGAGGCTGAGATATAAATACGGGGTCATCAGCATATGGTAGTGAAAGTCTCACCAAGACAGAATGAGGCAAACAAGAGAGGCCAGAGTTCTCTAAGTCCTGGGCACTCCAAACTCAGAAGTCAGAAAGATGGGAGGCGAGTAACAAAGGAGACTAAAAAATAAAGACTAAGAAGTAAGTGGGCCCCCCCAGGTGGCACTAGTGGTAAAGAACCCACCTGCCAATGCAGGAGACATAAGAGATGTGGGTTCGAACCCTGGGTCAGGAAGATCCCCTGGAAGAGAGCACAGCAACCCACTCCAGTATTCTTGCTTAGGGAATCCCATGGATAGAGGAGCCTGGCAGGCAACAGTCCATGGGGTCACAAAGAGTCGGACATGACTGAGTGACTAATACTTTCACGCTTTCAAGTAAGTAGGAGGAAAATCAAGGGTGGCAGTTCAGAGTCCAAGTGAATAAAATGCTTTAAGGAGGAAGACTGATTCAAATGCCATTGAAGGCCAAATAAGATGGGAAATGAGGATGACCATTGCTTTTGGCAACACAGAGGTTATTAGGTACTTGTAAAAGCAGTTTCTGTGGATAAGTGGGGACCAGAGTTAGACTGGTTTTGCTTAACAGAAACAGTGAGAAGAGAAACTGAACAAAGAGAGTAAAGACAATTCTAAATAGTTTTGCTTCAAAAGCAAGCAGAGAAAGGAAGCAGCAGCTGAGAGTGGTATTTATGGCATGTAATTATGATGTGAGAAGGAGAAAGATTAAAGAAGGAACAACAATGCAAGAGAAGAAGGAATGGTTCTAGGAACCCTGGCTCTGAGTAAGGCAACAATGGAGGGATGGGCCTTATGGACCAGATCAGACAGTTCATTCAAAGAAATGGGAGGGAAGGCAGAGTGCCGGCAGATGTGCTAATGACAAGGTGCAGAAGTTTTCTCCTGATTGCTTCTTTTCCCTCAGAGAAACAGGAAGCCAGACCCAACAGGTTAGAGTGAGGATGAACAAGTTTTGGGGAGTTCGAGGACAGAAGTGAAAGAAAATGTCACTTAAGAACGTGGGAAATTGAATAAACTAGGAAGATACAGTATGGGCAGTGCAAATGGCATACTTGATCATGAATTTAAAGTGAGACCAGGGGCTTCCCTGGTGGACCAATGGTTAAGACTGTGCTCCCACTGAAGGGGGCACAGGTTCAATCTCTGGTTGGGGAACTAAGATCCCACATGTGCCATGGCGTGGCAAAAAAAATAAAAAAACAAAACAAAACAAAGTAAGACCAGTCAGTACGGTTTTGTGTTTAAGGCTACACTCAGTTGCTTGCATGAGGTACAGAGTAGAGTGGACTTAATAAAGTTGAGGATTTTCCAATAAAGTATGATAGACAGAAGATGGAAACAAAGGGGTTGAAGGCATGTGCAAGAAAATGAAAATGATGGACCAGAGAATCTAAATTGATAAGCAAGCAATTGACAATAAGAGACGTGAAAAAACAGTGAAAACACAGCAGAGTCAATGAACTGGAGGTCCTGGTAAGAGAAGGGGACTGGAAAGACAAGAGACGGTGACTGATGAGTAAAATGCTTGTAACTGAGACAATGGGAAGATAGTTATTGTGAATGATAAAGTGTATGGCATGATCAGGCTTCCTTGGTGGCTCAGTGGTAAAGAATCTGCCTGCCAAGCAGGACTCGTGGGTTTGATCCCTGAGTCAGGAAGATTTCCTGGAGAAGGAAATGGCAATCCACTCCAGTATTTTTGCTTGGGAAATTTCTTGGACATAGGCATATAGTAGGCTTCACAGGGTCACAAAAGTGTCGGACATGACTTAGTAGCTGAACAGCAGCAGCAGCATGGTATGATCATAGGAGTGGGCAGTTGAGAGGAACACAGGACAAGATTTGTGGTGAGGAATTGAGAGGTAAGGATCTTTCATATGAAATATGCAATCACTAAGAACTAAGACAGGAGAAGTAATGAATAGCGATGAGCCAGGTGGATCTCTTCAGATTTAAATTATGATACAGGTTGTCTGTATAATCCAGGTGCTCCTGTATCAGTTTTGCTCCTACTACCTATTCTGTGGTGTACGGTGTTTCACTGAAGTGTGCTTAAAGAACTCCCTGCTTACTTCTGCAATAGAGTTGTTTTCCATCAACATCGTAACTGTCTGTTCTCAAGAGAGCATCCTAAATGGACTAGATACATAAGTAGGTGAGTTAGTTTCCTACCCTTGGCTCTTGAACTTTAACATCTAGAGGTGACAATATTTCCAAATACTAGAATTACTGGCTTCTGATTATATCCCAAGGTTTTATAAACAGGAGATAAAAGGGTAAAAAACAAAGAAGTCTTTAGTATCACAAGACATGGTCAATATTATTGCTTCTGCTTATTATGTTACATAAAGCTAGCATTATTTAAAATTTTATTTTATACTTTTATTAAAAATGTGAGCAAGAGACACATAGTCACTACCCTCAAGGAACTTACAGTATAAATGAGACAGTAATGAGAACAATGAAAACAGAATAATAACTAGAAAGTCTACATTGGTGACCAAAATGGGTACCGATTATTTCTTTATAGTCTCAAAGTTTAACTTAATGAAAAAACTTGTTTTCTGCCTTACATTCAAAATGAGAAAACATGGCTTCAGACCACATCCACTTAATTTGTGAAAAAACTAACAACATAAGGCAATCACCAATTTTTCTTCAAAACTCTTTAAAATCAGAAAAAAAACTAATAAAAGCTGAGTTTCCTCCCAGGCATAACAACTGTATACTAAAGTGCTGTGGTTTTACATTAACAAATTACTTATCCAACAAAAAAAATAAAAACACTGTGATGAATTGAGAGTGATTTATATTTGTCTTAAAAATTACCTTTTTCAACTTTATAATACTGTTGATACAATAAATAAAATTAGGATTAAGAAATAAAAATAACTTACCCTTCGATCAGCTGCTACAAGTCTAAATTCCTGTAATAACTTGCCAAAAAAAGATCTTTGTGGTTTTCTAAAGAGATGAATTGTCCCCTTTAAAGTAAACAAAAAGTATACAAATCAGCATTTAAGTACCTAAGCTTCTGCACTCCTGTGATATAGTAAATCACAACTAACATTTCTTGAATGCTTGATACACGACAAGCAATTATTCTAGACACCTTACATGTATTTGTCTATTTAAGATTCACAATAACCTATGTGGTGGAAATAATTTTTAGTAAACTAAGTACACTTAAAATTCAACATTCAGAAAATGAAGATCATGGCATCTGGTCCCATCACTTCATGGGAAATAGATGGGGAAACCTTGGAAACAGTGTCAGACTTCATTTTTTTGGGCTCCAAAATCACTGCAGATGGTGACTGCAGCCATGAAATTAAAAGATGCTTACTCCTTGGAAGAAAAGTTATGACCAACCTAGATAGCATATTCAAAAGCAGAGACATCACTTTACCAACAAAGGTCCGTCTAGTCTAGGCTATGGTTTTTCCAGTGGTCATGTATGGATGTGAGAGTTGGACTGTGAAGAAGGCTGAGCACCGAAGAATTGATGCTTTTGAACTGTGGTGTTGGAGAAGACTCTTGAGAATCCCTTGGACTGCAAGGAGATCCAACCAGTCCATTCTGAGGGAGATCAGCCCTGGGTGTTCTTTGGAAGGAATGATGCTAAAGCTGAAACTCCAGTACTTTGGCCACCTCATGCAAAGAGTTGACTCATTGGAAAAGACTCTGATGCTGGGAGGCATTGTGGGCAGGAGGAGAAGGGGACGACAGAGGATGAGATGGCTGGATGGCATCACTGACTCGATGGACGTGAGTTTGAGTGAACTCCGGGAGTTGGTGATGGACAGGGAGGCCTGGTGTGCTGCGATTCATGGGGTCGCAAAGAGTCGGACACGACTGAGCGACTGAACTGAACTGAAGTACATAGTGCTAGTAACATCTGAGCAGGAATTCAAATCTAGGAGTTTTAGCTCAGGACCAAAACCTCTGCTGTAAAATAGATTGCCTAGGCAATTTTGAACCGGAAAAGCAGTTTCCAAGTAGCTCTAATTTCCAAGATATTATACCATTTACCTAATTAAAGCTTTATATATGAAAGGTTTGGCAAGTATTACTAGAATCAAACCTCTGAGTTTCTCTCTTAGGCATTCAAAGTATGTGACATCTATCTAGCTTCCGTGGTCCCTGCTAGTATGCAGTACGGTACTAGCAGAGAAAGAACACGGCAGTGGTGAGCACTGAGGGATTTGCCACTCAAGCTCAGGAAACAGTGTAAGAAAGCCTTATCATAAAGGAGCGCTCAACCACATATAGGAAATTAGCCTGAAATTAAGGTAGTATCCAACATCAGTAGGAGAAAGTATGGGTTATTCAATAAATGGTATTTGGAAAAAGGCAAAGATGGGTCCTTACTATACTTCTCAATCTAAGTTTTCAAATATAAAACAATAGTACATTTGAAGAAACTCATGGATGTATAAGAAAGAAAACCCAAGAAAAATAAACTGAAGATCTTTGTTATTACAAAGGTAAAGTAATTGTTTCTAGAGAAAAAAATATCCTTCACAATTTTCAATGGGTCATACACAGTAACTTGACTACTAAGTGCCATGCACTTAAATATTTGGATTTCAACTTTAACAAAACATTTTCCTAGATGGTAAAGGCCACAATCACTATACCACTATACCATAATGAGGCATTTCCATCTCATTAAAGTTGGCCAATTTGACTCAAACACTGGCTTTTTACAGACAACAGAGGAAATGGGAGTTAACAGATAAAAAATGTGAAGTTTCAGATCCAATACAAGCAGAAGTATGATTTGCCTACAGGCAAATACATTTAGAAACATCTTGGTAGCTATAAAATGATATATTCCATTTCTTTAAGTTTGACATGTCATTAGTTGCATTATGTTGAGACTCAGCGAAGGCAGAAAATAGGCTGAGTGCTAGAAATGTGGCACAACAAAAACAGCAAAATGCTGGTAACTGTGGAGGCCAAGTTAGGGCTACATGGGGACTTCATGATATTCTCTCTACTTTTCTGCATGTTTGAAAGTTTACACAATAAAAAGTTAAAGATATACTTTAAAATGTAAAAATAAAGCATCAAGAAAAAGGTATTACCAATTTTGATACCCAAATAAAGATCAGTGTATGTGAATAACCTAAGGCTCTGCTAAGTCAATTCAGTTGAAAAGGAACAATATGCTATTTTAATCTGAGATGTTACTAAATGTTAATGTTAATAAACATACTTTATTCTTAAAGAATTATGAGTGGGATATTTTGGTCCCAAAGATAAATTCTGCTTACTACTGTTATTCTTGAATATCTTCTAACTTCTAGCTCATTTAAAATTATTTCAGTTACTTTAAGTTTCAGGTTAAGACAATCAATAAGGTTTCTAAAAGGCAGACGTCCATTTCTGATGCCATTCTGATAGTAGAGGAACAACTACAAATACCCTAATCTTAATGTCACTCTTTCTAAAATTATATTGGCTCTCCACTGTTATCAAAATAAACACCAAATTTTACAACCTGGAACTCAAGTGTGTTCAGTGAGTTAGCCTGTTTCTTTCCATTTTCTCTCTTGCTCTATTTCCACTATTGAGGAAATTGCTCTCCTCAATTTCCACTATATTGGTGTACTCCTTGTCTCATGATCATATCGATAATTCTACAGTGAAAAGATCAGACTGGTCTAACCCAGGCACTAATAGCCCTGTAGCACTTAGCAAGTTATCTGACCTCTCTGTTTCCTCACCCAGAAGAGAGTAATGAAAAGTAGACTAAGAGACTGGAATAAAGGGACAAAGTACTCAGTTCACTGGTTCACTTCCTGCAAGAAGCCGTATTACGTTATTTAGATGAGTTTTTTTTTTAATGCCACTTGTTTTGTAATTCACCACAGGCTAGCCTTCATACTGTCATCTTGCACGGTAAGTTCATTTTCAGTAACTTCACCAATAACAAGGGCTATATTTCCCCAACATTTTCTAAGATAGCACTATGCTTTGCACATAGTATATGTTATTAAAATGAATAATGGGCAATTTTAAAAATAAAACTTAAATGCTAGTATTTCCCTTATTACTAATGTTTCAAATATAAAAATTTACTGCCAAGGTTACTTATTCATCATTTTCTGAAACAGGTATTTATTGAAAACTTCCTCTGGGCCAGGCACTGTACAAAAGACTCTGGGAATGTGACAGTGAATACATAGGTTCTGCTCTTAAAGAGCTTATAGCCTAAGAAGTGAGAAAGACAAGCAAGTAAATACACAATCGTAACACAGTCTGCTAAGGGCTACAGATGCTACTGGTAAAAAGCAGCCTCATAGGAGCCTAAAGGAGGCACTTAATAGGACCTTGAGACATGACAGAAAGGCTCAGGAAAGAGACTAAAGGACACGTAAGGGATGGAGAACGATTCTTGCAGATAGAACAGCACATATTAATTCAGCGCAAAGGTCTAATTCTTAGAGCACAATCCCCAAGCTGTTCCTGGTAGCTGGAATATGGATATATGTATGTATGCGTGAAAAAAACCTGCAAAGGTAAGAAGCTAGACTACAGATGTCTTTGCTTGCCATACTAAACAGGTCTTTAGCTTGTGGGCTAAAGAAAAAAAAAAAAAGGAAGAATTTTAAGCAAGGAACTGGTATGGTCAAGTTTTAGAAACTTAACTCTGCTACACAGTGGTGAATGTTCTGATGTTGAACACAGAGGCTATTTGGTCAGCCAAAACAGTAAACTTTTACCTATTTTCTACATGTTTAAAGGAAAGATTACAGGAAATTTAGAAAATATTTAAGTAGATAAATAAGACATTTTTTCCATCATATTCACTCAAGGAAAAAATGGAATGACAATACGTAGACACAGAAACATGGTCGTTCTGTCATATACAGGCTATCAATAAGAGATCCATAAATTTTTCTGATAAAATGGTGTGTACCTCTTTTGACACTGAAATCACAATCCACTGCTTACCCTTAGATGAAATTCAGAGAGCTATATACTTGATTTATTAAAGAATAAAATAACTAACTTGTCTAACAAAATTTAAACAGCACATTCCTAAAGCCCTAAGGTATACTGGGATCTACAAAAGCACCAAAAAAGCTGCAGTAAGAGGAACGACCGACACCTTGACTTTCGCCAATCTTTGGCCTTCTCAAAGTTGTGCTGTACCCGGCTATCTGCACTCAATAAAACCAATTTGGAGAGTGGGGCGTCAGCTTCAATAGCCTATTAATCATGCTGTTCATTAATGCAACGTTATCATCACTGCTGTACGCATCACTAATACGGTCGTCGCTACTGTGGACTTGTTTTCAGATCTTTTGTCGGTGTTGTGGTTACTGACACCAGCAAAGACTTTTATTTCTATATCAAGGATATCACGGCAGCGAAGAGTCATACACTCATCAGAGCCGAAAAGTCGTTCTGGAGCGATGCCGGTGTCCCGAGACGCAAAGGAACCGGGTGAGGGAGCGAGGGGGCATCAGAGCTCTGAGGGCACTCTCTCCGACGCTAGAGACTCCTTCCGGGGACCTCGAGCATAATTCTGACGACCCCTCCTCTGGGCAGCTGAAGCATTTCTAGGCCGCTTCGGAACCAGAGAGAATAAGAAGAATCACAAAAGAAACCCTCATTCCCCTGGCCAACTCACCATGATAAGGAGCGGCACAGCTCCCACCGGAAGACGCTCTGGGAGCTGGTAGTTCCCTGGAGCGGAAGGGGCGTGGACATCAGAGGCCGATTGGTTGCGAGCGACGCGGGGGGCGGAAGTGCGTGCACTGGCCTCCTGGTCCGGCGCCCCACTTCCCGGCTGCCCCTGCTTTCTATAGAGGCGAAGGCGGCGGCTAGAGCGACTCTTCCAAGCTGGCGGAGGTCTGGGTGCAGATTTGCCAGCTGAGGTCTTTAGGTTTAAGGAGCAATTTGTTTGTAACTAGAAAAATTTCTTTGAGTCCTGAAGCTCTTTGACCTATGTTGTGTTTTTTAATTTTTGCAATACCGTATGAAATAGGTAACATTTCCATTTTTCAATTTTTCAAGTGAGGAAACAGGATCGAGAAACTTACCCAGAGACCACCTAGTTTGCCATAGCAGCTGTTGCTCAGGCCGACTAATGGGATTTTTCAGGCAGGAGTACTGGAGTGGGTTGCCATTGCCTTCTCCAGTGACAGAGTATTATGTAGTAATTCCTAAAATAATACGTAAATTTTATAGGATTGATTTTACTTTAAAAAGGAAAATAAAACACATTGAAGTATAATTCATTCAGCAAAAATTGAATATGGAACACGTGTGTATCAGGTATCGCCCTCATGAAAAGGATATTCTTGTGGTCGTGGTTAAGTAGCTAAGTCGTGTCTAACTCTTGCGACCCCATGGACTGTAGCCCGCCAGGCTCCTCTGTCCATCTGATTTTCCAGGCAAGAATTAACTGGAGTGGGTTGCCATGTCCTTCTCCAGATGGGTAATAGTAGAGAGTAAGTGCGGAGAAGGCAATGGCACCCCACTCCAGTACTCATGCCTGGAAAAGCCCATGGACGGAGGAGCCTGGTGGGCTGCAGTCCATGGGGTCGCAGAGTGTTGGACACGACTAAGCGACTTAGCAGCAGCAGCAGCAACAGAGAGTAACTGAGTCGCTGATTTAAAGAGGTAGTCACAGAAAGCTCTAAGAAGATTAAATTTGACTTTCAAATGACAAGTCTTTTTGTGAAGATTTTTGCAGGCAGGATAAGTAGTGCAAAACTCAAGTAAGTGTGTTTTAAGATCTGAAATTAGGTAGTGTGTCTGGAGCGTTGTCTTTGAGGGGAAGAAATGAAGAGAATATCGAAGTGGTAAATAGGGCCCAGATCAAGCAGAAATTTCTAATCAGGGTTAAAGAGCTTGCTTTTTTTTCTACCCCCCTCCCCCCCCCGCCCCGGAGTGAGACAGGAAGCCAGGGGACACTTTTTACAACGGAGTGACCTGCTACATTTTGGCTGTGGTATGCAGAAAGGATTGTAGTTGGAAGATAATTGCTAACATTTATTAAAGCACTTATGTAGTAGGCACTCAGGACTTAAAGTGTATTAGCTCATTTAATCCTTATATTATCTTTTCGGGCTTCCCCAGTAGCTCGGTTGGTAAACAAATCGTCTGCAAATACAGGAGAGCCCTGTTCGATTCCTGGGTAGGCAACTTCCGTTGGAAAAGGGATAGGCTACCGACTCCAGGATTCTTGGGCTCCTCTGGTGGCTCAGATGGTAAAGAATCTGCCGCAATGCGGGAGACCTGGGTTCGATTCCCAGGTTGGGAAGATTCCCCTGGAGGAGGGCATGGCAACTCAGTATTCTTGCCTGGAGAATCCCCATAGATGGAGGAGCCTGGCAGGTTACAGTCCATGGTGTCACAAAGAGTCCAACAGGACTGAACACTAAGCACAGCACAGTATCCCTTTGATACAGGTACTGTGGTTAGCTCCTGCTTGGAAAATTGTGTCAGGGTCAAACAACTAGTCAGGGGTGGAGCTGGAATTCTGTACAACCTAGTTTTAAAGTACCAGCTATCCTGTACTTGCTACTCTTGGATAAGGTTAGCATGGGGAAGGAAAATTAGAATATTATTGCTTCACTTACACTGAGCAAATCGTTTTTGATTCTTGAAGTTTCTTTCCAGTTTCTTTCGAATTTTAACAAAACTGAAATCAGACAGTACATATTCTTTATAGTTTGCCTACTTCATTATAAGGATGTACTGTGACTTTTTCTCATGTCTTAATTTTTTTAGAGTATAGTTTTAATGCCTTAGAGAATTCAGTCATAGGCATGTGCCTTAATATCAATTGTGTGTATGTGCTGTGCACGTGGATGTGTACAGTCACTGTCAAGTTTGACTCTGCAAACCCATGACTATAGCCCACCAGGCTGCTCTCTCCATGGAGTAATTTTCCAGGCAAGAATACTGGAGCAGGTTTGCCATTTCCTCCTCCAGGGGATACTCGCGACCCAGAGATCAAACCCATGTCTCCTGCACTGGCGTTGGCAGGTATCACTGTGCTACCTGGGTATCAGTATAGTTAGCTAATTCCTTATTGATGAGTGTAACATGGTTTAGAGGTAAAAAGAAATCTCTCAAAAGTATTTTAAGAAGGGGAAAAGAAGACTCTAATACAGGGAATTGAGTAATTGGTATAAAATCATAGGAAACAACTACACAAAAGATCACAGTGAAACTGAAGACTTGAACAACTCTATATACCTGGTAGATCTAACACATCTAGAATACACCATCCAATTTCCATCCGGTGGAAATTAAAAGAATCATATTCTTAGTCAATGGGACAATTAAGAAATCACAAGAGAACTTAGAAAAAACATTGAGATGAATGAAAATTAAAACAACATACTGAAACTTACTGGATGCAGCAGAGGCAGTCCTTGGAGGGAAATTTATAGCTGTAAATGCCTATATTGAAAAAAACAAGAAAAATCTCAACAACCTAACCTTCCACTTAAGAAACTAGAAAAAGAAGAGCAAACTAAACTAAAAGCAAGCACAAAGAAGGAAATAAAGGGACTTTCCTGGCAGTCTAGTTGTTAAGACTTCATGCTATCTCTGAAGGGGGTGCAGGTTTGATCCCTGCTCAGGGGCACTAAGATCCCACATGCCATGTACCAAAGAAAACACACAAAAAGCAGCCACCTAAAAATATGGCAGATTGAACAGACTCAGACAACGGAGAACTTAGAAGACAGGAGTGATATGTGTGCTCATTGCTTTTGGGGTGTAGTTACTCCAAGGCTTTCTCAATGCAAAGAACTTGAGAATATGTGTACACACACAGACACATATTTACATCTACATTGCTTCACCTACTTTAATATGTCTTAAATTATTGATTCATATTCTTAAATCCAATTCCAACCCAACCATGCAGGTTTCATTCTTTTGTATTCATAACTCCTCTCTTCCACAGTGAGAAATATGGTTCCAATAGGGATAATGTACATTGACTTGTTTGAACAAGTCTCCTGTATGTAAGCAGTTTGTCATCTGTGCTGACTCCGTTCCTCCATATATACACCTCTCTATTCTTGAGAATGTATTCCTCATTGCAGATTGCCCCCACCCATATAAATAACTTCCTCAGACTAAGTGTCCATCATTGTAGACACCCTCCTTATCCCACCTGGTCTGTAACATCCCACATATGTTGCTTTTCCTCATTGCAAAGCCTGCCCTGAACCACAGTGCAGAAAAGAACTAAAATAGCAGGGCTGAGATTGCTATCCTCTGAAAGGCCTTGCCAGTTTGGCCCTTAGTTGGCATCTGGGAACTTGGATTTGTTCTTCCCTAATAATGGTTCACTGTGCTTAATGGGGATAGGCCTAATGTTTTCACAGATGTCATAATAATGCTGGAGGAATTAAGCACATCCTGTGTAACTCCATTGGGAGAGGACTCTTCAGAGCCAGTCTTTGGTTTCCTCTGGACTTTGCACCATACCCTTGTTTCCTTTGCTGGGTAAGAGATGCACCATCATCAGTCTGCCTTAATACTACACAACTTTATGTACGATAAACTTATTTCAACATAATTCCATTTACTGTCCTCTCCCATCCTTTGTGCTATTACTGTTATCTACTTTACTTCTACATATATTATAAATACCACACTGTAAACTTAAAAAAAAAACTGATAGGTATTTAGAAACATAAAGGAAAAATTATCTTTTGTATTTACTGACGGTTATATCATTTCCAGGTATGACCTAAATCAAATCCATTAAGATTATACAGTGGAAGTGACAAATAGATTCAAGGGATTAGAGCTGATAGACTGCGTGAACTATGGATAGAGGTTCGTATTATTCTACAGGAGTGAAAGTGAAGTGAAAGTGAAAGTTGCTTAGTTGGGTCTGACTCTTTGTGACCCCATGATACAGTCCATGAAATTTTCCAGGCCAGAATACTGGAGTGGGTAGCCTTTCCCTTCTTCAGAGGATCTTCCCAACCCAGGGATCAAACCCAGGTCTCCTGCATAGAAGATGAATTCTTTACCAGCTGAGCCACAAGGGAAACCCCATTGTATAGGAGGTGGTGATCAAAACCATCCCCAAGAAAAAGAAATGCAAAAAGGCAAAATGGTTGTCTGAGGAGGCCTTACAAATAGCTGAGAAAAGAAGAGAAGCAAAAGGCAAAGGAGAAAGGAAAGATATACCCATTTGAATGCAGAGTTCCAAAGAATATCAAGGAGAGATGAGAAAGCCTTCCTAAGTGATCAATGTGAAGAAACAGAAAAACAATAGAATGGGAAAGATCTCTTCAAAAGCAAGGGAACATTTCATGCAAAGATGGGCACAATAAAGGACAGAAATGGTATGAACCTAACAGAAGCAGAAGATATTAAGAAGAGGTGGCAAGAATACACAGAACTATACAAGAGATAATGACCCAGATAACCACGGTGGTGTGATCACTCACCTACAGCCTGACATCCTGAACTGCGAAGTCAAGTGGGCCTTAGGAAGCATCACTATGAACAAGCTAGTGGAGGTGATGGAATTCCTGTTGAGCTATTTCAAATCCTAAAAGATGATGCTGTGAAAGTGCTGCACTCAATATGCCAGCAAATTTGGAAAACTCAGCAGTGGCCACAGGACTGGAAAAGGTCAGTTTTCATTCCAATCCCAAAGAAAGGCAATGCCAAAGAATGCTCAAACTACCACACAATTTCACTCATCTCACATGCTAGCAAAGTAATGCTCAAAATTCTCCAAGTGAAGCTTCAATGTACAGGAACCAAGAACTTCTCGATATTCAAACTGGATTTAGAAAAGGCAGAGCAGCCAGAGATCAAATTGCTAACAGCCATTGGATCATAGAAAGAGCAAGAAAATTCCAGAAAAACATCCACTTGTTTCAATGACCATGCTAAAGCCTTTGACTGTGTGGATCACAACAAACTGGAAAATTCTTAAAGAGATGGGAATACCAGACCACCTTACCTGCCTCCTAAGAAACCTGTATACAGGTGAAGAAGCAACAGTTAGAACTGGACATGGAACAACAGACTGGTTCCAAACTGGGAAAGGAGTACATCAAGGCTGTATATCGTCACCCTGCCTATTTAACTTATATGCAGAGTACATCATGCGAAATGCTAGGCTGGATGAAGCATAGGCTGGAATCAAGATTGCCAGGAAAAATATCAATAACCTCAGCTACGCAGATGACTCCACCCTTATGGGAGACAGTGAAGAAGAACTAAAGAGCCTCTTGATGAAGGTGAAAGAGGAGAATAAAAAAGCTGGCTTAAAACAACATTCAAAAAACTAAGATCATGGCATATGGTCCCATCACTTCATGGCAAATAGATGGGGAAACAATGGAAACAGTGACAGACTATTTTCTTGGGTCCCCAGATCACTGCAGATGGTGACTGCAGCCATGAAATTAAAAGATGCTTGCTCCTTGGAAGAAAAGCTATGACATCATATTAAAAAGCATATTAAAAAGCAGAGACATCACTTTGCCAACCAAGGTCTGTGCCGGGAGCCATCTCCTGGCATATTGCATATTGAGTGCAGCACTTTCACAGCATCATCTTTCAGGATCTGGAATAGCTCAACCGGAATTCTATCACTGCCGGGAGCCAGCGTGAGGAACTCCGCCCGTGGCAAAGGTCATGAGGAAGGAGGCTCGGCGTACGCAAAGGTGGGATCAAGCCTCAGGAGTCCCCCTGGAAATTCTCGAGCATCTACCCCCAAAACCAGAGTCTGCCTACTTTCCGCTTTGTGCTCTCACCTACACCTCTGACTTTACAGGGGGCTGTCCCCCACTACCTCTCTCTGAAAAAAAGAGTTAACTTACAGCTCCAGTTAATAAAGTTCCTGGGTGTGATAGTGTTTCAACCTACAAACTCCTTTGCAAGTCCTCTAGCCTGCCTGAATAGGTTTTTCCGGCCACATGTGATTGCTCAGAGCCTCCCAACTGTGAGAAGCATGAGATGTTCTAAACTGTCTAAATACAGATTCCTTTGAGCAGTTAAAAGATTGATTAGAAATTGTATTGGTGAAGGGTTTTTCACTTGTTGGGCCAATGTTTGTTGCTAAGTCTCCATATCCCTTACCTGCTGTGTCCCTGGCAGTGTATTGATTAATATAATTGGTGTAAGTAGTAGCTTTAATGTTTGTAACCTGGGACCCTTGAGTTAATTCTTTTTCTTGTTATAGCCCACCACACCTTTGCCCTATAGGAATGCAACTTTAATGCTTTTGGAGGGTGGCACTTGACTAATCACCTTTAGAAAAAAATAAGTTTTCTGAAGAAAGGGTTTTAAAATGTTAACAGGCCTCCGGGCCAGAAGATGATGCAAATCACCTAAACTTTTGCATATGATAAGTTTGCAGGAAGAAAGCCTGGCTTACTGCATGACTCTACCCCTTTCCCCATTATCCTCTATACATAACTTAAGGTATAAAAACTACTTTGGAAAATAAAGTGTGGGCCTTGTTCACCAAAACTTGGTCTCCCCATGTCGTTCTTTCTATCACCTTCTGGTTGAATTTTTCCTCTGAGGCGGGAAAGCTCATCAAGCCTACTAATTTTGCCTGGGCTTCTAAGATCTGACAGGGGAGGCCTTAGTGTCTCCTCTCCTTCGGGAGAACAGGAGGACGCCTGCGGCCTTCGTAGGTGACGTAAATTCCCTGCTTTGGAATTTTATTCAGCCTCTTTTCTTCACTGAATTTTCCTACTGAGCTATCCTTATTTCAGCCTCTTTTCTCCACTGAATTTCCTCACTGAGCTATCCTCATTCTATTACTCTTTATATCTTTGATGCATATTTAAATAAATAGGTCGCCGATGCCGTCTCTCCTTTGAATACCCTGGATCAGCCGGGGCTGGACCCCAGCAGGTCTGTATAGTCAAAAATAGGTTTTTCCAGTAGCAACGTATGGATGTGAGAGTTGGACCATAAAGAAGGCTGAGCACCGAAGAATTGATGCTTTTGAACTGTGGTGTTGGAGAACTGCGAGGAGATCCAACCAGTCTATCCTAAAGGAAATCAATTGTGAATATTCATGGGAAGGACTGATGCTGAAGCTCCAATACTTTGGCCACTTTGGGAAGAAATGACTCATTGGAAAAGACCCTGATGCTTCGAAAGACTGAAGGCAGGAGGAAGGGGATGACAGAGGTCGAGATGGGTGGATGGCATCACTGACTCAATGGACATGAGTTTGAGCAAGCTCCGGGAGATGGTGATGGACAGGGAAGCCTGGCGTGCTGCAGTCCATGGGGTGGCAAATAGTGGGACAAGACTGCGCGACTGAACGACAATATCATTTCCAAAGTCCTTAAATCCTTCCTGGAGATGTGGATTCCTTTGGAGGATTCCTTTTCATCAGCCCAAAGAATTTCTTAGATACTTCCCCTGGTGGTCCACAGTGGTTAAGACTCTGAGCTCCCAATTCAGGGGGCCCAGGTTTGATCCCTGGTCAGGGAACTAGATCACATGCCACAATGAAGATCAAAGATCCCAAGTGCCACAACTAAGACTTGGAGCAGCCACATAAATAACTTTTTAAAAACAGTCTATTTTAAAGAATTTCCTATGTCAGCCTGCTAAGAACAAATTCTCTTACTTTTTGTACAACTGGAATGACTTTTATGTATTCTGAACATTCTATTTTTTAAAATTAATTTCATTGTCACTTTATTATTTTTTTTAAACTGTCAACCAATGGAGAATGATGAATAATCCGTAAACACACCAAAATATTATAGAGCAAGGAAAATGAACTAACTCAAATCTACCTAGTTAAATTTCAAAAGAAAATTCTTAGTAAAAAATAAAAAACTGACCACAAAGGGTTATGTACATATAAATGATACCATTTGTGTAACTTAAGAAAACAGGTTAGTTTACATCATTTTTCTGTAATATTCATTGAGAGAAAAAGAAGGCAGAAGAAAGGGAATAGGAAGAGGAGGGGAAAGGAGAATTTGCAAAGACAGAATAAGACAAAATATTAATATTTTTGGGTATAGATCAGAGAGTTGGCAAAACTGTAACCTATGGATCAACATTCTAAGTAAACACAAAATTTTAGGTTAACTTTTATTTTTGCACTTATTTTTTAAATTGATGTATAGTTGAGTTCCAGTGTTGTTGATAAGATGGTTGGATGGCAACATCAACTCAATGGACATGAGTTTGAGCAAACTCTGGGAGATGGTGAAGTACAGGGAAGCCTATTGTGCTGCAGTCCACGGGGTCGCAATGAATCAGACACGATTAATCGACTGAACAACGTATGTTTCAGGTGTATAGTCAAGTGATTTCAGTTATATATTCTCTTTCAGATTCTTTTTGATGATATGTTATTGTAAGATATTGAATATAGTTTCCTATGCTACACTGTAGGCCCGTTGTTCACCTTTTTTTTATATAGTATTGTATAATTTTTACACTTTAAAAATGTCAATCCATCATTTCCTGGATTCCACTGTTTCAAATAAAGTTACCCACCATTTTTGCTTTATTCAAGTGTAATGTCATTTCCCTTTGCTGGCTGCTTTTGATATTTAATTGGTTTTGTGCATGTGTGTGTGTTTTGCAAAGGATGTACTCAGATGTGATCTTTGTTGCATTTATTCTGCTTGGAGTTCACTGAACTTCTTGGACCTGTAAGTTGATGTCTTCCAACAATTTTGGGGAATTCCAGGCATTACTGCTTCAAATATTTCTGTTGCCCCATTCTCTCCCAGTCCTCTCCTTTTGGACCTCAAAGTACATGTACATTAGACAGATTCTGTCCCACAGGTCTGAAATCTCTTTCTTTCTCTGTGCTTCACTTTGATCATTATATTAACTGCCTTCCTGTTTTCTTATCTCTGATGTACCCAGTTTACTGTTAAGCCCACCCAGTGATTTTTCAAATTTCAGACACTGTCATTCATTTCATAATTTATAATCACAGACTTTCTATTTGCTTTTCAGTTTCTACTTTTCCGCTAAGAATCCTAATCCATTAATCCATCATTTTCCCTTGTAAATTTTTTAATGTATTTTAAAGCTGTTAAATAATCTTCTGTTAATTCCAAAATAGTCATCTGTGTTTCTGCTTCCATAGATTTTCTGTTGATTATGGATTATATAATTTTTCTTTATATGCTTATTATTTTTGCTGGGCTTTGTGAATTAATATGTTGTAAAGGCTCTGGATTCTGTTTTAACAATGTTTTATTCTGGCTAGCTGTTAAATTACTAATGGATAACCTTGATGTTGTGAAAGCCTGATTTTAAGCTTTGTTTCAGTGAGTTTCTTCCAGTTGTGCCCAGAGTTCTAAAGTACAGCCCTTATTCTAGGATGCTGTCCTTCCTCCTAAGCCATGGCCCTTTCTGGGTGTCAATGGAAAACCAGAGTGTTTACTAGACCCCTCTTACTGGAATTTGAATTTCAAACTCTATTCTTCCAGCAACTGCTACAACTACTCTGGATTTCAACTATTGCTTTCTCCTGGATTCTTTTGACTGTCACACTGCACAGGTATAATTTCAGAATCCAACAAGCTTTTGAAAAGAATTTGCAGGCAGATTTTGGGACTTAGATCTCTCCTTTTCAAAATTTCCCTCCCAATTTCACACTGTTCTAGAAGCACTAACTGACTCCTCAGCTCATTAAGACTGTCACATTCTCCTTGAATTCTATTTCCAAGCACACTGCAGATGCTGCAAGTGGCTCTCATGGTGAAACCCAGTTAATGTGGATTTCTTCTAGTATATGATTTTGTGCCGGTTTTGCCCATTTTTGACTGCTCTCTAGTCTTCTAATCACAGCTTTTTATATCTTGTTCAGAGTTTGTAATTGTTATTGGCAAGAGTCGGTTCAATACAAGCTACTCTTTCAATACCAGACTACAACCTCTGAAATCTCAAAAAGTTTCAAATAAATTAAAGGCAAAATAAAGTTTATAATTTATTTCCAATCCATTAGGATAAAAACTCACTTATGCAGCTGAATCTTTTAATTCATTTCTTCTGAAGAAAAGTACAAAAGTCCAGAGTAAAACTCAGACAAGTATTTGAAGGAAAATCCGTTGACTCAAAGTCCAAAAACAAACTGTAAATGGTTCATTCTGCCAAAAGAATTAGTTTTTGTACAAAATATAATGAATTTTACACTATAAACAAAGACTGCTGTATATTAAATTAGAGTTCTAGTATCTGCTTTTCCTCCAATTCTTTCCAAGCACAAAGCATATCTGCAAGTCAGAAACCTAATAACCCCATTTGGCAGACTGTCTTAGAATAAGCTTTTACCCTTAAGATATCTGGAAAGAGAATACTGATTCTTTCCATTGGCTCAAAGTCCAGTACATCAGTAAGTTTTAATTTAGTTTACAAAACTCTGCCATAGTAACATGAAGAGCACACTAAGGTTTAAACATTACCTTTTACTAAATAATATGACACAGAGCTCAATGCAAAATCTACAAGGTCACAATCTAAGTCTAATATTATTTCTGAAATCCTCAGCAACTGCTATCTTTATTGAAAAAGATCAAACCAAAACCTTACACGTCCTACCATATAATTACTCTACTTTTATGGCCCTTCTATGAGAGAAACACAGCTTAAAATAAAACTTAGGTCATGTAAGTCAAAGAAAATTGTTCTCTAGCACTAAGTTCAATTTCAGACTTGATCAGGAAATTAACTTCCATAGATGGATGTGCATACAGTACTATAATTCTGACTCAATGTTTATGACAATATTAATTTACGTAACATGTGAAGTCTGTTATCTAAAACTTTTCCTAATAAATGAGCTACAATTAATGTATATAATATTATGACAATTTTAAAGGAGTTTGTAGTTTAAAAGTTGTAAGTTTAAAGCACATGGACTTTTAATACAACTTACTACTCATCAATAATCTTTTTCCAAATGAAAATTTAAAAATGAAATTTTATGAGCTTTATTGAAAATGTTTTAATTTGGGATGTTCATCATACTTATTGTGTATATTTTCATCATCTTTCATTATCAGTATTTTATAATGGATGCTATAATGTTTGAGACCTTAAAAAGATACTACTCATGACCTAAAATATCATGGTTTTGGCTTAAAATTTTTTTTTCTATTTATCTCAACCCTCATTTTTATTATCCAGGGAGTTCTATGATTAGAGGAGACATGATTTAAGTTATAGCTACAAACAGCATATAATCATACATCTTCTACATTTAGATAAATCTTTAAGATAAGAAAGAGTAAAGTTAAGAAGTATGGGTTTCTTCATTATAAAATTCTTATCTAGTGGGGGAAAGTTAACTTTAATATATTTTCTCAAAACCAAAGATATTTTTCCTAAAAAAAAAAAAAATTTTGTTACTACTATAAAATTATTCTTTCCACCCATGACATTTTACATAAAAGCACCAAAGACGATTTCTGTAAACAAACTTTTAACCAGTAAACTAATGGCAAATATCCATTTGCCTTTATTACAATATTTAGAAGGCCTTGATATGAGTCTCTACTTCCTACAAGGACATTTTTATAACAAAAACCTACACATACAAACAAGAAATGGAATTACTGTACATTTTTGGGGAACAAAAGGCAGATTAACAGACTAAAACTTTTTAGTTAACAAAGTGAGCACAAGAAACCTATAAAATGTATGCAATGTATAAAAATTCAGTAATTTTTTAAAGTTTCATTGGAGGGATTAATAAAACATGGTAGATCCACTGGCTTGTAATTATCCTGTAAACAGTAAGGAAGTAATAAGCAATAAATTAGAAATGTCTTCACTCCCAGTATTTCCCTTCTCTTGCACAGGAACCACTTTCATAGTGGTTAAAACTGGCTTTCTTAAATATTAGAATAATTCTAGCAGAAAATAAATTCCATTAGGAATAAGTTAACAGTCTACAATAGATTTCTGACAAACATATTAGAAAAAAAATACTACAGATCACAGGAGGACTGGTCTACATATTATATGACAGAGTATCTGAAAACTTCAAAATTTCTCCTTCTTTCACTAAATTTGTTTTGTTTTGTTGCTATCGTATTGCTCTCCAAATTATTTGGTTGAAAGGTAATAGAAAAAATAAAAAGTGAAAAGAAAACATTTTTAATGTCTGTAGATGTATGAAGAAGAAAAAAAACCTTCAAAATTCTTTTTCCTACTACTGTTACATAGGAAAAAGTTTCATTTGGCACACAATTTGTAAAAAGAAAAAAAAAGAAACAGAGTGTTTGGCATTCCAATCACCCATAGTAAAGACAATAGTAGGAAATGAAAACAGGAAAAATGACTATTTTAAGAAAAGATGTCAGAAGACAAACCACCAAAGGCTCTGTGTCTTCTACCATTCCCCGTCTCTGGAACACTTTCATCTGCAACATAATATACAAATTACTATTTACATTACGATTACGTTGGTAAAGAAGACCAGATTCAGTTTTTGTTGTGTTCTGACTTACAGTGCCCATTGGGATAGCCATGACCATCAAGCCAAGAAGGCCTTAAACAAAAATATTCCATTTGCATTGTATACTTTATTTAAATTTATTTTATGGTTCATCTTCTGGGGTGCACAAGTAATTGTAAGACTCTGAAAAGTCCTGTAAACTTAGGCTGACTTTCTGTAGCTGATAAAAGTATTCATCGAAGATGGTATGTTTTTCTCTTGAAAAGTAAACATTCTGCAGGCTTACACAGTGGTATCTCCAAAGTCCTTGTTCCAACGTATGTATGCTTCTAAGGTTTGAGGGCTCACACTGCGTTTTATCTTTTTTAAGGATTCGGTGAAGTCAGATAATCGAATATTTCTCATCTAGATTTAAAAAAAAGCACACAATACAAATGATTATCACATATACAATAGCTGACCCAATGGTGGCTAAAAATGCTTTATTAATGTGAAAATATATATAGACGTATTCTTAGAAAATCATGTCAATCATCTTATTTTACATATTAGTATATATTAGGTACGTTTCCTATTTAAGAAATCCTACCAAATAATATACTTTCATTTCATGTGTTTGGCTTCTTAGGTATTAACATTTTAAATCCCAGTATTTTCCCACTATAAAAACAAAACACAATCATTACAGAAAACTAGACAAAATATTCGCAATCAGAAAAAATAAACACAATCCCACTACTCAGATATACAACCACTATTTGGGTTATCTCCTTCCAATTTTTCTTCTGCATAGTTTCATGAAATTTTACATTCTCAAGTCTCACTCACCACAAGCATACTCTAGCTAAATTCACGTTTCTCAGAAAGGGAAAAGGAGTTAACAAGATGCACATGGGACTCTGAAGGAAATATTGCTCTTAATACAACATGGAGGATGCGTATGTCTAAAATTTTATTATTATTGCTTGTAATACATTTTCATATTAATTTGGTCTTATTTTCTGAGACTTTTAATTGGTTTTGAGAATACAGAATAAAACAAAAATGAGTTAATAAATACCTAATTTTTACCTAAGCATTTTTAAAAGACAAAATGGAATCTGGCACAAAGTGGTCAATTAAAAATTATCACATATTTACATGTATATTTTGCCCCCAAATAAGAAGTTAAGAACTGGAGACAAAATTTCAACTGATACTTATCTGTATTTTTTTTAATTTACATTTTAAAATTTATTTTAAATTTTACTTATTTATGGCTGTGCTGGGTCTTCATTGGTGCCTGAGGGCTTTCTCTAGTTAAGAGAGTGGGGGCCACTCTTGCAGGCCCTAGAACATGCAGATTTCAGTAGTTGTGACACACGGGCTTAGCTGCTCCCCAGCATGTGGAATCTTCCTGGGCCAGGGATCAAACCCATGTCCTCTGCATTGGCAGGTGGATTCTTATCCACTGAGCCACCTGGGAAGTCCTAAAATTTATTTTTAATTGGAGGATAACTGCTTTGCAATGTTGTTAGTTTCTGCCATACATAAACATGAATCAGCCATAGGTATACATATGTCCCCTCCTCTTGAACCTCCTTCCCACCTCCCAGCCCTCTAGCACCAAGTTGAGCTCCCTGCGTCATACAGCACATTCCCACTGGCTACTATTTACGTATGGCTATGGTTTTTCCCATGGTCATGTATGTATGTGAGAGTTGGACTGTGAAGAAGGCTGAGCACCGAAGAATTGATGCTTTTGAACTGTGGTGTTGGAGAAGACTCTTGAGAGTCCCTTGGACTGCAAGGAGATCCAACCAGTCCATTCTGAAGGAGATCAGCCCTGGGTGTTCTTTGGAAGGAATGACGCTAAAGCTGAAACTCCAGTACTTAGGCCACCTCATTGGAAAAAGACTGTGATGCTGGGAGGGATTGGGGGCAGGAGGAGAAGGGGACGACAGAGGATGAGATGGCTGGATGGCATCACCGACTCGATGGACGTGAGTCTGAGTGAACTCCGGGAGTTGGTGCCTGGCGTGCTGCGGTTCATGGGATCACAAAGAGTCGGACACGACTGAGCGACTGAACTGAACTGAACTGAATGAATATGTTTCAATGCTACTCTCTCAATTTGTCCCATCCTCTCCTTCCCCTGCTGTGGTACACAAGTCTGTTTTCTATGTCAATGTCTCTATTACTGCCCTACCAATAGGTTCATCAGTACCATTTTTCTAGATTTCATATGTATGTATTACATGGTATTTGTTATTCTCTTTCTGACTTATTTAGCTCTGTAAAACAGGCTCTAGGTTCATCTACCTCACTGGAACTGACTCAAATTCGTTTCTTTTTATGGCTGAGTAATATTCCATTGTATGCTGCTGCTGCTGCTAAGTCGCTTCAGTCGTGTCTGACTCTGTACGACCCCATAGACGGCAGCCCACCAGGCTCCCCCATCCCTGGGATTCTCCAGGCAAGAACACTGGAATGGGTTGCCATTTCCTTCTCCAATGCATGAAAGTGAAAAGTGAAAGTGAAGTCGCTCAGTAGTGTCCGAGTCCTAGCGACCCCATGGACTGTAGCCTACCAGGCTCCTCTGTCCATGGGATTCTCCAGGCAAGAGTACTGGAGTGGGCTGCCATTGCCTTCTCCCATTCCATTGCACATATGTATACAATTTCTTTATCCATTCATCTGTTGATAGACATCTAGATTGAGTATATTCTTTTTATTACTCTTATAAAACCCAATCTAACTACTTCATATCCTCTCTAATATCAACATTGCATAGATTAAGAAAATCAGTAAGAAAATAAAATGGATTTCCTTGATCTCTATAAAAGGTTGCCATTATTTAGTATTTACATATTTTTTAAATTAGGGCTTCCCTGGTGGCTCAGATGGTAAAGAATCTGCCTGCTCTGCAGGAGACCCAGGTCAGTTATTTAATGGACACTTATACAGTAGAATTTCATGGACAGAGGAGCCTGATGAGCTACAGTCCATGGGGTTGCAAAGAGTCGACCATGACTAAGTGACTAACACTTAGTTAATGCAGTATTCACTATTGCCAGACTTTCAGTGCTTTATAAACATCAACTCATAAGCCAGGACTAATAGCTAAAAGCTGTTACCAAGTTATTAATATTAAGACCATTAGGTTAAAAATAAATTGCATAAAAGTATACATTAGAAGCAAAAACTTTAACAATGTAACCAGACACACATTATTAGCGGAATGATCACAAAAAGGTACATTATGTTATTTTTTATAATTCAGTAGTTTTAAGTTTTAGTACTACCTAAAATTTAGAGACTTCTCTGGTGGTCCAGAGGTTAAGAATCCGCCTTTAACGCAGGGGACACAGATTCGATCCCTGGTTAGGGAACTAAGATCCCATAGGCTGCAGAGCAACTACTAAAGCCCGTGTAGTCTGGAGCCCATGTGCCACAACTATTGAGCCCACACACCACAACTAGAGAGTCTGTGCACCACCATGGAAGATCCCACAGGATGCAAGGAAGATCCACGTGCCACAATGAAGACCCAACAGCCAAATAGCTAGATAAAATTTAGTTTAAAATAATGAAATGGCTTACATATTTTTAAAATACAAGATACAATTCAAGTAGATATGTTACACTGTAATACTGAAATAAATGTACTGTTAGAATGAATTAATGATATTTTAAAAAATTTGCATTTTTAAGCTGTCATTGGAGTAGACTAACACCCAAACTAACAAAAAGAAAGCAGTATGCATTTTGACACACAGTCATTAAATTATTCTGCATTAAAATGAACCCAGGTTCCTAAAGTTGCTGATTCTAGTCTTGGGATAGGCAATTTCAAGGTGTGCCTTGCTCCCAGAAGGCAACAATGTTTTTCAGAGTTCTACAGTAGAGTTGAGAGGACTCATCTTAATATAAAAGCAGATTTTGCTGGCCAAGTGTGACCCATTAAACATAAAATTAAATTGATTTACAGATGTGGCAGGTATCTCCTGCTGTGTCTCCTAATGATTCCATCTCTTGTTATATATGCCCTTGTGGAATCCCTTCCCCTGAGTATAGACTGGACCTAAGCACAGACTACAGCAAAAGTGATGAGATGTGACTTCCATGATTAGGTTATCAAGACTATGCCTTCCATCCTGCTGGCACTCTCTATTCTCTTCCTGGCTCACTGGCTTTGATGAAGCAAACTACTATGTTGGAGAGGCCTACGTGACAAGGAACAGAAGGTGGCTTCCAGCCAATAAACACAGAAAACTGAGGCTTTCAGGCCAACAACACAAGAGGAAATTAATCTGGCAAAAAACAAAACACAAAAAAACACATGAGCCTGGAAGCAGATCTTTCTAGTTTGAGCCTTATAATGACCATAGCCCCAGACAACATCCTGATTACAGCTTTGTAAGAAACTCTAGACCAATGCCTTGACTGCAGCCCTCAGAGAGTTTGAAGTGGAGGATTCAGCTAAACTGTGCCCATGTTCCTTTCTCTGTGAAAATGTGAGATAATAAACACATGTCATTTAAGCTGCTAAATTTTGTGGCAAGTTTTGTTATATGGTAATAGACACCTATTGTCACAGAATTGCCTTGTTTTAAAATCATGACTCTAGAAGAGTTACTAAAAAAAGAAAACAGACTGAATTTATTCTTCAAGTAAAATAGGAACTATATTTAATTGAGTTTGTTCAATGAAGAAGAAAAATGTTGAAGTTTAGGTATACGTATAATTCTCAGGATGGGTAAAGCATAAAGGTTAATAAATCCACTATCAACAGAAGACAGGTTTCTTATCTCATGAAATAATTATGGACAGATTCCTAAGAATTTTTCCTATTCCCTAAGCAGCCACCCACTTGCTTTCATAAAATTTGTATAAGGTACTAATGAAGGTGTATCCAAGCATCCATTTATAGGTTTTTTAGTGGCCTTCCGAATGGTTCAAAGTGAAAAAGTATAAGTGTTAGTTGCTCAGTCATGTTTGACTCTTTGCAACCCTATGGACAGGGGCCTCCTCTGTCTATGGAATTCTCCAGGCAAGAATACTGGAGTGGGTAGCCATTCCTTACTCACAGAAAATGCCAGGGCCAAGGCGCTTGAGACAGAGTGAGGAATGCTTGCAGACATGGGGTTCAGTGGATTTTGCAGAAGTTGATTAGGAGTTAGCAGACAACTTCTTACTAAAAATTATTTGTCAGCTGATGGTTTTATTTCATTACTTATGGCCTTGATTAGCTCCTTCATTCTGTATGGTCTGTTCACGGGACAAAGACAGGCCTAAAGTGTCACACAATAGACCTTTCTTCAATTTTAATCTAGGGGGGCCAGGGTATATACATGAAATACCAAGTTTACCTGTCCTGAGTCCAAGGCAGGGAGAGTGGTGTGTGGGAAAGAAAGAATTCATGTACAGTGTTTATTTTTTGGATAGAAAAGCACATATTAGGTTTATTTTAAAAGAACATTTAAAAAATAATATATAGATGGGATACTGTTAATAATTTATACATAAGTAAAAAAGCCCTCAAGACACTTAGTACTAATATATCTTTAATTAGAAATATATGGAATCAAAATAATAAGTCAGATAAGAGGAACATGAAACTATACTTTAAACGTGAATTTTAAAGGTAACCATAGCTAAACACCAAAGTATATGATATGTGGAATTCTTTATTCCTAAAAAGCTTCATTCATACTCCAGGTAAACTAGACTGTTGAAATGGAAAAGTGCTGTGGTTGCAAGAAGTGTGAAGGCTTTCTTAGTAATGTAGCTGGCTAACCACTATGCACAAGATGCCTGAAGATAAGAACCTCAAATTTACATGGAAGCATGAAGAAAAAGGACAGCCAAAATGTACTCAAATTCAAGTACACTCATTCTCTATATTAAGATTTCACTATTAATACTTGGACAGGACTCTCTGCAATGTGTAAACCCCTTGCCATCCTCCAGCCCATGTTTCTGGGGGTTTTTGTTGTTGTTTTTTTTTTTTTTTTGAGTTCACACTCGAACTCCAGTGGAGTTCTCTTCTCTATTCTATGCCAAGAATGAAGTCTCTTTGGTTGGTTAGTAATGTCTCAGGTGCTATCTGAGCTCTGAGAGATAAGTTACATAATTTAAATCTGATTTAAAATGTCTGAATACATAGTTATGATCATTCTATATATCCAATTCTATATTTTTCAGGCAATTTTTTTTAAAGTAATGCTTCAGCATCTCTTAAGGGGACCTACTATATTTTCAAGATGTAACAAATTATGTTACAATGGAAACTGTATTGCTTTTATAAGAAAGAAAACAAACATTACTGAAAAACTAACAGAATAGAACATCAAGGGGTTAACCTGTTACAAGCCATCTTTACAATGTATAGAATTCTCAAGTTGTCTATAAGTTTGTTTTGTTTAGTATTTATATAATGATTTGACAGAAAATGATTTAATGATTATATATAATATATTTTGTGCATTACCAAAGGACACCAAAGGAGACCGTCATTTGACAGTCCTCCATATTTTGAAATGAAGCAAAAGTAATTTTTTCTGGTTTCTAATCAAATTGGAAAAATCCAGACAAAAGATATGTTTTACAATCTACAGGACCAGACAAAAGAAAGATAATTATAAAATAGTTTACCTCACTGGCAGACATATTCTTCACTTGTTCTGGTTTCAGTTCTGTAAAATATAAAAATGAGCCACTTAGGGAAAAAAATGACTTCCAAGTTTAAGTTAACAAAGTTCAATAATCTAAAAGTATATGTTCAACATGAATCATTATATGAAGAGAAAAATAGATTAATAATAAGAGCACATACAATTTATAAATGCTTAGACTAATACTCTTTCTTAGGAAGGCATCGGTTTCTTCATATATGGCTCAAGAACAATAGAATCTATAAATCTGAAACTAAACTTAAAATAATGCAACTTCTTTACAAAAGTCATTAGTTGTTTTAAGCCAACAAATTTTTTTTTTTTCAGAATAACAGCTAACATATCCCCAAAATACAAATGATTTATACATTAGCTAATGTTTCTGAGTTCACTATCTGAACAAGATATTATGCCTCCAACATAATGAAAGCTTGACTAAAATGCTTTACCCAGAGTTTCAAAATATATTCTCAAGGTTATATTTATTACTCTCTAAAGCAACAGTTCTTCGGAGAAGGCAAAGGCACCCCACTCCAGTACTCTTGCCTGGCAAATCCCATGGACGGAGGAGCCTGGTAAGCTGCAGTCCATGGGGTCGCAAAGAGTCAGACACGACTAAGCGACTTCACTTTCACTTTTCACTTTCACGCACGGGAGAAGGAAATGGCAACCCACTCCAGTGTTCTTGCCTGGAGAATCCCAGGGACAGGGGAGACTGGTGGGCTTCCGTCTATGGGGTCGAACAGAGTCGGACACGACTGAAGCGACTTAGCGGTAGCAGCAGCAAAGCAACAGTTCTTAACCAGTAGTCTGTTTGACCAGAAGAGGCAATGGCACCCCACTCTAGTACTCTTGCCTGGAAAATCTGGTAGGCTGCAGTCCATGGAGTCGCTAAGAGTCAGACACGACTGAGCGACTTCACTTTCACTTTTTACTTTTTGTGCATGGGAGAAGGAAATGGCAACCCACTCCAGTGTTCTTGCCTGGAGAGTCCCAGGGACGGCGGAAGCCTGGTGGGCTGCCGTCTATGGGGTCGCACAGAGTCGGACACGACTGAAGCGACTTAGCAGCAGCAGCAGTCTGTTTGACCGTGAGAGAGATACTCTGAAGTTGCATGTTCCATGTTCTACTTTGCCATCATAGCCAGTAATCTGAGTGCAAACCTGGGAGCATCACCCATCTACTTCCCATGCTGCCTGTGGAAAAGTAGCTGACAACATCTACTCTAAAGTGATTATCACCCTGAGTTTAACATAACCTAAGAATGATAGATGTGGTATTTCAGAATCAACAAATTACCTTGAATCAAAACAAAGCAATGAATGATACACTTTGCTGCAATTTTTCAAATAACATATAATAATAAAAGTAAAAACATCTATTTATATGTTTCCTTATACACATTAATTTCAAGTGATATTAGAATACTGAACTGAAAAGAACCATAAAATAGATAAGAACATTTTCCCTTTATTATTCTTTTTCACTTGCTTAAAAAAGCTCTCTTATTCTTGAGGGGTTTTTATTTTTTTTTGCTGCCAATCTACTATCAAGTTGCAAAATCTGCTGTCTAGAACAAGGCTCACGGTACAATGATCCATGGACTGTTTTTATATGGTCTGTGAGCTAAGAATGGTTTCACATTTTCTGTGTTGTGGGGGGAAAAAAAAGGGTAGGGGAGGAAGGAGAAGGATGAGGAGAAGGAAGAAGAGGAAGGAGGAGAATGGAAGAGCAGGAAAAGGAAGAGAAAGAAGAAACAGCAGAAGCAGTAGCAACAGCAGCAGCAGCAGAGCTACAGAGCATGTGTGGCCAATGAATCTAAAGCTTTTCTCAGAAAGGTTACTTAACCTTAAGTCTAGAAACTCCGTATCAAGTTTTAATCAAGTTTTCCACTGATTCAGCTTTACTGCTTTCCAGTGAATAAAAAAGACTTCTCAATAATGACTTCTTAAACTTCTGAATGGTGTAATTAACAGTTCTAAATGTTTCAAGCTCTGGAACTCCTACCTCGGATAGGACCCAGTGCTGCATCCTTTGCCAAAGCTGTTAGATCACTGCCTGAGTATCCGTTGGTCATTCTGAGAAGAAGAAGGAAGAAAGAACAAGTTATTTTTACCTTTTCAGATTTAAAATCACCACATAATAAGAGGGTAAAACCCTAAAAACCCTGCTTGTCATCAAGCAGACAGTTCTGTGATTTGATTTTTAAGCGCACAGGAAGGCCCACTCACTAAAAACAAAACCTACTGGTTCCTTATAATGCCTCAAATTTTCACCATTAGAATCAATCCCTTTTTATTTTTTAATCAATTTATTTTAATTGAAGGATAATTGCTTCACAGAATTTTATTCTCTGCCAAATGTCAACATGAATCAGCCATAGGTATACATATGTCCCCTCCCTCTTGAACTTCCCTCCCATCTCCTTCCCCATCCCACCCCTCTAGATTGTCACAGAGCCCCTGTTCAAATTCCCAGAGGTATACAGCAAATTCCAATTGGCTATCTATTTACACATATAGTATTGTTAACTTTCCATGTTACTCTTCATATATCTCGCCCTCTTCTTCCTCCCCCACCCCATGTCCATAAGTCTGTTCTCTATGTCTGTTTCTCCACTGCTGCCCTATAAATAAACTCATCAGTACCATCTTTCTAGATTCCATATATATGTGTTAGTATGTGGTGTTTATACTTCTCAGACTCACTTCACTCTGTATAGTAGCCTTTAGGTTCATCCACTTCATTAGAACTGACCCAAATGCATCCCATAAAAGTGGCTGAGTAATATTCCATTGTATATATGCACCATAGATTCTTTATCCATTCATCTGTTGTTGATGTTCTAGCTATTGTAAATAGTGCTGCAATGAACACTGGAGTACATGTATCTTTTTCAATTTCAATTTCCTCAGGGTATATGCCTAGGAGTGGGACTGCTGGGTCATATGGTGGTTTATTCCTAGCTTTTTAAGGAATCGCCATTCCATCTTCCATAGTGGCTGTATCAATTTACATTCCCACCAACAGTGCAAGACGGTTCCCTTTTCTCCACACCCTCTCCAGCATTTATTGTTTATAGACTTTTTGATGAGGGCCGTTCTGACCAGTGTCAGGTGGTATCTCATCATGGTTTTGATTTGTATTTCTCTAATAATGAGCAATGCTGAGCATTTTTTCATGGGTTTGTTAGACATCTGTATGTCTTCTTTGGAGAAATATATGTTAAGGGTCTTTTTCCCACTTTTTGATTGGGTTGTTTGTTTTTCTGGTATTGAGTTGTACGAGCTTCTTGTATATTTTGGAAATTAATCCTTTTTCAGTTGTTTCATTTGCTTTATTTTCTCCCATTTTGAGGCTTTTCTTTTCACCATGTTTATAGTTTCCCTTGCAATGCAAAAGCTTTTAAATTTATTTTGGTCCCACTTGTTTATTTTTGCTTTTATTTCCATTACTCTAGGAGGTGGGTCATAGAGGATCTTGTTTTGATTTATTATGTCGTCAAGTGTTCTGCCTATGTTTTCCTCTCAGAGTTTTATAGTTTCTGGTCTTACATTTAGGTCTTTAATCCATTTTGAGTTTATCTTTGTGTATGGCAATAGGAAGTAGAACCATTCCTTTAGATTAAGGTATACTGCATCTCCAGGAGACTCCATTAAGTTGTAAATAATGTGCCCTGGAGGTTACATCTATAAACCATTGCTGGCCAACTGACACATAACTGCAATTACTTCTCTATAGATTAATGAGTCTCTATCTAGACCAAGAACTGCCTTGATGGAATGAGGGGCAATCAAGGAAGATTTCTTCATCTGTAGGACACCGTACAGGACAGACAGGGTGAAGGAAGGGTCTGGGGTAGAAGACACTGGCAAAAAGAGGTACACCTGAATGGGATGCCACGGTGGGAACACCTGGGCAGCCAAAAGATTATTAAAGGGAACTAAGAACTAGGGAAGTCAAGAGGAAGAGGAAAATAGAACAGGAAAAAAACATTTACTTATCGTGTACTCTGTTAAATAACTGCAGAAACATTATTAGCAGATTTTTTACTGGAATAACAAAGAAGGCTCTCAATATTTCCAAGTACTGAATTTGTTCTTTTTTCATAGGTATCTGGGAACTCAAAGAGTTTTTACTATCAATACTAGCTATTCACATTCTTGTTGAATATTTTAAATTACTTTTTGAGTTTTTTCCAATGACTAAAAATGCATGAGTGCATCTCCTATATTCAGTTTCTACTTAATACACCACTTACTAAAAAAAACTTGAAGACGTCAAAGTTTAAAAAAAATTATGTGTAATATAAAAGAACAAGTTTAAGTGAAAATACCTGGTGGTGTGGGCAAATACGCAACGTTTTACATCTGAAAAATTATTTTAATACAACTTAAATTTATTAAAAAAAATATAGTACCAGCATTAGCAAATAGCTAATAGGTCATGTCTTCCAGAGGATTTAGAAACTGAAATTTAGGTATCATACATAAGAAAATGAGATAAGTGAAAAGATAAAGGAAGTAGAGAATGAAACAAGTATTCAGATAAATTACTCGTTTCAGACGTGTGCTTAAACAAAACAGAAAAAGACTTCTTAAAAATAAAGAAAAGCTGCAGGATAGACGAAATCAAATCACTCACCTAGCAAGTTGAGCTAGTTCTTTTTGGGTCAATGGGCTTCCTTGTTTACATAATAGATTTTTTAATAAAAGTAGTCGTGTCTGAAAAGAAACATTAAAGAATTATCAGTCCTAAGAGTTAGCTTAATAAAATATCCAGGAGTTAGGTTCAAACCCTAACTCTCATTTAGAAGCTCTATGATTTCACACAAAACACTCTACCTCTTACAGCCTCACTCTTATCTATTAAAATGACAATTTTTTGAAAGTTCCTAAAAGAGTTAAAACTAATCCAAATAAAGCACTAAGTAAATAGCTGCTGCTACCACCAAGGGTGTTAAGGGTCTGAGATAGACAGCCACAATTTAAAGGTATGGATTCATACAACATGGACTCTCACCCACTTTAAGCTAAAATTCAGTGACTTTTAGTAAGATTAGAGTTGTGCAACCATCACCATAATCCAATTTTAGAACATTTCTATCACTCCAAAAAGCTCACCTGTGTCTGTTTGCAATTAATTCTGACTTCCACCCAAAGCCTTAGCTAACCACTATCTACTTTATGTTTCTAGAAATAGCCTTTTTTTAGACACTTCATATAAATGGAATCATATAATAGGTAATCTTTTGCATCTGGCATCCCTCACTTAATAAAATAGTTTTGAGGTCCATCCATATTACAGTATGTGAAAGTACCACATATGGAACAGTATGGTACCATTTAGCAATAAACGGAATGAGCACATTTGTTTATCTATTCACCAACTGATGACTAGATTTTTTTGCAGTTCTTGGCTATTATTTACAATGCTGTTGTAAAAATTCTTGTACATGTCTTTATAGATACATGTTTTCATTTCTTCAGTAGAATCTTATGAATAAAATTCTGGAGTCTTACATGCATGCTCAGTTGCTAAGTCGTGCCCGACTCTTTGCGACCCTATGGACTGTAGCCTGCCAGGCCCCTCTGTCCATGGGATTCTCCAGGCAAGAATACTGGAGTGGGTTGCCATTTCCTCCTCCAGGGGATCTTCCTGACCCAGAGACTGAACCGCGTCCTCTGCGTCTCTTGCACTGGCAGGCAGATTCTTAGGCACTGTGCTACCTGGGAAGCCCGTGGAGTCTTACAGTAAGTTCATCTTTTTAAGAAACTGCCAAACTTTCCAATGCAGCTGTACCATGTACTAGAAGACTTAATAATATTAAATGGTAGGTCTTGTTTCTGCCTAAAATTAAAAAGTTCAAACATGGATACATACCTCCTCATTTGGCAAAGACACATAAACCCGTTTGGTAAAACGCCTAAAAAAAGGATTCAAGCAATCTCAGAAATACAGTTTTGAATTTAAACAGCAAATAACAAAAACAAAGCTTTAAGTATAGTGCTCAAGGCATTTGAATACATTTTAGTAGTCATCAATGTAAAAAGTCACTCTTTTAAAATATTCTAGTTAAATACATAAAATAGGTAACTAATAAGGATCTACTGTATATACCACAGGGAAGACTGCCCAACACTCTGTAATGACCTACATGGGGAAAGAATCTGAAGAAGAGTGGATATATGTATATGTATAACTGACTCACTCTGCTGTACACCTGAACCTAACAGAACATTGTAAATCAACTGTACTCCAATAAAATTTTTAAAAATTCCAGTTAATGTTTAAAAATCCTTAGTATTGGCAGATTTAAATTAACCATTTGTGTATCTGTATTTTTTAACAGTAGTAACACTTTAAAACAAAATATCTGATATAAGAAGTTGAAGAAACAGATCTCTGCTATCTCCGTGAAACTAAGAACAACTAAAACCAACGAGAACAACAGAAACAGAAACGTAAAGTCCATCATCAGCAAAGTAGGGAATGTTTATAACTAAAATGTATGAAGAAGGCCTGCCTAGGGCAGTGAAAATTACACGACAAAGGTGAATGTAGACAGGACCCGCCACTGCGAATTCCAGACACGGCTGTCAGAGCAGTTTTCCAGAGGGAACAGAGAACACTCTGAGGGGAATAAAACTAACCTCCCCACATTTAAACAAGCATGTGAGGACTGGCTCTGCAGACCATGTGGCCCTAGTCAGCAGCAAAGGAATGACAAGGAAGATGAGACTGAACAAAGAAACTCAAAGACACAACATCTTTGTAAGAAGATATCAGTCAGTCTGGCAAGAGGACAAGCTGTCTTGCAATGGCCAAATCTTTTTCAGTGGAAGAAGACTAAATCGACCCAGTCTCTTATTTACATACATGTACACTTCTTCACCAGGTGCGGCTTTGTTGTCAGTCAGGGAGATGGCCCACCAGTCCACGGTATATAGGACAATTCAAGATATTTGCCTTGCTATCTTAGTTTTCTAGCTCTTCTACAACATCCTTTCAAAATTACATTCTCCAAGAAAACTCCCCTTATTCAAATAAAATAGGCAAAACAGACAAAAGCATAGGACTGATTTTAAAAAACAGTACCAAAAAAAGAGGGGAAAGAATACAGTAAACATAAAATAGATAAAATGAAGAACATGCAGAAGAGGATTTTGCCATAAAGCAAATTAAAACTGTGACCAAATATCTTCCCAAGAAAATAATTTAATGAAAAAAAAAAAAGGCTCCTATGAAATTAGAGCTCAATGAGATAGAAAGATTCAAAGAAGTAAGACAACAGAAGATGAAAAATGGGACTGCAAAAAACAGGAAAGCAATAAAAAAGAAAAGAAAAACCACCACAAAAACAAAGGTCACAAAAGTAAAAGTAGTAGTAGAAAGGAGATTAGACACTAACCCTACTGGGTTAACCCATAAATGTGAATAAAAGCAGGCTGGCTTCAGACTTTCACACTGCAACATCCAGTCCTAGAAACAATAGGCAATGTTACAAATTCCTCAGGAAAGGAACGGGAGGTCCAAGAATTTTATGTTGAGTCAAACTGTCCTCCCAGTAGAAAGGGAACACATTTGCTCAAACACATGAAGAGAGAATGCAGCTCCCATGAACTGTGTTAGCAGGGTAAAAATCAGTTTTGGAGTTTTAAGATACTTTAATTCAACCCAGAAGAAATAAGCAATTTGCCTAAAACCATAAAGTTAAAAACAGTTTTCCTGGTATCATGCTGGTCCTGTCCTCAAAAGTTTTGTTTACTAACAAGAAGCCAGAGGATGGATATAGAGAGGAAAACAATGAATTTAGTCTTTACACTGAGAATGAAAGACAGAAGAAATACGTGAGACGAATGAAGGAGTAAATACATCTGTAATAAATGTGCGCATTTCCCCATGAATTTCCCTACCTGAGAACAGCTTCATCAAGCTCTTGTGGCCTGTTGGTTGCACCCATTACAAGCACTCTGTCATCTCCAGCAGACTGTACCTGTAAGTCAAAATTTTTTTCAATACTTTTAAAGTAATAACAAAGAAAAACACAATAAAGATATCTATTTCTAATCTGGGCCATTCAATTGGAAAATACATACATTACAATGCTACCACATAAAAATATCATAATCAATACGTACACCATCAAATTCTATTAGAAATTCAGTTTTTAGACGTCTGCTAGCATCATGTTCTCCTTCTCTTCTTTCACACAAAAGACTATCAACTTCATCTAGAGGAAATACAAGGATGGAACTTTAATTAAAAGCCAAGCTACATGAGTTATCTGAGATTAACCTAGTTTATTATACATTTAGGATACATTAGGTTATTAATATAATGTATCCTACTCAATTTGTTGGACAGTCTTTAACCTTGTGCTTTTTGAAAACTTTTTACTTCTGCAACTATACTTCAATAAAAATTTTAAAAAACTTTTTACTTCTGAATAATCTTTCTTATCATTCCCTCACATTTGGAAGAAGGGAACTTTACAAATGTTCAACTAAGCTGTTGGAAGACATGTTCTTACCTATAAAAATTATGGAAGGTTGAAGTTCTCGAGCCACAGCAAATAGAGCTCTCACCAATTTCTCTCCTTCTCCTACCTAAAACAAGGCATTGGACACTGTTAAATCAATAAAATGCAAGATTGTTCCTTCCAGCTTTTTTAATTTCACTACTGAAAATCTAGTACCTAGGAATTTAACTTCCCTTCTTTGCAGCAACCAAAGATTTGGTTAAAGAATAGGGGTGAGGGGGGTTACTGATTGATCCTTAGAACACCAGTAAATAGACTACTTATTTATTAAGAGAATCTGGTGAGTACTTAAAAAAAAAAATATATATATATATATATATATATCTCTCTCTCTGTCTTGTTTCACTATGCATTTCTAAGACTTGAGACTGGAGTAACTATTGGGGTATAACTACTGAGAAGAGGGAACACCAGAGGACAGAGGGATGCAGCACTATTCCGTAAGCCGTAGGCTGCAGGGTGTATTTATAGAAGCACGTAAGTTGGAACGTGCTCTCCTAAACAAAACTTGCTTTACTAAAAACATCTTGAAAATCCATTCTCACAATATCACTGTCAATAAATGTTAAAGCATTTCTAGGTGGTCCAGGTGGTCTATGAACACTCCTTAAGACATTATCAGGGGCTTGAACACTATACTAAAGCCATTCTATGCACCAAAGCATCTATGCTCTGAAAGGGTCATGAGGTTTGCGGTAATCTACTACAAAAACTACTTTGTCCTCTAGGTGGCATCTATACTTTTTATTGAAAATTAAATTATAAAGAAAAACAGGAAAAGCCTCAGATTTAGAATCTGCAAAACAAATATTCCCAGAGCCAGAAGGAACTGAGAGAGATGACCTCTTATGACATCAACCCTGTAAGATTTCCCTGGTGATCCAGTGGTTGAGTCCACCTGTCAATGCAGGGAACCTGGGTTCAAACCCTGATCTGGGAAGATTCCACATGCTGCAGGAACAACTAAGCCTGAGGGATACAACTACTGAGCCTGTGTTCCGCAACAAGAGAAGCCACCACAATAAGAAGCCTGTGCATCGCAACAGGAGAGTAGTCCCTGCTTGCCACAACTAGAGAAAGCCTGTATGCGGAAATGAAGACCCAGCCTAGCCAAAAATAAGAAAATACATTAAAAAAACAAAACAAAACACTTTATAAAGGAAGTAAAACCTCAAGTGATACTTTCTTAAGGCCAGTTCCGTAGGTAAGTCAGGTTGGCATCCCTACCTCCTAACTTCCAGGACAGTGTTCTCTGTTGTAGGCTAATATAGGTAACCTACTGTAACAACAGTTTTACTTGTAAAATTTCACACAGGAAGCAAAATTTAACCAGGAGAAGTATCACTGTATAGTTACTTTTAATTACTTTACAAAACTGAGACCTCTGCCAGTACCTGATCTTGTACTCCTATACTCCAAATTTCTATTGTTCAAGCGAGCTAGTCCGTGGTATTTTAATACACAACCCTAACAAACAAATCTCACAGAAAAATTTCACTTTTACTTAAACGAGCCTAACAAAGGCACATAACTTTCTACTTTGAAGAGTAAAAAAAGAAGATATTTAAATAATATGTAAGTAATAGATATAAAACTCATAGAAAAACATCTTTGTGTAAGGTTATTGCCATTTATTCTTAACACAGTAACATTTAGACAGTAACTTAAAGCATGACAATACTGGAAAAAGAACACTCACATATTTTGAAGTTAAACTTGCAGCACTTATATTAAAGAAGGTTGCATTAGATTCTGCAGCTACTGCTTTAGCCTTTAAAAATCAGAAGGGTAAATATATTAGTTCAATTGCTTTAAAAAGATAACTACATGTGATCAATTTAATTTCTAGAAAACATTTCCTAAAAACATAAGGTATGACACAATTTCCAACAAATAGCAATCAATGTATTTCCTTCTCAGCAATGAGAAAAAGGTGCAGGAGGAGCTGTGCTTCTTCTCACTCTCTTTTTCTCTAAGAGAGATGTCAAAGGGACAGGTTGAAAAAAAAAAGAAGGGTGTGTTATTCTCTTCCCAGTTATAAAAGATATCTGGTTAGAGAAAGATAAACAGCTGAAGGAAAAAGTTACTCTTTCCCTATTTAGTTTTCCCTGTAGCAGAGTCATGCAGGAAAAGAGGTATTCAGATCCTAGCAAAAACTTCTGGCAAAACGATATAGAAAAAAACAATCTGTTGTATGTCAGTTATGCCTCAATTAGAAAAAAAGAAAGGGAGAAATCTGTTATCAGGCTGATTATTTTATTTAAATAAACCTGCTAAAATAGTAAAAAAAAAAAAAAAAAATCAGAGATTAGCAAGATACTCAATATAGTAAGGTAAGCTCTTCTAGGGCAAAATTTTAATATTTAACTTGGGAAAACAATGAAAATTATACTGTTCCCAGTATCAAACTAATACTGGAGATAACATACATGGTTTTTTTCCTATCTTCATCATTAAAAACTAACTTAAAACCTGGGAGTTCCCTGGTGGTTGAGTGGTTAAACTCAGTGCTTTCACTGCCATGACCCTGGATTCAATCCCTGATCTGAAAACTAAGATCCCACAAGGTGTGCAGTATGGGGGGAGGGGAGGGAGGGGAGAGGGAGAAAGTATATAACAACAAAAGGCAAACCATAAACAACAGACTCAGTGACAATGAAATGTTTCTTTTATTCATATTATACCCTTAATATCTCAATAGAACTTGCCAATTTAAAAGGGATTCTTACCAGCATTGTTTTCCCATTTCCAGGTGGGCCAAAGAGTAACAGTCCTCTGGCAGGAGCCCTAAGCCCTGTGAACAACTTAAAAATACATACTTTAGTTCATAACTGTGATTCTAGAGACACTTTTTCCAGACATTTTGAGTATTATTTGTTATCTAAAAAGTACTATTTGTGATCAGTAGCATCCTCCAAAAGAGAGCTGCCCAGAGCTCTAAAGAGAACATATTATCAATAAATTACTACAATTACCCCAAACAGAAGAAAACAAAGTGAAGTAAACCCAAATTCTTATTGAACAAATTGAAAGCAACTGAGCTTCCCTGGTGGTCCGGTGGTTAAGAATCCGCCTGCCAACGCAGCGGACACAGGTTCAGACCCAGGCCTGGGAAGACACCACAGGCTGTGAGGCAACTGCCCGTGAACCACAACTGCTGAGCCTGCCAGCTGCAACCACTGAACCCTGTGTGCCCTAGCGCCCGTGCTCCACAATAAGAGAAGCCACCACAATGAGACGCCCGTGCACAACAGAAAGTAGTCCCCGCTCACTACAGCTAAAGAAAGCCCCCTTGTGCAGCAGTGAAGACCCAGTACAGCCACGATCAAAATTAAAAACATTTTAAAAGTACATTTAAAAAACTGAAAGCAGGCTGATTAAACAAGACATACGGAACAAAGAATGCTTCTCCCCTTCTTTTAGAGATCTCACCAAAATAACAGTAAATGAATAAAAAAAGAAATACATCTTCAAAACAAAACAAAACAAAAATACAAAAGGAAACAACAGAGGACACAAATTTCTGTACATGGTGAGTTGATAAAGTGTGGTAAATTATTTAATGGAGTTGAGGGAGCTAAAACTAAGCACCTGCTTGTGAAGGGATACCTAGATACCAGGAGCAAGCTGACATGAACAAAAAACCCTGGAAAAGCTCTGGAATTGGAGGAATCAGGTATGGGAGAAAGCACTAGTAAGGCAGTTGGCCAAAAATGGGGGACTGATTGAAAGTTTGTGTGAGGAACAACGGAAACCATGCTCCTGCCCTGACCAAGAGCACGCAGCGTGTACTGCTCTTCCACAACAAAAGGAGGCAGATACTTCCTTCTCTGCTGCTGAGTCACTTCAGTCATGTCCGACTCTGTGCGACCCCGCAGACGGCAGCCCACCAGGATGTCCAGTCCCTGGGATTCTCCAGGCAAGAACACTGGAGTGGGTTGCCATTTCCTTCTCCAATGCATGAAAGTGAAATCGCTCAGTCGTGTCCGACTCTTAGCGACCCCATGGACTGCAGCCCACCAGGCTCCTCCGTCTACGGGATTTTCCAGGCAAGAGTACTGGAGTGGGGTGCCATTGCCTTCTCCATTCCTTCTCTAGAGACATTAAACCATAGTTGCCAAACTCAAGGGCACCAGGCATGGCAGGCATGAAGGGTGAAGACTCAACTGATAACATTTTACTGAACAGTGAAAGTGTGTGTACTTTTAAGTTGAACCATATGAAGTAACTGATATTCAATTTAGAGACAAAATTTTATTTGAGTGGGTTCAGGTTTACAGAAAATTTAATGGAAAGAATAGAGTTTCCATGTAACTCCTCACCTCCCCCACCTCCACTATTATTAACATCTTGCATTGGTATGGCACATTTAATACAGCTAATGAATACTGATACATTATTATTAACCCAAGTTCATAGTTTACATTAGGGTCCACTATTTGTGTCAAATATTTACCATTAGTTTCATGTAGAACAGTTTCACTACCCTAAAAACTACCTTCTCCACCATCTATTTAACCTTCCTGCCCTCCCTACGAATGCTTGGCAACCACTGATCTTTTTACTGTCTCCATAGTTATTCTAGTTGGAATCACACAGTATTAGACTTCTAAGATTGTCTTCTTTGACTTAGCAATATGTACTTAATGTTCCTCTGTGTATTTTCATGGCTTGATAGCTCATTTCTTCTTAGTGCTGAATAATATTTCATTATCATGGATATACCATAGTTTGCTTATACATTTAACTACTGAAAACCATCTCGAATGAACAAAGGTTAAAGTATTTGCTTTAAGTAATTCTGAGAATAAATTAACTCAAGAATGTATTTTTAATATTATTTATCTCATTCAAGCCACTTTTAGTGTTCAGTAACTTAATTATTGTTGTTGAGAAGGTCTTACAACTAGCTGAGAAAAGAAGTGAAAGGAAAAGAAGAAAAGGAAAGATATATCCATCTGAATGTAGTTACAACGTGAAGTCAAGTGGACCTTAGGAAGCATCACTAAGAACAAAGTTAGTGGAGGTGATAGAATTCCAGTTGAGCTATTTCAAATCCTAAAAGATGATGCTGTTAAAGTGCTGTGCTCAATAGGCCAGCAAATATGGAAAATTCAGCAGTAGCCACAGGACTGGAAAAAGTCAGTGTTCATTTCAATTCCAAAGGTCAATACCAAAGAATGTTCAAAGTACTGCACTATTGCACTGACTTCATATGATAGCAAGGTAATGCTCAAAAGTCCTTCAAGCTAGGTTTCAACAGTACGTGAACTGAGAACTTCCAGATATACAGGCTGGATTTAGAAAATGCAGAGGAACTGGAGATCTAATTGCCAATGTCCATTAGATCATAGAAAAAGCCAGGCTATTCCAGAAAAACATCTGCTTCACTAACTATGCTAAAGCCTTTGACTGTGTGGATCACAAAAAATTGTGGAAGATTCTTAATGAGATGGGAATACCAAACCACCTTAACCTACCGCCTGAGAAATCTATATGCAGGTCAAGAAGCAACAGTTAGAACTGGAATGGAACAATGGACTGGTTCAAAATTGGGGAAGGCGTACGTCAAGGCTGTATACTGTCACCCTGCTTATTTAACTTACATGCAGAGTACATCATGCAAAATGCCAGGCTAGGTGAAGCACAAGTCAAAATTAAGACTGCTGGGAGAAACATCAATAACCTCAGATATGCAGATGACACCACCCTAAGAATAGAAAGTGAAGAGGAACTGAAGAGCCTCTTGATGAAGGTGGAAGAGGAGAGTGAAAAAGCTGGCTTCAAACTCAACATTAAAAAACTAAGATCATGGCATCGGGTCCCATCACTTCACGGCAAATAGATGGGGAAACAATGGAAACAGTAACAGACTTTATTTTCTTGGGCTCCAAAATCACTGTAGATGATGACTGCAGCCATGAAATTAAAAGACACTTGCTCCTTGGAAGAAACGCTATGACAAACCTAGACAGTATATTAAAAAGCAGAGACATTACTTTGCCAACAACAGTCTGTATAGTCAAAGCTATGGTTTTTCCAGTATACGGATGTGAGAGCTGGACCATAAATAAGGCTGAGCACCAAAAAATTGATGCTTTTGAACTGTGGTGTTGGAGAAGACTCTTGAGAGTCCCTTGGACTGCAAGCAGATCAAACCAGTCAATCCTAAAGGAAATCAATCCTAAATATTCATGGGAAGGACTGATGCTGAAGCTCCAGCACTTTGGCCACCAGATGTGAAGAACTGACTCATTGGAAAAGACCCTGATGCTGGAAAAGACTGAAGGCAGGAGGAGTAGGGGATGACAGAGGACGAGATGGTTGGACAGTATCACCAACTCAATGGATATAAGTTTGAACAAACTCTGGAAGATGGTGAAGGACAGGGAAGCCTGGCGTGCTGGAGTCCACGGCGTTGAAAAGAGTCAGACATGACGGAGTGACTGAACAAAAACAAAATTATGATTCTGTGTTTTTAAGATGAAATAAAAATTCCAGCACTGTAAAAAAATGAATAAATTCATCATGATGCCTGTCATACCCAACTTTCCAATCTAGCCTAACAATGTCCCCATTGTGATCCATGCAAGCTCCCCACTGTGGAGAATTGAGAATAAAGCTGATCTGCTGCACAATGAAGGTGCTTTATGAAATAAGCTCTGACCCATGATCCATTTTACAGTCTACTGAAATGATGAAAAGATGAGCTAGGACAATCATATTCTCTTTCTCGGGAATCTTAACAGGAATTATAAAAATGTTCAAATTGGCAGATGCAGAGATAGACAAATGGTCCCAATCCTGAGATCTGGCTCTACCTCAGATGCTGTTTCTCCTTAAGCTCCAATTTAGTACAGTTACTAAAGCTTCTGCCCCGCCCAAGCCTAGATTATTCAACTTTGAAATTCCAGTTTTTTCAAACAGTATGGCCCTACCATGGAAATATTCCTAAATGTAAATTCATATGCTGTTTGACCTTACTCTCCACTTTAGATATGTTCCTTAAAGCTATGCATAGAGCAGAAGCTGAATGACTTCTAACACAGTCCAGATATTTCCTTACTACCTTTACAATTTTAGATATATTTTTGTACCCTAAGAAGAACATCATTTATAATAAAGCCCATACTTGAGACTGATCCACCAATTAACTAAAATGTAGAGAAAGAAATTTAGGTCTTAGGACTAGTTTCTTTGGCAACAAATGGACTAAACGACTGCTAAGATCCTTTTCAGGTCTGCGGTTGCATGAATCCTTTCAACAAGCATTTTTTTGGTCAATACTCAGTCTGCTGCATTTACTATGCTTATATATAACCCTAGGGAAAAAGTTAGCCCAAAATACAAACCATCATATGTTTCCTCAAAGTGTGGCCTGAGGTGGTACAAGGGACAAATTTGGCTACTATAAAGACAAATGCTTTCCACCTTAATAATTCTTATTATTTTATTGAGTATTAAGAATATTCAATTAGTATATTAAACCAGTGATTTCCTGCACACTGCTTCTTAGAATGAGCAAGAGGTAAAAGAAAGTAGAATCAACAAATAATAAATTTCAGTATAGTTGGTGCTCACAAGTTACAAACAGTATGAGAATGACAGAGACTATAGAAAAATAGGGCTACACAACCTTTACACGTTCGTTTAAGAGTGCATTCACAATAACGTGCCATATAACATCTATGTTCATTAGATTCTGTAAACGAGTCCACAAAGACTTGATAGCTCAGGAGGAAGAGAAACAGCTGACCCAGACTGGATCCTCAGATTTATTTTTTGCAATTTTTTTAGAACAGCATCAAATATGAAATCTGTGAATTGTGAAAATCCAAAACAATACCAAATATGGAAAATTAAATATTTATTATCAATTGCAAGATTACGTAACTTCTTCAGTGAGTTAAAAAATTATGGGATGGAAGGTTAGGCCCCTACCCATCACTTATCAGCTCTTCACTTACTTTGATCACTTAATATCTTCAAAATAATTCTTTTAAATAACCTTATCTTAATTTCTCTTTTCTCAAGTATTATTTCTGTCTTTTAATTTTAAATCTCTCTTACCTTAATATAAAATTATTGCCTGTTACCTATTTTTCCTATAAACTTAATTACAAACGCATTGGGAATTAGTTACCATTATAGTCAATCTCCTTTCCAATACAGTTAACATCAACTGCTAATGATTTTTCCTTTAAAAAAAAATCAAATCTACTGTTAAATGAATTAATCATTCTAGTATAGCTCATTTATTTACTGATACTATGGATTCAGTAATGGATGATGCTATAAGAAAACGACAATATAAAGTCCTTACCTCAGGTCTCAGAGAAGGAAGAATAACAATTTCTTGCAATGCTTGTTTTGCCAGCTCTTGACCAGCTATATCATCAAATTTAACAGCTGTTCCACTAAGAAACAGAATTTCAGTTAACTACACACATATTCTTCAGTTATTATAATATTAAGTCTAAGCTCTATGTAATGCAGCCATTTTTATGTTAACAAGAGTGAAACTGTATAGTTAAATCAGTACAGCAACGGCTTTCTCATTTACAGTAATTGAAAACCATCATAAAAATTAAATATGTAAATTAGACAAGATATTTATTATCCATTTTACTAATGATATATTTTGCCAGTAAAAAATGTTTAAACTCCATAAACCACTTTAGATGACAATACTTACTTGTCCACAATTTCATTCATTATAAGGTTAGCAAGGTTGCTGTCCACATTCCTAAAATTCTTCAAGTCTTTCTTTTTACGAGCAGCAGTTGTAGGGGTAGAAGGCTTATTTGTTCTATTTGTTTTTGGTGTACTCTTGGAAGGACACAAAATTTTGATGTGAAAACACAACATAATGTTTGCAATTTTCACATGTGAGTTAACTTTAATGTTCACAGAATTAAAGGAATAAAAGTAGCAAAAAATAGATATAAAATCCCCAAATTGTATATTTATTCTAAGATAAAATGGCATTCTCTATAGAACTACATTTGGCATGAAGTGGGTTTATAGAAGATTTTATCCAGAGAGATTTACTTACTATGAAATAAAAAGGCTCTATGACAACACACTCACATAATTTTGATCCTTGTTAGAATTGTAACAAAACTCTATGTATGTTTAATGTTATAAACACTTATGTACATTTACATAATTATACAAATAACAAACGTAAAATGTCCTGTAGGGAATTTCCTGGTGGTCTAGTGCTTGGAACTCCCTGCTTTCACTGCTGAAGGCCTGGGTTCAGTTCCTGATTTGGGAACTGGTATGGTAAGCCACATTTCATGGCACAGCCAAATAAAGAAATTAAATAAAATTAGAAACAAAAAGACTGGATAAAGAATACATAAAACAGACTGGATAAAGAAACTTACTGTTAAAAACACCTAGTTAGAAAGATTTCCTTCAAAGATAATAGAGAAAAAAAAAGATTTGCTTTTTAGTAGCAAGTTGCATCTGCTACTTAGACTTTATTTTTTATTCTTTTTATTTTTAAAAGTTGTATTTATTTACTATTTGGCAGTACTGGGTTTTCACTGCAGCATGCAGTATCTTTTAGTTGCAGCATGCAGGATCCCTAACCAGGGATTGAACCTAAGTCCCCTGGCTTGGCAGTGCAGAGTTTTAGCCACTGGACCCCCAGGCAAGTCCCTACTTAGATTTTTATAAATCTAAATTTTAAAAAAAAGAAAAGAAATCATTCAACTCTGTGGAACTTATCAATTCTCTTAAGGTATTACAAAGTACTTATAATAAATTTAAGCAAGCATTGTCATATTCAAAATTTTGTTTGCAACAGCATAGCAACTGAAGTTACTGTCTCGAAATACCTTATGAGTGGCAGCTGCAGAACCAGGTCCTTGTCTCACGCCAGAAACCATGGATAAACCACTGCAACTAGGTGCTCTATGGTGGCCTGAAAGACCTGTGGGTCCAGTTTTCATAACTGTTTTTGAACGAGGCAGTGAATTACTAGCATGTGTTAACGGATCTTTTCTTTTTGGAACAGCTCCACTTTCTATCAAGGAAAAAATAAAGTCATCATGGTCAGAAAATTGTGGCTAAACATTATAAAAGTTAATATAAGAACCAGTACAAATTTGAAAGCTAGTAATATTATTTTTATTTCAGCAGTATCTCAAAATAAGACTTCAGTCAGAATATATACTAAAGTGTTCATAATGATTGTTACTGGGTGTGGACAAGATTATGAGTATTTAGCCTTTTCCTTTTCCTGGTGTATAATTTTAAGAAATACATATTTGTCATAAAAAGAAATAACTATTTGTGGGGGCAGGAGGAGGATACAAAAAAGGTACCAAAAAAATAAGGCTGCCAAATTTTTTTTCTTTTTTGTTTTGTTTTATTTAAAAGCTGCAAAAAATTAAAGAAACAAAATGTAGTAAAGGCACTAGGGGTAGGCTGTATGGGGGTGGGGGCGGGAACAAACAGCACATCATTCCAAACTTTTCAGACTACAAAACAGTAGGAAAATCCAATCTGTGCCACCAGAAGAGTTTTAAAAGGTAATTTTAATTTAAAGAGTATAAAGATGTGGTTAATATGCCAAGTATTTCGTGCTGTATCTATGTTACCAGGTGGCTCAGTGGTAAAGAATCCACCTGCCAATGCAAGGAGACACAGGAGATGGGGGTTCGATCCCTGGGTCGGGAAGACTACTCATTCAGTATTCCTGCCTAGAGAATCCTATGGTCAACGGACCCTAGCAAGCTAAAGTCCAAGGGTGGCAAAGAGTCAGACATGACTGGGCATGCATGCACGCACATATAAATAAACAAGTATAAGATATTTTCTAATAAGTCTAAAAGGTCACATGACCTACCTACTCTGCTCTTCTACATAAATTATACACTTTAAATGTTCAAATCTCACTGCTTCTAAATAATATTTTCATATACTATATAACAAACATCAGAGTTTATTAATAGAAATGTTCACTGTTAAATCAGTCAGCAAATTAGAGTAGCCTAGAGAAAAGACTAGCTTAAAGACAAAAGCCTTTGCCATAATATCCCTTAATATAGCTTAAGGAAACTCCAAAGAAGGGAACTTGCTTCCAGTGTATGGGGCATGGGTTTAATCCTTGATTGGGAAACTAAGATCCCATATGCCACACGGTACGGTGAAAATCTGTACCATTTGTTCAAGGAACTAAAGGATAATGACCCTATAGGAAAAACAAGGAAGAAAAGAGAATGACAACAATTAAAAGCCAAAGTGTGAATAAAAGCAAGATCCGTCTAGGGTGGTAAGTATTTATCACTCACTTCAAACGGGAAAAAGGAGACTGGAGAAGAATTTCTACAAACAGAAAATATACAGTCCTAAGATTATAAATGGATAAAAATTTTTACAAGGAACTGTGAGGATGATAGCAGACTTCTCATAAAAATAACAAAGGTCAGCAAGCAACCAAGTGTGCTCAAAATGCTGAAGGAAAAAACAATGTTAACTTTCATCTATTCTCTATTCCGGTGACCAGCCAAGTAAGGACGAGGGTATTTTCAGACACGAGGCTGAGAGAGTTTACTATCTACAAAACTTCATTAAAAGAAATATTAAAGCAGGTCTTTTAGTTAAAAAGCACAGAAAAGAGCAAGAGCCTGTAATGTGAAGCTAGAGAGCAAGAAAAAAAAATCAGACAACTTGAGGGGAGGAAAAATGGAAATTGAGTTACAGATGTAGAAAACAAACTTATCATTACCAGGGGGTAAGGGAGGGGAGGGATAAATAGAGATTGGGATTGACATATACATACTACTGTGTATAAAGTAGATAACTAATAAGAACTTAACGTACAGCATAGCGAACTCTAGTCAATATTCTGTAATGGCCTATATGGAAAAAGGATCTAAGAAAGAGTGGATATATGTATAACTGATTCACTATGCTACACACCTGGACCTAATATAACATTGTAAATCAGTTATATATAATTGATTTAAATAAAAATTTAAAAAACAAGAAATCTTTAAACTTTCTTATTACATATGAGTAAAGAAAGCAGTTTTCTTATGGTCTATACTATGAGTTTTCTATTACAGTTTGAACAAAGTAATATTTACTTTAATAAAATTTAAGCACTGGACACAAAACTAATTCTGAAAAAGTTATCAATAAAACTAGACAAGATGTCAGAGAACCTAGGAAATGAAGATTCCTTCCACCCAAACAAAACAAGGCAAAAAACCATTTAATTTTCTGTAGGAGCTGATGTGATGCTCAAAACTTATGGGAAACAAATTTATCCTATAGTAAATAATAGTATTCTAATGTTTCTCCTTACTGTGTGAACTCAGCTTCAAACTTTTTCCAACAGGGGTTATAACTAAATACTCATTCATTGTATAGGTGAAATGTATATGCACTGAAAACTGGTATATGATCAAAAAATTAAAATTATTGTCTCAAAAAACACTGCTTTATAAAAATCTGGTACAGGTAGCGACAGGAAAAAACACCAAAGCTCAAAATAAAATAGAAACAAAAGAACATCTTAATAATTTAGGAAAATGAGCCTTCACATTTTATCATCTCAAAACTTGGAGGTTGTAAAATATGCATATATAACAGGTTGAGAATGGCTACACCTATCTGTTACGTTTACATACCATGAACGACAAGGATGCTGTTTTTTCTACATAGTCCTGTGCGAACAAAAACCAATCAAATCTATCACTGTAAAATCAAATCAACATTATCAGGTTAAGCAGGACTCTACTTTGCATGCAAGCTTTATTATTTGACATGTTAGTTAACCTAAACCCACCTGACTGGAGATGTCCATTACGGCATGTCAAGTTAGTACTGTCATTATAGACGTCCGTTTGTGACTTGGAAAATTGCAAACTTGGTTGCAGCTTCTCTATGCAACAGAGGGGAGTGTAAAAAAAGAAAAAAATAAACAGAAAACAACATAATAAAAAATGTTTATGTGAAAATTAAAAATGATTCAAGGTGTTAAAAAGTTATATAGTAAAGGGTTTTGCATTTATATAAAATTATCTTTAACAACATAACTAATTAGCAAAAACTCAGACGTTAAAATAGCAACAAAAATAAACGAGTGAATTACTGTGTTCAAAATATGCATTATTCAGGTTTGGTAACCTGAGGCAATTCTATAACACTACTATCACCAGTAAACATTTCCTGAGTATCTAATACATCCAAATCATTGTACAGGGAGAACAGGATAGAGTTAGAAAGAGAACATTAAGAAGACTTTACAGAGGACGTGGGCTGTGAGCTGGCTAGGATCTGGAAAGATTTAAAAAAAAAAAAAAAGGACATCTCATCAGCAAAAAAGAAATGCAATAAAGCAGAAGGGAATAAGCAAGCTGCAGAACTGTGTGTACAGTACCCTACCATTTATTTAAACACACATGTATATTTGAATATCTAAAAATTCTCTCTAAAAAAGACCCAGAGAAACTGGTAAATACTAGCTGTCTCTGGGGAGGGGAAATGAGTGGCTGGGACACAGTATGGGATGGATGCTTTTCCAACTTCTCAAAATTTTTGGCATGTGCATATAGTATCTATTTTTAAATTAATCAAATATTTTAAAGGATTATATCAACCCTACCCCTCCCCCCCAGTTCAAATTACAATGTGATCCTCTCAAGATCTGGGTCTCTATGTCTAGGACATGAAGCCCCAAAGTGTAGCGGTTTGAATTTTCTTGCCACCCTACATCACTGCTGCACTCTTTTCCCAGTCAAGTCACCCCATATTGCTAACTGATGAACACCTTGCTCCACCACTCATTCACTAGTATGAACTTGCTTCAGCATCAGTTTTCCAAGGGTTTCAAGGATTAAATAAAGTAATACATAAAGGACCTACCTGGGCTTCATTTATATTAGGGCTAAATTTTGACCACATCTATTTTATTGAAATACTCCAAGTTATCATTACTGATTCTTTTTTTAAATGATTTATTTTCATTTCTTTATCTGGCTCTGCAGGATCTTAGCTGCAGCATGTGAACTCTTAGTTGAGGCATGTGGGATCCAGTTCCCTGACCAGGGATTGAACCCAGGCCCTCCTCATTGGGAGCACAGAGTCTTAGCCACTGGACTGCCAGGGAAGTCTCTCATTACTGATTCCTATCTCCAGTACTAAGAAGTCAATGAAATGTAGCACATATATACTGACTCTCTTAAACTTTCATTGCTAAGGTCAGACAAGCAGGCGCCATGCTTGGTTTATGGTACAAACACACATGCCTTTGGGACAGGTTAAATAGCAGCTACCCTCTCTGCACAAAGCACAAAGCTTTTGTATCCTAGAACTGGCTGATACAATATATCTTGGAGCCCTTTTATTATTGTTAGTTAACAGATAGGTCATCTGATTTTTCTCAAAGATAACACTCATCAAATCACCATATTGAGAAAGAAACCATTTGTGTTGGTTAAAGACATAAATTAGAAAAAACTGATTTGTAAATGTCTTATTTATCAATTAACACTCTCTTCAACATTCTCTTCAATGTTAACAAAAAGGTCATGTAAACATTCATTATATAGCAAAAAGAAACAGAAACAAATCCTTAGTTCTGATAACTAAGAATAAAAAACCACAGAACTTGTTTGTAGGGTTTACATTTATATGTGTGAAAACGTACACATATACAATAGCAGGACACAGCTAATGTAAATCTGCTCCAGTTTATTTATTTTTTTAAGAAAGTAAACTTAGTTTAATGCTTTCTTTCAGAATGACTAAAGGTCATAGATTAACCAATGATGTAACATGAAACAAGTCACCTTGCTTCTTGATCCCCTCATGGGCAACCCCCACACAATCATCTCAGTGATCTACTTAGAAGGGAACCCTTTAGCAGCTTCCTGCTGCCCCCAGATCAGCACTGAAGCTCCCTGATATGACCAGCAAGGTCTGCCATGATCTGCCTACATCTCTCATGCCTGAGCAATCCCAAATTCACATCTCCATCAGCACCACGGTTTTCCTTGTCCCTCAGTCTACGTTCATGCTGTTAGTTCCTCCTGGAATATCCTTACTCCCAGACATTAATAACTTTTATTTATCTTTTTAAATCCCCACTTCAGGTTTTACTTCTTCCAGGAAGACTTCTCAGACACGTGTTTTCCCATCTCCACAAAATACATGTTATCTCCATCCTGCAGTGATGATTTATCTATTTATGCCTCCTCCACTGTATCAACACGAGCCTTAAACAGAATATTTTATCCAATCTATCGGTAAATCTGTTTGCTCAACCTTCAAATATAATACTAATTCAGCTGATGGTTACTCCTGGTATCACCCTAATCCAAGACTCCATTTCCCCCAGCTTACCATAACAGTTGTCTTACTCATACTCTTGCAACATCACAACAGGGATCCTTTTTATACGGAGGCCAGATGATGTTATTCCTTTCCTAAAAATCCTTCTAAGTGTACTCCACTTCACACGTGGTAAAAGCTCAGATCTTCATCATGCCCTCTAAAACCCTGCCTGTTGTCAAGACCCTCCCCTCCCCACCTCCACCATCAGCTCTTCGATCTCTGCTATATTCTCCTTGCTCTGGCGCACTGGTCTCTTAGCTGTGTGCTCAGTCATGTCCAACTCTTTGCCACCCCATGGACTGTAGCCCGCTAGGCTCCTCTGTCCATGAGGATTCTCCAGGCAAGAATACTGGAGTGGGTTGCTGTTTCCTTCTCAAGAGGGTCTTCCCAACCCAGAGATTGAACCCAGGTCTCCTGCATTGCAGGCGGGTTCTTTACTGTCTGAGTCACCAGGGAAACTCAACATGTCAGATGTGTTTTCTTAAGGCTTTGCATCAGCTCTTACTTCTCCGCAGACTTTCTTCTCCCAGACACCTGCAAGACTAACTGATGTCAGCTTCTCAAAGAGGCATACCCTGACCATCCTATTTAAAGCTAAGAATTCAGACCACCTCTCATCTACTCCTAAACCCTTGTACTGTATTTTATGCTTTCTTTTTTCCATGTATTTATCACCATCTAACACATGCTATAACTTGTTTATTCTATATGTCTATTGCCTACTGTCATTATTCCTCCTGCTAGAATATAAACTCTTTGACACAGGGATCCTTGTCTATATCCTAAGTGCTTACAATGTGATAACCACCCAGTAAATATTTCCCAAGTTAAGAAATAAATTCAGTTTATATTCCTTGGCACTGTATCTGGTACAGAGTAAGGATTTAATAACTGGACACTGAATAAAGCTAAATCTTTTAAAAAGAGCAACTGCCAAGCATACCAAGAAGTCACTGCCAAAATTACCTTTCTATTTATAACAGGTTTTACACTTAACCTTTGCTCTAAGGTCCACTTTGACTAAATTAAAGATATATTATACATAGGAACTCTTCCCCACCTCCATCAGAGAAGATATATCCTCTCAAACCAGTCTGTGTGGGGAACTCCCAATATCATTCTTCATCCTAATTGGGTACCTATCAGCCATCCCACCTCTGAAAAGCTCCATTTTTTAAATAGCACATGATACTCAAATACACTCTACTGTGCACTTTTGCACACTTCTTTACTGTCTTTTGTATATAACTCCCAGAAATTCTGCATTCTCAGAAGACAGGAATATGTTGATGATGTCTTTTATTCCACCCTCTCTTTTTTAAAGTAACGTCTTTCATGAATGGACATATCGTATTTTTGATAATAGACAACAAGAGCACCCAAATATTAATTCTATTAATACCTAGCTTCATGTTATATTACTATTATATATCTGTTTTGTCCATTCTTCTAATAACACAAATAAGAAATCACAAAGCTACATTTAAAGAGAAGTCTACAAACTGATGAGCTGCTTGTAATGTTTTACCATATCACAACTTACAATAAAAGATTAAAAACCAGCCATTGTTCAATTTGAAACAAGTTATAAAATGTTCCATAATCAAACAATCTACATCACATATATTGATACTCTGTATATATACTACAAAGTATTACAGCTAAAACACACAGAAAGGACCAATTAGAACAACTAGGTAGTTATTTTACTACAACAACCCTTGATGTACTATAACACTACTAACCCTGTCAGCCACAGGAGCCAGGGGAACACTGTCTTATTAGCTATCTGAAAACAGTAAGGGCTTTTTTTTCAACAATGTGGGGGGAAAATTTATAAACACAACAGACCATGTAAGAATGAATGGATGAATGACTGAATGAATAAAATACAAATGTATATATACTACTCAAAAGCAGGGGTGGTGATGGTGATTACACACAGGTAAGGAGATGAACAAAAATCAGCATTTCTAAGTACTTGCTTACTCAACAATTTATTGGTCACAAATATGGTGAGACAATAATTATCTATCAGCCTCATGTTACAAATGAAATAAAAAAGACTGAGACATGCTAAATAACTTATCAAAGTTGCAGAGCAACAGATAAAGTCTGCTGTTTGCCAAGTTTCTATACTATCTGTATCACTTCAAGCGATGGTAGAAACAACCACCCAAGAAGGGTGGGTTTTAGTTCCACTTTGATTTACCATAACCTATTTTTAAAGCCTATACCATCAAATACAAAATGAGAAGTGTCTCATTATAGTCCTTTTCCAACTGATAAACACAGAAAGAATGACAATTACAATGTCACTGGGCACAAGTCATCAACTGCTACTAACATCATTAAGAACTATTGATGCATAAACACAAACCACCCATCAAGCAGGCTTATCATTAAGAAATAAAAGTCTACTTTCAATCCAATTAAGCCTCTATATTCAAATATCAATTTATAGGGAGGACAAGAATACATTAAAAGATAACATGGATATACATGCAGCAAAATAGACTACAGGAAAAACTATGTGACAAAGATTTGGTTCATAAATCCCAAGAAAAAGAAAAAACCAGATGTGTATATTAAAAAAAGACATATAGAAAAAAAGAATACATTTGAATCAGTCCTAATGAGGTGGATGAAACTAGAGCCTATTATACAGAGTGAAGTAAGCCAGAAGGAAAAACACCAATACAGTATACTAACGCATATATATGGAATTTAGAAAGATGGTAACAATAACCCTGTGTACGAGACAGCAAAAGAGAGACTGATGTATAGAACAGTCTTATGGACTCTGTGGGAGAGGGAGAGGGTGGGAAGATTTGGGAGAATGGCCTTGAAACATGTAAAATATCATGTATGAAATGAGATGCCAGTCCAGGTTCGATGCACGATACTGGATGCTTGGGGCTAGTGCACTGGGATGACCCAGAGGGATGGTATGGGGAGGGAGGAGGGGGGAGGGTTCAGGATGGGGAACACATGTATACCTGTGGTGGATTCATTTTGATATTTGGCAAAACTAATACAATTATGTAAAGTTTAAAAAAATAAAATAAAATCAAAAGAAAAATAAATAAATAAATTTAAAAAAAAAAAAAAAGACATATAGTATGGATCTTCTTGAGATCTGGATTCAAACAATTAAATTATAAAAAAACAGTAGCAGTTATTAAATTATGAGATACTGACTGCACATTATATATTAAATCTAGAAACTGACCTTTTTTGGCTATTACTTTTATGTTTGTATTAAAAGAACTATTTTTTTTTTTAGGTGTGATAATGGTATTTTGGCAATTTTTTCCCCCTGGTGGTCATGTCCATGACCCCATTTAATACAGTTTCCTCAGGAGGAGGAATCATTACCTTCATTACCTATAATGAAATGAATTTTCATTTTGAAGGTTCCAAGTACAAAGCTAAGTGAAAAATAAAAATGATACACAGGAAAGGAGGAAAGAAGGGAAACATAAGAAGGTACATTCTTCTCACTTTGGGAATTTTATTTTTAAAGCATCTTTATCTTTTGAGATACAATATAAAATATTGATAAATGAAATAAGATATGAAGAAATAGTTTCAAAATAGTAATATGAAGCTGGGGAAAGTGGGCAGGGATATAAACTGGGGTTTGCAAACATTTTTTGTAAAGAGCCAGAGACTAAATATTAAAATACTTTCAAAAGTTATATATTAAGAGGCTTTGCAGGCTACATGATCTCTGTATCAACACCTCAATTCTGCCACTGCAGCACAAAAGCAATCAGATCATATACAAAGAAATGAGAGCAGCTTTGTGTCAACTTATAAAAACAGGCAGTGTACTGAACTGAGTCCATAGGCTACAGTTTGCCAATCTTGAATCAAGACCAATGATAAACTGATAATTACCAAAGTTGAGTGACAGATAATTAGTTCAATATGCTCTTTTCTGTATTTTAAAATTTTCATGAGTTAAAAAAAAGACTAGAACATATTTTCAAATGTGTTCTTATGTGACCATTGATCCAGTGTGATCACTGATTTATTTCTAACTATATTCAGAATTTCACTAAACACAGATTTCAAATGTATCTCATTGCAGTTATACAATTCATTAACTGATACCTAATAGTTGTAAACGGTCCTTGGCCATAACTAAATTAGTCATCATTTTAGCCTGAAGACGTCTAGCTCTTTCACACTGTTCACCTGAAAGAAAAAGTAGAAAAAAATAATTAAAATATCTACATTTACCTACTAACACTGCTTCCAGATAAGTTATCATAACAACTAATCTCAAGAGAAGTCATTGTCTTTATAAAGAAATTAAGAAAATATCATTTTCAAATAATATCTTAAAAAAAATCAGTTATAGTTCCTTATGAGAGTATCAGACCTAGTGTGGTATTTCATGGATTTCATGGCTTATGAGACATATTTTTTTCCCCTACATTTAAAAATCTCTGAAGTTGGGAAGTGTTTTAACACCAGTGCCAACCTATTAATGCTATTAGCCAGACTGCAGTCACAACATAGCTTGTCACTGCTTCTGCATACAAAAACTTGGTTATAAATATTAATATTTCTATTATAGCTATATCTAAATAAGATCAAGACAGCAAACTGAATAAGGTTAAAATTAAAATTGTATGTGATAAGAAGAGAATGTGTTAATAGTTTAACTGACATTTTTTTCTCTTAGTGGTACAATCGAAGGCATCTTCAATTCAATGAAATATTTTTCTCATAACTCATTTTCTTTGATCTCTTCTTCTATACATTTGACAAAAATTTTTGTACATAATTTATAAAGTGATGCTCATAAACTCATGAAAGTCTCCAAGACCCAACCTCCCTGCTCTCTTTTATATAGGAGCCCAGTAGCTAGAGAAATAGTCAAAATAAAAAGGAGACAGAAAAAATCATGGTAAATATTGGACACATTGTAGTTATTGGAGATTAGCTGATATAAATTATAGAATCAGTCAGCCAGATAAAATATCTACTGGGTGGATTGATCCCTAAGGCTAAGATTCTTAGCCCATGTATTATAATTTCTGCTTTTGAATTTATCAGAGCTATGATAGCCGAAGTACTTTATTCATTTAATAGTGTCACATATAACACATATTCACATACAGTATTTAAGAATTCAGGTTTTAAAGCCAGACTGCCTGAGTTCAAATCCTGACTCTACCTCTTCATGCCTATGAGATCTCAGGCAAGTTACTTCTTCCCACTTAAGGTTTTTAATCTGAAAAATAAGGATAACAGTAGCAGCTTCAGAGTGTAGGGCTGTGATGAAATTAAGAGAGATGATAAGTATGAAGCACATAAAATGATGCTTCAGTACACAGTATGTGTGCAGAAATTTGTTGTCTGTATATTTAACGGTAATATTAGACTCTGATTTTTAATTTGATGTGACAGAAAAAATGAAAAATAACTACTTTGATTTTAAAAGACCATGTGTAAATAAAAACAAACATTACAGCTCATATTCTAACACACAGTAAAGCATCACCCACAGTGCAAAAGGGGGATCTGTGGATTAACTACTCCCTCCCTGCCTTGACAGTGAGGAAAGAGTGAGGTTTCAAAGCCAGGGCTACAAATAGGTTAAAATATCATGAATCATGGTTCCAAGGAGGACACAAGTAATATACCATTTTTTATCTTACTGCTATAGGTAATCAAGTTTAAGCATATTTGGTCATAACTTCATTTTTAGCACAGGTAATAAAGCATTAACTGTAAGTCTAGAAAGAGTAACAGTAGCATTTAAAAATCTGTTAAATACTTTTATTTAGATAAACATATCGGAAATCAGGGCAATCATGTGAATATAATTTGGGATGCCACTAAATAAATGTAAATACAACCTTACCTTGTCCTGTAACTACGACGGCTATTCCTTTTTCTAGTTCTTCAATACCTTTCTTATACCATTCCACAGCTTGGTCCTTTTGTCCTACTTTAAAATAAAAATAATAATTTGTATAAATCATGTGCGTGTGTGTGTGTATGTATGCATGCGCTAAGTCGCTCTAGTCGGGTCTGACTCTGTGTGACCCCATGGACAATGTAGCCCACCAGCCTCCTCTGTCCATGGGATTCTCCAGGCAAGAATACTTAAGTGACTTGCCATTTCCTTCTCCAGGGGATCTTCCTGACCCACGGAAGATCTGGGTCTCCTAGACTGCAGACAGATTCTTTACTGTCTGAGCCACCAGCGAAGCCTAACCTGCTGCTGCTGCTGTCACTTCAGTCGTGTCGGACTCTGTGCGACCCCATGGACAGCAGCCCACCAGGCTCTCCCGTCCCTGGGATTCTCCAGGCAAGAACACTGGAGTGGGTTGCCACTTCCTTCTCCAATGCAGGAAAGTGAAAAGTGAAAGTGCAGTCGCTCAGTCGTGTCCGACCCTCAGGGATCCCATGCACTGCAGCCTTCCAGGCTCCTCCATCCATGGGATTTTCCAGGCAAGAGTACTGGAGTGGGGTGCCATTGCCTTCTCCAGAAGCCTAACCTAAGAATACACTAAAACATTTTCCAAAGCATGCTCTTTTTAGGAGATACAGGGATGAAAAAAGGGGGTGGGGTTGTGATCAAGTAAGCTAGAAAACTGTTATCCTGTGACTTCTCAGTACTTAAGCATTCTAATGAATATGTGGCTCTGCATGAGAGGAATACATACCTCAATGTTTCTCATTTTCAGAGCAGAAAGTCTTTTGTTGTTTATCATCTCATGGTATTGATGCTTAAAACCACTATAATAGTGTGTTAGAGAAATAAACTTGACTTCTCAAGATTTTACTTTAGATAAATGGTTTTAAACATGATTTCAATAATAATGAGAAAAAATAAGCACTGTTTAACCTAATTGTATTCAAATATGATGTAACATGTTCATTGTTGGATGATCCTTTCAAGAGTTAGTTTTTATTTCACAAATGACAGTACCATGAGAACTGGCATAAAAGGTCGCACGTGTGGCCATTTAGTAACACATTTCTATTTTCTTTGAAACATGACAGCATTTATTCTTGATTCAAAATTAAGCTCTAAAAGGACCTAAAAATTCAGCACGATCAAAATATGTATAGAAAATTTCTTTCAAGTGGTAACAGTTCAGTTCAGTCAGTTCAGTCGCTCAGTTGCGTCTGACTCTTTGCGACCCCATGAATCTCAGCACGCCAGGCCTCCCTGTCCATCACCAACTCCTGGAGTTCACTCAGACTCACGTCCATGGAGTTAGTGATGCCGTCCAGCCATCTCATCCTCTGTCGTCCCCTTCTCCTCCTGCCCCCAATCCCTCCCAGCATCAGAGTCTTTTCCAATGAGTCAACTACTTCACATGAGGTGGCCAAAGTACTGGAGTTCCAGCTTTAGCATCATTCCTTCCAAAGAAATCCCAGGGCTGATCTCCTTCAGGATGGACTGGTTGGATCTCCTTGCAGTCCAAGGGACTCTCAAGAGTCTTCTCCAACACCACAGTTCAAAAGCATCAATTCTTCCGCGCTCAATCTTCTTCACAGTCCAACTCTCACATCCATACGTGACCACAGGAAAAACCATAGCCTTGACTAGATGAACCTTTGTTGGCAAAGTTATGTCTCTGCTTTTGAATATGCTATCTAGGTTGGTCATAACTTTCCTTCCAAGGAGTAAGCGTCTTTTAATTTCATGGCTGCAGTCTCCATCTGCAGTGATTTTGGAGCCCAAAAAAATAAAGTCTGACACTGTTTCCAAGGTTTCCCCATCTGTTTCCCATGAAGTGATGGGACTGGATGCCATGATCTTCGTTTTCTGAATGTTAAGCTTTAAGCCAACTTTTTCACTCTCCACTTTCACTTTCATCAAGAGGCTTTTGAGTTCCTCTTCACTTTCTGCCATAAGGGTGGAGTCATCTGCATATCTGAGGTTATTGATATTTCTCCTGGCAATCTTGATTCCAGCTTGTGCTTCTTCCAGTCCAGCAAGTATATGCAAATTTCATTGATTTTGAAAATTAAAGCTCAACATTCAGAAAATAAGATTGTGGCATCCGGTCCCATCACTTCATGGCAAATAGATGGGGAAACAGTGTCAGACTTTATTTTTGGGGGCTCCAAAATCACTGCAGATGATGACTGCAGCAATGAAATTAAAAGACGCTTACTCCTTGGAAGGACAGTTATGACCAACCTAGACAGCATATTCAAAAGCAGAGACATTATTTTGCCAACAAAGGTCTGTTTAGTCAAGGCTATGGTTTTTCCTGTGGTCATGTATGGATGTGAGAGTTGGACTGTGAAGAAGGCTGAGTGCCAAAGAATTGATGCTTTTGAACTGTGGTGTTGGAGAAGACTCTTGAGAGTCCCTTGGACTGTAAGGAGATCCAACCAGTCCATTCTGAAGGAGATCAGCCCTGGGATTTCTTTGGAAGGAATGCTGCTAAAACTGAAACTCCAGTACTTTGGCCACCTGATGCAAAGAGTTGACTCACTGGAAAAGACTCTGATGCTGGGAGGGATTGGGGGCAGGAGGAAAAGGGGACAAGAGAGGATGAGATGGTTGGATAGCATCACTGACTCGATGGACTCACATGAGTTTGAGTCAACTCCGGGAGATGGTGATGGACACAGAGGCCTGGCATGCTGCAATTCATGGAATTGCAAAGAGTCGGACATGACTGAGCGACTGAACTGAACTGAACTAGAATCTGCAATGCGTCATAAGTGGCTAATACAGAGATACAATAAAGCAAAGGTGGAAATCATCCATAAGAACTGCTTTTTGTTTTTCCCAACTCATGTCCCTATTTAATTAAAAATTCCCATGCTATTCTTCAATATAATTTGAAATGTCAAAATCAATAAAATATCATGACTCTCTTGATAACAAAGAATAGATGAAGTCTTATTATAAACATCACACACAATAACTAAGAAATGCTGTTGGGCTTCGCTGGTGGCTCAGTGGTGGGGAATCCACCTGCCAGTTCAGGAGACATGGGTTTGATCCCTGACCTAGGAAGATCCCACATGCTGTGGACCCACTAAGCCTGTGCGCCACATCTACTGAGCCTGTGTTCTAGAGCTCAGGAGCTGCAACAACTGAACTGAAGTGCTGCAACTACTGAAGGCCAAGCGCCTAAAGCCTGTGATTCACAGCAAGAGAAGCCTCCGAGACGAGAAGTCTGCGCACCACGAGCGGGTGGCCCCCACTCACCGCAACTAGAGGAAAGCCTGCTCAAGAATGAAGACCCAGTACAGCCAAAAATAAATTAAAAATTTTTCAAAAAAAGCAATGCTGTCCCCTTATCAGTGTGTACCTCTGACCACCTTCCTCCGCCGCCTCTCAAATAAATCACTAACTAGATCCGGCCCCTTAGGGTACTTTCTTTCTTACTATGGTGCCATTAGTATTTTACAGTGTCTGATCCAGAATAAGTGCTCGATAAGTACTTGATAATGACACACGAAGAAATTATTAAGCATTTAAGTCAATTCAAACTACGTAGATGTTTACTTTCCGTTTTTTTGTTAAAAGAATCTGTTTACATTTTTGGTTTTATAATTTAAAAAAGAAGCAAGTTACAAAAATCAGTAAAATAGCGTTTGCATTCTGAGTGGTTGGAATATTGATAATGTCACATTTGCCTTAGAATTTTAAAAATAAAGTGCAATTTAACAGATACAACAGAAGTTCCCTTTGTTGCTCCTCTTCCCATGTCCATGCTCCTTTCCTTCCCAGAAATTAGTATTAAGAACTAAGTGCCTATCTTACTTGTACATTTTTTCTATTGTTCCTATTTTATTTGTATCACTTTATTTTAAACTTATACATTGTTTCTGAGATCTATGTAGCCATACAGAGATCCAATTCATTCATTTTGACTTCTGTATAGTATCCTATCCTATAGTTTAACTATTTCCTATGAAAAGATATGTAGGTTTCCAGTTTTCCAATATTTCAAATAATGTTACAGTAAACAGTCTTGTACCTGTCCCTTTATATACATGTGTCAGTTTCTCTAGTGTGTATATATATATGCTTAAGAAGTAGAATTGATGAGTCATAGGTTCATCACATATTCTCCATTAACCGGAAATCAACAAAATGGTTTTTGAAAGTGCTTGAGCCAATGTATACTCCTATTAACAGTGTATGACTGTTCTCACTGGCAACATCTGAACAAAATCTTTTAAGGAATTTTACCACATTACATGGAGGCAAGTGAAATTACTGATTCTATACAAATAAACTCACATGCTCAATAATTACTCACTTACCTAATATTCTTTGGTAATAGGAAGTTGATTTACTGCCTTATTTGAATCTCGGATGTCAGTACGATAGTAGAAAATGAAAATGCATAGATTATCTCTTATCTAAAAGTACAAGACCACTGGAGAAAGGAGAGATGTATAAATCAATGGAATAGAAATACAGAAATAGACCCTTACAGACATTATTGATCTGACTTTGACAAAGATGACAAGGTAATTCAAAGGAGAAAGAAGAGCTTTTTTAAAAAACGACACTGGAATAACAGGTATCTATAAGCAAAAAAGCTTCACATGACATACAAAAATTAAGTTAAAATGGGTTATAGACCTAAATGTAAAGCCTAAAAATATAAAATTTATAAAAGAAAGCAGACAAAATTCTTTGTGATCTTGGCTTTAGGCCAATCACAAACCTTAACAAGAAAAATTGATAAACCAGACTTCATAAAAATTAAAAGTTCCTGCCCTTCAAAAGACAGAGTTGACAATATACAGACAAGCCAAAAACTGACAAGGAGAAAATATTTGCAAACAATACGTCTAATAAAGGTCTTGTAACCAGAATATACACAGAACTCTTACAATGATATTTTAAAAAGTCATTAAAAAATAGTGTGCAAAAGATCAAAACATATACTTTACCAAAGAAGAGAGCACAAGAAATGATCTTCATCATTAGCTATTAGGGAACTACAAATTAAAACTATAAGATTTTAATTTTGAATGGAAAAAATTACAAGAAAAAGTATAATGAATTTCTCATACATTTGCAGGGGTGACTATAAAATCATATGGCCATTTTGAAGAGTCTGGTTGTTCCTCACAACATTAACATATTCTTACTACATGATCTAGCTCTTCTTCTACATATTTACCCTAACAAATTAAAACATCAAAGACCTGTGCGTGAATATTCACCAACTTTATTCATAAAAGCTAAAAACTGGAAACAACCCAGATGTGCACCATTTCGTGAACAGATTAACAAATTAAGGTACATCCATACACAGAATTGGAGAAGGCAATGGCACCCCACTCCAGTACTCTTGCCTGGAAAATCCATGAACGGAGGAGCCTGGAAGGCTGCAGTCCATGGGGTCGCTAGGAGTCGGACATGACTGAGTGACTTCACTTTCACTTTTCACTTTCCTGCATTGGAGAAGGAAATGGCAACCCACTCCAGTGTTCTTGCCTGGAGAATCCCAGGGACAGGGGAGCCTGGTGGGCTGGCGTCTATGGGGTCGCACAGAGTCGGACACGACTGAAGCGACTTAGCAGCAGCAGCAGCAGCATACACAGAATACTACTCAGCAATAAAAAGGAACAAAATACTGATGCATGTAGGAACAGAGATGAATCTCAAAAACATGCTAAGTGAAAAGAGCCTGACACAAGAGGCTACACACTGTATGATGCCATTTACATGACAAAACTATAGTGACAGATGAGACTGCTGACTGCCAATAGCAAAGGGGAGTGCAAAGGGATCAGCTAGAAAGAGACCCAAGGGGCTTCTGTGGTGACAAAACATTCCATATACTGACTGTAGCGACAGTTTACAAACTGTTTGTCAAAACTCACTGAACTATACAGATCCCTAAAACTTTACTGTATGTAAATTATACCTCAGTAATTAAAAGTGCAATACTCTAACATTTAGATATAAGAACATTTACTTTGTGTTGGATAATAATACCAGAGCTAAAATTTTGATTACAAGAATAAGATTAGAAGAGAAAAACTAGAAAAATATTTTAAAAACATCCGTTTGAAGAGATCAGAGAGTTTTCAAAACAGTGAAAATTATCAAAATTTGGAAGGAGAGATCATTTCAGACCCGTTAGGATGGTTATTTTGAAAATTACCAAAATATGAAAAAGAGAAACGTCAAAGAGGTGAGTCTACCATCTGGGGCCCTTCTCTGCTTTAAGTGAAGTGAAACTCGCTCAGTCGTATCCAACTCTTTAAGACCCCATGGACTGTAGCCTGTCAGGCTCCTCTGTCCAAGGAATTCTCCAGCAAGATTACTAGAGTGGGTAGTCTTTCCCTTCTCCAGAGGATCTTCCCAACACAGGGACCGAACCCAAGTCTCCTGCATTGCAGGCAGATTCTTTACCATCTGAGTCACCAGAAAAGCCCAAGAATACTGGAGTGGGTACCCTATCCCTTCGCCAGATCTTCCAGACCCAGGAATCAAATCATGGTCTCCCACATTTGCAGGCAGATTCGTTACTAGCTGAGCTACCAGGGAAGCCCATCATCAATTCTGAATGAGAATGTGACCAAGAGACTAAACCCAAGTCTCCTGCATTGCAGGCGGATTCTTTACCATCTGAGTCACCAGAAAAGCCCAAGAATACTGGAGTGGGTAGCCTATCCCTTCACCAGGAGATCTTTCAGACCCAGGAATCAAATCACAGTCTTCCACATTTGAAGGCAGATTCTTTACTAGCTGAGCTACCAGGGAAGCCTGTCATCAATTCTGAAGGCGAATGTGACCAGACTCATGGAACTAAGTTGACAAAAAATGAATTCTAGGGCATGCCCAGGAGAATTAGTGGCAAAGATTCCTAAATTTTGATTGGGCCCTTGCATCAGTGAAAAAGGATAGCTTGCATATGGACTGATACCAACATTCAAATCACTTAAATCCCTTAAGTTAGGGGAATCTACAGCCTATAACCTTCGATGACCATCCTATTGACTAAATTTTTTTATTATTTTTTTCTTTTTGGACATGTCACACAGCTTGTAGGATTTCAGTTCCCCAGCCAGTGACTGAGCTTGGGTCCCAGCAGTGAAAGCACCATGTGACCACCAGGGAATTCCCCCTTTTGACTAAATCATGGCAGAAAAATCAAAACTTACAACAATCTCCAGCACACAAAAGGCCTTCAGGATGCTTCAGCAGTTCTTGGTTTCCCTTATACATTTCCCTGTCTCCTATATGGGCCCCAATAACATTCAGACTCAACCAACTGCTGCTGCTAAGTCACTTCAGTCGTGTCCGACTCTGTGTGACCCCATAGATGGCAGCCCACCAGGCTCTGCCATCCCTGGGATTCTCCAGGCAAGAACACTGGAGTGGGTTGCCATTTCCTTCTCCAATGCATGAAAATGAAAAGTAAAAGTGAAGTCGCTCAGTCGTGTGTGACTCTTCGCGACCCCATGGACTGTAGCCTACCAGGCTCCTCCGTCCATGGGATTTTCCAGGCAAGAGTACTGGAGTGGGTTGCCATTGCCTTCTCCAACTCAACCAACAAGACTACATCAAATCAAGAGAAGAATGGGATGGCAGAAGCTTACAATCAATGGTTGCAGTTGTAGCTGAAACCATTAGCCAGTAATCTGAACTACATACACAGTATGGCTCATAAATCTAGGAACTACGTAATCTATGGACAACAGTGGCCCAAGGGTCAAATACAGTCAGCTTCCTGGTTTTCTATATAAACCTTTACTGGATCACACCCCCTATATATGAGTGTTGAAGAGTTGTGAAAGAGCACTTGAACAATGGTTCAACAACAACAAGACAAATGAGGGCTTCCCTGGTGGTTCGATGGTCAAGAATCCTCCTCCCAATGCAGGGGACACGGGTTCAATCCCTGCTCTGCAAAGATCCTACACACTGAGCGACAGCTAAGCCCATGCACCACAACTACTGAGCCTGTGTTCCAGAGACCGGGAGTCACAACAACTGAGCCCACGTACGGTAGCTACTGAAGTCCGAGCACCTAGAGCCCATGCTCAGCAACAAGAGAAACCACTGCAATGAGAAGCCCACACGCTCACAACCAGAGGGCAGCTCCTGACTTGCTGCAACTGGAAAACGCCCAGGTGCAGCAACAAAGACCCAGTGAAGCCATAAATAAATTCTTAAACATGAACGTAAAAATGGGCAAAGAACTTTAATAGACATTTTTCCCAAGAAGATATGCAAATGGACAATAAGCACATGAAAAGATGCTCAACATCCTAAGTCATTATGGAAATGCAAATCAAAACTATGATGTGATACCACTTCGCATTAATTATAGCATGGCCATTATTTTACAAAGTAAACAAACCTTGAAACTAACCAATGTGGGGAAATTAGAAACCCTTGTGCACTGGTGTTGGGAATGTAAAAATGCAAGGCTGCTGTGGAAAGCAATTTGGCAGTCCCTCAAAAAATTAAACATAATAATTAACATATGATCCCACAAGTCTACTCCTACGTGGATACTCAAAAGCACTGAAAGAGGGGCTCAGAAACTTGTATACCAATATTTATATTATTATTATTAATTTTTTTAGCTACCCCTTACAGCATACAAGATCTTAATTCCCAGACCAGTGATTTAACCCACGCCGCCTGCACTGGAAGCACGGAATTTCAGCCACTAGACCACCAGGGAAGTCCCTAGAGCAGCATTATCAACAATAGATAGAAACAACCCAAATATCCAGTAGCAGATGAATGGATAAACAAAAGATGGCATACACATAGAATGGGATATTATTCAGACTAAAAAAGGAATGAAATCTGTTACATGCCTCAGCATTGCTTATAGATGCTGAAATGCTAAGTGAAGTGTCAGACACAAAAGGACAGATACTATGTGATTCCACTTATATGAGGTGCCCAGAACTGGAGAAATCACAGACAGAACGCAGAACAGAGGCTATCAGGGACCGGGGCGAGGGAAGAATAGAGAAGGGGAAACGAGGAGTTATTGTTCTATGGGTACTGAGTTTTGGTTTGGGAGGATGTAAAGCTCTAGAAATGGATAGTGGTAATGGTTGCACAATACTGTGAATGTATTTTTCTTTTGTTTTTTTTTGGCCATGTGGCATGTAGGATCTTAGTTCCTCAATCAGGGATCGAACCATGCGTCCTGTAGTGGAAGCATGGAGTCTTAACCACTGGACTGCCAGAGAGTCCCCTGTGAATGTATTTAATGCCACCAATTCCCACACTTTAAATCATTAAAATGCCAAGTTTTGTTATCTATGTTTTACCACAATAAAAAAAATTAAATGACCCATTACAGGCAGTTTGTTGACCCCTTGTATACAGCAATGAAAATGAACAATTACTGCCAAAAGTAACCTCAAAGATTAATCTGACAAGCATGAAGTGAAGTGAAAGTCGCTTAGTAGTGTCTGACTCTTTGTGACCCCATGGACTGTGGCCCACCAGGCTCTTCTGTCCATGGAATTCCCCAGGCAAGAATATTGGAGTGGGTTGACATGCCCTTCTCCAGGGGATCTTCCCGACCCAGGGATCGGACCCAGGTCTCCTGCACTGCAAGTAGATTCTTAACCATCTGAGCCACCAGGGAAGCGCCCTGACAAGCATAATGTTGAGCAAAAGCAGCCATACACAAAAAGAACGTCAGCTGTATGATTTCATTTATAAAGCTGATTTATGGTGTAAGAAGATACGAACTGAAGATACCTTTGTGCAGGGTGTGGAAAGGTGGTGAGCAGAAGGGAGGATGAGAAAGGCAGGCTTCCAGAGCAATATTCTAGTTTTTGACCTGGTGAGGTTTCAAACTGCTATGTTCAGCTTAATAATTCATTAAGCAATACACAAAGTGTGTACTTCATGTATACTTTAATAAAAGTGTACTTAAAACTGAAGAAAAAATACAAGAGGAAGATTAAGTATTTTGAAATGGAGAGTCCCTACACATTAAGTGAAAAAGGTTACAGATGAGTTTCTATGCAACATGATTCATTTTCTTCTAATGAATAAATATTTATGCTTATGTAACTAGACAAAGTCAGGAAACTTATCAGTAATCATCCAAGGATAAGGTTAACGAAGATTTTCACTTTCTATATTTGTGCATTATTTTAATTTTTGATGTGTGTTATTGTACAAGCAACAAAAAGACTGATGATATCCATCTTTAAATGAAGATAAGAATACTGGACTAATTTGTGGATTATCTATTGCATCTTTTTCTTCACATGTTAGGAGTACCCAGATTGCCACTGAGAAGATCAAAACAAGAGCAGCTTGGGTAGAGAGGATGTCAGTCTGCAACTATGTGAGTTAGAAGATAGAGATTTAAGTCCTTGCTCCATCATTTAAGAGCTCTCTGACTTTGGGAAAGTCAGCCAATCTCTCTGAGCTTTAGTTTCCTTACCTAAAAACAAGATGACACTTCTTTTACCTAACTCCAAGTTGTGGCGAAGATCAAATGAAACAGGGCATGGGATAATATTTTAATAAAAGAGATACGTAAAAATTACTTTTGGCATACTTAGTAAATCTGTTGATAAATATAAATTCTTCTACTGCAGAACTGTATGCACAGTTGTATTTTTGCTCTTAAAGCCCACTGTTTTTACTCATCTATTTAGTCCTTCTTAAGCAACATTCTACAAACAACTCCAGGAAATAAGTATATCCATTTTCCTACACAATTTTCTGCTAGAAACCTGCAAGTGTCACATTTGAAAGTAACAGGAATCTTTAAAGACCTTACAGTAGATGTTAATGTGTGCTGATCCACAATGAACTATAGAGGCCATGAAGCATCAGACTGACAGCTCCCAGGTTCATTCTCTCATCGTTCACTATCACAGAAAGGATCCTTTCTATTGTTTTAATTCAGCAAAAAGGCCATATTTGCTTTCATGTTCAAATATCAAGGTTTATTTCTGAAATGAAGATTTATTTTTCCCCCACTTAACTGGAAAGGTTTTCAACCCTGTGTAAAGAAATCATTACAGTTTTTGGACATTTTCTTTAACCTTAAGAATTTCAACTGATTTTCTTTAAAAATCTTTCGTATTTACTATGGATGGATGGTGGATAACTTTAACTTCTGTGCATTATCGGTATTCCCAAATTCTCTATCAAGAGCTTGCATTCTGGGCTTCCCAGGTGGTTCAGCGGCACAAAAACCAAAACTTCCATCTGTCAATGCAAGAGACACAAGTTCGATCCCTGATCCAGTAAGATCCCACATGCCTTGGAACAGCTAAACCTCTGTACCGCAACTATTAAGCCTGTGCTTTAGAGCCTGGGAGACACAAACAGGGAGCCCATGTGCTCCAACTACTGAAGCCGGAGCTCCCTAGAGCCTGTGCTCTGCAACAAGAGAAGTCACCACATTGAGAAAGCCCATGCACCACAACTGGAGAGTAGCCCCCACTGGCCACACTTAGAGAAAAGCCCACGCAGCAATGAAGATCCAGCATAACCAAAAATCAGTCAAGCAATCCTAAAAAAAAGCCTGTATTCATCTATGAGTACACAGAACATAAGAACAAAAAATTCATTTTATCTCTTTTGTAATAAAAAGCTAGGATACTAAGTGAGGCTAAGAAGAGACTTCCATTTGTTTTTTCTGAACTAAGAGTCATAATTAACAAATATATTTTTATATCACTCTTTAGATAATTCTCCTTCTTCCCCAAATCACATTTAGACCGCTGTTTCCTAAAAGGAAGATAATAAAAACTAGATATCAAGGTTTAACAATGTTCAAGCATAACCTCTAGAGGCTGTAACCTTAAAAGAACTGTAAAATTAATAATAGTAGTTCCTATTTTCTGAGGATCTATTATGCACAAGTACTGAGTATTTCACAAACATTATCTCAGTGTAGTAGTAAGTAACTTGCCCAGGATCCTGTACAGTCAGAATTCAAATGTCTATTTGGGTAAGAGGCACTGCAATTTAAAAAGGATGAAATTAGACCCTCAAAACTGAGACAACGAAAAGCAGCCCCTGACATCCAGGAGCTAGTACCATCAACTAAGCCTTAGTGTAACAAGGAAATGATTTGACATTACAACTGTGCCTTGGTGTTATACTTAATATAAACAATTTCATAGAACATCAGACAGGTCCACTCTGTAATCATGATGAATGAAGATAAAAACAAGACTACTACTCTGCAATCATGTCTAAACACACACAAAACATCAATACTGCCCAAGCCATGAAACACCAAACATCCTTCTCTTCAGGCTAATGAGTGCCTCTCAACCAACCATAGCTTCATCCTCACTCTAGTCTCCCCTTCTGTATCAAATTTAAGAAACTTAATTACAGAATTATCCACAATTCCTGAAAGCATCCAATCCAGAGCAAAACCTTGCTTCCATAACTCCTCCTCAAAAATCACTGAGCACAAGCCCAAATTCTGTACATTCTTTCTAGTTGCCTTTTCCTGAGATAAGGGATGGTTCCCCATGGTGTGTGTTCTCTTGGCTACAATAAGTAATACATCCCACTTTTTAAGCCACAGGTGTGTGTTCTAGTGATAGTTCACTGAAAGGCTCTGGCAAAATTCACTTAAGAACAACAACAGTTAAGCACAAAATATCTCCACTTCAGCATCAAATATCTGCCAAAGAGCAGAAAGATGTGAATAAGCATAATCTGTCTATGCTATATCTATATAGCTGTACAACATTTACTAGTCCCAAGAAAACCTCAATTTTGACATTTTTCTTTCCTTATTTACCAGAACAAACTGCTGAGTTTGAGCGTGCTCAAAGATGTTTTATTCTACAGGGTATCAAGTGTGAGCAGTTGTTAATTCACAAAGCAAGAGCCAAAAAAAAAGCTAGGTCAGCTTATTAATACCTTCACTACTATTATATAGGTCAAGAGAGAGGAAAATTAGTAGAAAAACAGAGAATCTATACTTTGCCAGAGTGAAAAATCCAACTATTATTGGGTAGAGCACAGAGAATAAGCTAGCAGAAAAAAGGCAGGAAGGGTTAGGAAACATCCTTCTTTGGTAGTTTAATACTTATTTACTGACAACTGTCATCAGGATGAGTAACAATAATCTTAGGAGTCTAGTTACCAGGTGAGTTTTACAGGGTTAACTGTATTTTACTTTAGGAAGGATATAAACTATAATAAAAAAAACAAAACCGTAAAAACAGAACAAGGGAGGAAGTTCCTAAGAATGGCTGCCTTTTGGGCTTTAGTGCAAATGTCACTCCATATTCTTGCAGAGAAATATGAAATGTTTATTGTATATTTAATAAAAAGTAATGTTATTCTCTGGGCAAAGTATGATATTATCAGAATGTCAATCCATCAGAAACATTCTTTCCTTGTTCTAATCATTTAAACCAGAAATGAGGCCCCCAAAAATTGCCTGAAATCAATCCTTTCAAACTGATGTCTCATAGTTTTTAAGAGTAAAAGAAAATATACCAGATCTCCAGATCTGATACTTCTGATTTCTATCCTCTAGCTTCACCTTCTGAAAATAGATGTGGATAAGCAAGTATTTTGTGTGTGTTTTAAATAAAGAACAGTGTTGGTTTACATGAAATTATAAAATTATACAGTAGTTTAAAAAAAAACCTCTTTTAAATATAAACTGACTCAAAATTTTAAACAGAAAAGGACTGTATTTAGATAATTTCTATCCTTGATGACAGATGCTGCATGCAGCCCTATCTTATCTTGAGAACTGACTCTCTCTCTCTCTCATACAACACACTGGGCCCTTGCTATCTGTCGAGTCCTACATATCTGAGGTAATTGAACCACACCTAGAGAATCTGTACTACTGTATTACTCAGGAGATTCCAGGCTTGTCTACCTGTCTACCTGTAGGAGCCATGTAAAGCATGTTAGTTCATGTTAATCTGAAGAACCACTATTACAACCTCCTTTTCTCCCCTAGGTATCCAAGGGGCCCTTGGAATTACACAATAGAGAACCTGCTTGCTGCTGCTGCTAAGTCGCTTCAGTCGTGTCCGACTCTGTGCAACCCCATAGACGGTGGCCCACCAGGCTCCCCCATCCCTGGGATTCTCCAGGCAAGAACACTGGAGTGGGTTGCCATTTCCTTCTCCAAGAGAACCTGCTTAGTATAAAATAAAAGTATGAAATTATGCATCTGTTCACCTAAACTCTGTTCCTAATTCTGCTACTGTGCGTTCACTCTTTAAATTCCAGTTTCTCCAGATATACAGCTGATATCATAGGTTATCAGTTTTCCAAAATGTTCAACAGTAAATAAAACATCTACAAATCATTTAACTCCTTGGGGAAAAAAGAAGGATATATATGAAAGAATAAACACATTTTTTTAAGAATACACACATTTATTAATCACATAAGAAACATCTTAACACATCTCACTGGAGAGGAAGTAATTTTCTCTCAAGTTAACATCCAGAATGCAGAGCTGAGCAAATTAACTGGTATTCAATAAATGCTCTAATGAACAAACTTCACATAATCTTTTATTAGGTGAATAGAATCTGCTGTGCTATTCTTTTCTATTCAAAAATAGCATGATTTTAGATAATCTAGGCCTTTATGAAAGTTCAGCATCACAGTTAAGTATGCCATAAAAAAATAAAATTCAAAATAGTCACCACATAAACAACATTTACACATTACTTTGTTAAAATAAGATTTAATTTGGCCTTTATTATTTGAAGGCACCAAATATGTCGATTACCTAACATCATGACAGTCTGAAATAGCCCACTTCACCTGCTGGAATAAAGTGGCTTTCAGTGTATTTATAAACTAAGTCAAGTTATCAAGGGAAAGGGAACGCAGGACATTACTAGCTCCTTAATGATTCAGGGGCTAACCACTAAGTTAGGAAACTTGTGAAGACTATCTATTCAATTCATTTCTATGTATTTTGATGCAGGAGGAAAGAGAGAGAATGAAATTCTCCTGGAATTAAGTTCTGTATTGTCAAGGATGCCAGAGAGGCAAACAGACCTCAAATGTGAACTCCTGCATCTACTGAATTAAGGTTAAAATATAAAAAATTTCAATATACTCAAGGGAAAATCTGAAATAAAAGAGAACCACAACAATGTAAACTCAGTTTTACTTCACTTTTAAAGGAAAATGAATATAACTAATTTGCTTCAGTCTGAACCAATTTCCTTTGGAATATAATGCAGCAGTTGTAGAACTCAAACTAAAGACATATCATTGCCTATTCTGATGTCCACTTTAGAAACTAAAGTATAAATAAAGCAAAATCTTTGAATAGAAACATTACCTGCTGAAAAAGAGCGAAATATGTGGTACACAGATGCTGAAAATATTTATACTTAAATATTTTAAGAGGACTTAAATATAATAGAGGCATATATGTGATATCCAAAGATAAATCACCAGCATGAGATCCAAGGTCTGAATTCCACTTTCATCACTTACCCTTCACATGGAACTGATTTCTCTTTAATTTTAAGAGTCTAGGACCTTTTTTTAAAGCCTAAGTTTTCGTTGATCTCTCTTGCTACCTCCCAACTCCCATCACCCAGTGTTAACAAAATTTCCTTGTGTGTACTGGCATTCTCTTTTCAAATGCAACAAATGATCTACCTTCAAATATATCCCTCTATTCAACTTTTGACCTAGATTAGTAAACTTCAAAGGACTCTATTATAATAAAATAGTGCAATAAAATAGTGCTTCTCTAGAAAGGGATAATAGTATATGCTTCTTCATCCTCCTCAGGTGATCTTGGATCTTCCTTAAAGGTGGTAAATAAAGTAGTTAATAAAAAATTTCCCTCCAAAAACACACAGTATTCTTTTCTTAAATGTGTCTCCTTTCTTCAACTTTCTGAAGCCTCCTCTCTGTCCTTTCACTCCAAGCCCATGAATACCTGCCTCCTTCCTTATATCCTACTTTCCAGTCCAAGGGCCCACAAAGGAAATAGATTTCAATGAAACTGAAAATCTAGAACAGTTTGTGGAGTTAGTAGTGGAGACACTACACGTGAACTGCAGATTGCTTTTTTTTTATACTAATGAACAATGCAAATGAGTAGTTAGAGGGAAAAGATCTCAGCAAACTGGAGTTAGAAATGAAAGGAGGGATTTTTCAAAATGTTATAATTTCATTTATCATTTTCCATAAAAATTTGTCATTGAGTGAGTGAAAGTCGCTCAGTCGTGTTACTCTTTGCGACCCTGAATTCTCCAGGCCAGAGTACTGGCGTAGGTAGCCTTTCCCTTCTCCAGGGAATGTTCCCAATCCAGGGATCGAACCCAGGTCTCCCGTGTTGCAGGAGGATTCTTTACCAGCTGAGCTATCAGGGAAGCCCAACAGTATCTTCACCTCAGGGGGTAATTGTGAGGATTAAACAGATTACACATGCAAAGCCAAGAAAATAGTGCCTGGCATATAAAAAGACTAAAAAAAAAATGTTAAAGAAATCTGAAGAATGTGGTACCCTTGCTTTCATCCAGAAACAGAAATCTTTACATTTTACTGTAAAATAGTATGTATAAACTAACCCTATTCATTCAATATTTCAATTTAGAAATTTTGAATGGAATACTTGGAATATTCATTTAGATGAAATCAAATCAACCATGGGCAAAAGTTTTATACTAAAACAGAATTTTATTGAAAATACTTAGAAGTCATTATACTGATAAAAATAACTGTCGTGAAACTTAAAAAATAGTGCAAATTCAGCTGTAATCATATGCAGCTGTTCCTTTCAAAATTAAGTCACCATTTGTTCTCTTTTTTCTGACACTACAGTACTCTGCTTTCACTAAAAGCCTGTAACAAGGAACAGCTTCTTCGATATCAAAACCTTTTGGAAACCTGGCTCAGAGCAAGCCACTCACTGTTTACAGCGCTAGAAAGGCTCTGTGTGGTCACTCTAGGACAACTGTCACTGTCAGCAGCACGTCCAGGTGTCTCACAGGGACTCGGGTCATACAGAAATGTAGGTGTAGGCTAGTGTCTGAAACAAAGTCAGCGGCTAGGGTGCCTGAAAGGGGAGGGTTTTTCAGTTGAGACTCATAAAGGATGAGGGTCTAACCCCGAGGAAGCGGTCTCGCAGGGCAGATCAGTTTCGGGGGCGCCCGCTGGCTCCGTCAGGAAAGGGACGCAGGTGTTGCCCTCCCTCGGCGACCGCATCGCTTTCTTCCCGGCGCCGCCGCCCCCTCCCCCCCAGCCCCCCATTTACCTTTCTCGTCCTCATCGATGCGCAGGGCGACGGAGATGTACTCGAAGGCCTGTTTGTGGAACGCTCGGACGCGCTCGGCCTCCCCGCCTGGCACCGGTGCCGGGGGCGACGCCGAGGCCGGCGCGGCCCCGGAGCTCCTCTTGGCGGCCATGAGGGCGCGGGAGAAGCGCTGGCAGAGCCACACGAAGAGGAGCCCCAGGTGGAAGGCGACCAGGCGCAGCAGCGCGAAGCCTAAGAACAGCGGGTAGGAGAAGTAGTACAGGTTCCGCTTATGCGGCGATTGGGGCGGAGGGGCCGGCTTGGGGGCGGGACGGGAGCGGGCCTGGCAAGGGGGCGGAGGCCTGGGAGGCACCGGGCTGCTGGGGCCGCCGGAGCCTTTCTTCTTCCCTCGTCCACCCGGAGAATTCATTCACAGCTCCCACTGCCGCCGCCGCCATAACCCGCCTCCCGCAGACCGACGGCGGCCAAGCGACGGCGGCAGCCACTGGGACGGCAAGGGCCACAGACCCCCGGGCGGCCCCGGTCCCAGGAGCGGTGCACCTCCGCGCGCTGCTCGCCGGCCCCGCCCCTTTCTCCTCGCTCGTCCAGGAGCACAACCCCTTCTCCTCCGGCGGTCGGTGGCTCCTGCCCCTCCCTCTCTCTGTCCTCTTGGCTGTTCGGTAGCTCAGAGCGGCGGCCGGGAGCGCAAGCGCAGCCCTCCCGACTCTTTATCCGGCGCGTGCGCGCACGTCGCCGTCTTTGTTGCCCTGAGCTCCTTGTGCGCGTGTGCGCCGCTCGCCATTCCTCCCTTCCCTCGCGGAACTACATTTTCCAGTATGCAGTTCGGCCTACTTACCCCTTAGGGACCCGTAGCTCAATCGATTTCGCTGACCCTGGTAACTCAGTATCAGGGCATCTAGACCGTTAACTCAAGAAAGGGACCGCTGCAGCTTGGGGTCCCTCGGCTAGTTTGTAGGACTTGGGGTGTCGTCGTTTTCTTATATTTCTTTCAGCATTTTCTGCTGGTCTTCCATAAGGAATGGTTGATCTCAGTTTCACCGCAAAAGTAATGGGTCCAATCTAGTAATTATTATCTAAGAAGATAGAGGTTGTAGGACGCTCAAAAACGTCAGGTCACTGAAAACGAAAATGTTAGTTCATTGGGGTGAAATAATCGATTCGAGAAGTTTAATTAAATTGGTGCGTATTTATGACCAACATAGACAGCATATTGGGCTTCCCTGGTGGCTCAGATGGTAAAAACGTCTGCCTACAATGCGGGAGACCCAGGTTCCATCCCTGGGTCGGGAAGATCCCCTGCAGAAGGAAATGGCAACCCATTCCAGTACTCTTGCCTGGAAAATCCCATGGACGGAGGAGCCTAGTAGGCTACAGTCCATGGGGTCGCAAAAAGTCGGACACAACTGAGCGATTTCACTTTCAGACAGCATATTAAAAAGAGAGACATTACTATGCCAACAAAGGTCCCTCTAGTCAAAGCTATGGTTTTTCCAGTAATCATGTATGGATATGAGAGTTGGACTATAAAGAAAGCTGAGCGCCGAAGAATTGATGCTTTTGAACTGTGGTATTGAAGAAGACTCTTGAGAGTCCTTTGGACAGCAAGGAGATCCAACCAGTTCATCCTAAAGGAAATCAGTCCTGAATGTTAATTGGAATGACTGATGCTGAAGCTGAAACTTCAATACTTTGGCCACCTGATGCAAAGAACTGACTCATTCGAAAAGACCCTGGTGCTGAGAAAGATGGAAGGCGGGAGGAGAAGGGGAGGACAGAGGATGAGATGGTTGGATGGCATCACGGACTCAGTGGACATGAGTCTGAGTAAGCTCCGGGAGTTGGTGATGGACAGGGAGGCCTGGCGTGCTGCAGTCCATGGGGTCACAAAGAATCAGACACGCCTGAGCTACTGAACTGAATTTAACTAGATGTCTAGTCTGAAGAATTAGTTTCAATAAGGGAATTTTTAGGTTTTGCATGGTAGTCATTCCATACTTCCTCAGGAATCCAGACTGGACTTTTTTTTTTTTTCCGTTTTTCAAAATCTGCTCGACGTCTCTTCCTTTGGAAAACTACCTCTGCTGCCAGTATTATCCTGAGCTGCAAGCGCAGAATCTCGCCTCCCGAGTCACAGAGGGGAAACGGAAAACACTAGGGAAGCCCTAGGTTACCCATACTGTCCTAGAAACTGGAATCTTGCATGGAGACACACTGAAATAGGAGGTAAGTTAAGAACTGAGTGCTCTAAAGAGCTGCTCTATCAGTTCATATCATTGAGATGCTCAGAACTACGAGGTTCCTGGGCTGGTCACTTACTTGATAACCTATCTCAAAACTATTGAATTTGTTTCTCTGTTTTTCTCTTCTGTTTCTCACACTCCCTTTCTCCTTCCCCGGTCTCTCTTTTTCTCTCTCCATCTATCACTCTATTTTGTTTTTTCTTTTTGGTCTCTTTCTCTTTTTACTTGGGTTAGCCGCAATTGTTTCTTGTTGCCTCAAACTAAGGAATCCTAGTGGATATAAAGACTTCATCGTTTACAGTGTAAGGTTTACAAATGCTTCCAAGAAACTCCACATTCTGGCCACATCTTTACCTAACTTTTGTGCACCACTACACTCTTACAAATATAGACTATTGCAAAAATGACCTACTCCCTGTTTCCCTCTTACTACTCCCCACCCCTTTTCCTGCCTCTGTTCTCTGCCAGTTCCTCATTCTGAAATGCCCTCTCTCTTTCACATCTGATTAATTCAATTCCTGAAGTCTCTCTTTTGAACCCTGTGGTATGATTCTGTTGTTGTGTGAAAATTGATTTATACATTTATCATGTAATATATGATATATCCATTGTTCTGCATCCAAATTCAACCAATAGCAGGTGGAAAATATTTGAAAACCCAGAAAGTTCCAGAAAGCAAAATTTGAATTTGCCACATGGCCTGCCACTATTTGCATAGTAATTACATTGTATTAGGTGTTGTCGGTGACCTAGAGATTATTTCAAGTATATGGTAGAATGTGAGTTGTTGTTCAGTCGTTCAGTTGTGTCTGACTCCTTGCAACCCCATGGACTGCAGATTGCCAGGCTTCCCTGTCCTCCACCATCTCCTGGAGTTTGCTCAAACTCATGTCCATTGAGTTGGTGATGCCATCCAACCATCTGATCCTCTGTCCTCCCCTTCTCCTCCTTCCTTCAGTCTTTCCCAGCATCAGGGTCTTTTCCAGTGAGTCAACTCTTTGTATCAGGTGGCCAAAGTATTGGAGCTTCACCTTCCACATCAGTCATTCCAGTGAATATTCAGGGTTGATTTCCTTTAGGATTGACTGGTTTGATCTCCGTGCTATCCAAGGGACTTTCAAGAGTCTTCTCCAGCACCACAGTTCACAAGCATCAATTCTTCTGCATAGGAACCTGGAATGTTAGGTCCATGAATCAAGGTAAATTGGAAATGGTCAAACAGGAGATGGCAAGAGTGAACACTGACATTTTAGGAATCAGTGAACCAAAATGGACAGGAATGGGCGAGTTTAATTCAAATGACCATTATATCTACTATTGTGGGCAAGAATCCCTTAGAAGAAATGGAGAAGCCATCATAATCACAAAAAAGTCCAAAATGCAGTACTTGGTTGCAATCTGAAAAATGACAGAATGATCTTGGTTCATTTCCAAGACAAACCATTCAATATCACAGTAATCCAAGTCTATGCCCCCAACCACTAATGCTGAAGAAGCTAAAGTTGACTGGTTCTATGAAAACCTACAAGACCTTCTAGCACTAACACCCAAAAAAAAAAGATGTCCTTTTCATCATAGGGGGCTGGCATGCAAGAGTAGGAAATCAAAAGATACCTGGAGTAATAGGCAAGTTTGGCCTTGGAGTACAACATGAAGCAGGACAAAGGCTGGAGAACACACTGGTCATAGCCAACACCCTCTTCCAACAACACAAGAATGTGAGTATATTATATTAATAAACAAATACTATGTCATTTTATGTAATAGACTTGAGCATCCCTGGCTTTTGGTATTGGGGAACAGAGAAATGACTGTATAAGATATATATTATTTAAAGAAAAAATAAACAGCTTCTATTTTAAGAAAAACTAATGTAACCTGTTCTTTGAAGCACTCTGTGATTCCCTCCCTAATCTCAATCTCTTTTCTTCCCTCCAGAGGAAGACACTATTCTGAATTTTGGATTTTGTGTTTTTTTCATTCCATATGACCTTCGGGATCTTAGTTCCTTGGTCAGGAATCAAACCTGTGCCCCTTGCAGTGGAAGCATGGAGTCTTAACCACTGGAATGCCAGAGAATTTATCTGAATTTTCTTTCTTTTTTAAAAATTTTGTTTAAAAAAATGTTTCTTAAAAAAGAAAAGAATTCTTTTCCTCTAAAAAAAAAAAGTAAAAAAAAAAGATCTCTTCATTTTTTACAAACCCTTATGTCAAGGGCTGACTTTCAATAGATTGAAGTGAGGAAGCTATTCTGCTATGTATGAAACCCCGACCCAGAAGCAGGTTGTCTACGAATGACTGTCTACTTTAGCACCAGGTTCCCCAGGAACGTGCAGTGCGTGATGGGCAAGGGGGTATCCTGAGTTTTGTACTCATCATTTTTCTCCTTTTCATTTTAGTTTCATGTATACATTAACATGTATAAACATGTTATGTAGTTGCCTGGTTTTTACCTTATACAAATATAATCATATTGCACATATTGCCCTTAATTTGATTTTTCTGTTCAATATTAAGTGTTTGAGGACTTCCCTGGTGGTACAGTGGCTGAGAATTCGCCTGCCAATGCAGGGGCACAGGTTCAATCCCGGGTCCAGGAAGATCCCATATCTACTGAGTGCGCGCGCTAGAGCCCTTGGACCGCAGTTACTGAAGCCTGCGTGCCTAGAGCCTGTGCTCGCAGCAAGAGAAGCCGCCGCAAGGAGAAGAATGCGCACCACGGGAAGACTGGTTCCCACTTGCCGCAACTAGAGAATGCCCATAAACAGCAATAAAGGTCCAGCACAGCCAAAAATAGAAATAAATAAGTATTTGAGATTCCTTCTTGTTGGTTTGTACAGCTATAGTGTATTTGTTTTCACTGCAACTGTTGAAGGGTATTTAGTTTGGTGCCAGTTTTGTTTTTTTCCCCCTAACTAATTTCTTAACATAGCCAAGACACAGCACAGTAGTGGAGTGGTTCTGGAGTCAGACTACTTGCATTCGAATCCCTGTTCCGCCACCTTCTTGCGCTAGCGACTCGGCCAGCCTCCACGTCTGTAGTTCAACTTCCACACCTATTACATAACAGAGTAGTAGCCAGTGCCTGGAATGAAGTTGTACCTGGATATTTGTTAAATGAGTTCTCCCACATCTATACATATATTATAATCCAAGTAAAATACTGACAAGTTTCTGAGCACTCTTTGCTCTTTCCCAGGACCACAGTTATCCTCAGGTAATTTTTCTTTCTCTTAGAATTGATTTTCCTCCTACTTCCACCATCAAAATCCTTCAAGGCTCTAATACTATCTTCTTGATAAATCCTCCCCTTACCACTTCCAGCAGAAATTATATATTTTTAATTCGTATAACAATATGGTTGTGTTAGTCTGTGGTTCTTCTAATATATAGTTTATGTTATTTAAATACTTTACTATCTCCTGATATAGTTTATAAATTCTTTTCAAGGCAGTGGCCAAACTTTACACATTTTGGTTCACTTTCTGCACCTAGCCTGATGCCCTGCTTATGGTACTCGTTTAATAAACACTGATATTTTGAAAAACAATTCAAATATGGTAATTGTTGTAGATATCTGTTGCTATGGGCTTCTCTGGTAGCTCAGCTGGTAAAGAATCCACCTACAATGTGGGAGACCTGGGTTCTATCCCTGGGTTGGGAAGATCCCCTGGAGAAGGAAACGATTACCTGGTTTTTACCTTATACAAATATAATCCTTATATTTGTATCTTATCTTATTATCTTATTCTTATTATCTTATATAAGGTATAATATAATCCAGTATTCTTGCCCGGAGAATTCCATGGACTGTATAGTCTATGGGGTTGCAAAGAGTCGGACATGACTGAGCTGTTGCTATATAATTAACCACTCCAAAACTTACTGACTTAAGATAACCATTTATTTACTCACAGTTCTGTAAGTCAACAACTTGGACCGAGTGTGGCAGGGTGATTCTTCTGCTGGCCTTACCTGGGTTCATTTATATGACTGCAGTAATCTACTACAGGCTTGACTGGGGCTGGATGGTGTAGCTATCTTCATTCAGATGTCCAGAGGCTGGTGGTGGCTATTGGCTGGGGCATGTATCTCCAGCAGAATATTCCATATCTTTTTTTTCTTTGTAACTTTTTATTTATTTATTTTATTTTTGGCTACACTGGATTTTCCTTGCTTTGCATGGTCTTTCTCTAGTTGCAGTGAGAGGGGGCTACTCTTCATTTCAAAGTGCGCTTCTCATTGTAGTGGCTTCTTTTGTTGCCGACAACAGGCTCTAGGCACCAGGCTTAGTAGCTGCGGCTCACAGGCCCTAGAGTGTGGGTTCAGTAGTTCTGTGGGCTTCCACAGCATGTGGAATCTTCCCAGACCAGGGACTGAACCCATGTCCCCTGCATTAGCAGGCAGATTCTTATTCACTACACCACCTGGGAAGTCCCACCATACTTCTTTATATAGCGTCTGGCTTCCAACAGAGCATGAAAGGAAGATGTAAATCCTCTTTAAGCCCAAACTTCAAAGTTGCATAATGTAATTTCTGCTGCATTCTATTATCAAAGCAAGTCATATGGCCAACCTCAATGGAAGAGATGGGAAAATAAATTCCACATCTCAATGGAGTAGTAGCAAAGTCACATTGCAAAGAAGTGTACATGTATGGATGAAAGGAATTACTGTGGCCATCTTTGCAAGTAATCTACCACAGTGATTGTAGGTAGAATTTCCTTTTACCTCGATTTCAGATTAGAATCTAAGAAAGCATTTCCCAGCCATTTTGCTGAGTCATCAAAACATTCCTAGTTTCAATCATGAGGTACAGTAACATACTTAAGTTTAAGGAGACAACAGCAACAGTAATAATGATGACTGTAATCATTAATACAGTAATAATGATGACTACTACTACTAGCTAACATGTATTGAACCCATATTCTAGGCTAAGCAGGTTAACTTGACTGTTGTAGTCAATCACCACTCTTTTAAGCCTTATTGCCTCCATTTTTCAAAATAAGGAATTTGAGGCTCCTAACAGCCTGTTAGTTGCCCAACATCATGTATTAATTAATGACACATGCTACTTTAGGGTTTTAAGTTTAAAATCTAGGCCTCCAAAGAAAAGCACTTTTATATAGACTGTTTATATTTTATTAATCTTGAAATATATATATCACTTGCCCCTGTATGGAGAGTGATCTTTCATTCCTGAGCCTCGAGGTATTGGGTTTTTGGCCCCTTGACTCCCACTTGCTAGATCTCTGCTATCCAGTTGTTCTTAACATTGACTGCTTTTCTATACCTTCCCCCCCCCCCTTTTTTTTTTTTGGTTTGGTAAAAATATGGGCTTGAGAGAAAGACAGGTTGGTGTTTTGGTTCTGTCATTTATTGGTTGTGTGATATGGATCAACCCCTTTAACTCATCTGTAAAATGGGTAGAATAAGAATTAAATTGCAAAGTAAAAGAATACATCTAAAACCTCCTGCATAACACCTGCAATGTAAGAAGGCTCAGTAAATTTTGTTTCTGTCTCTTACATGTACAATGCCATTCCAGAATTTATACTCTACTGGGATCTGAATTTTCAATAATCTCAGTCCACATCTTCTGCCTCTTGGAATTATATGCCAGTCAAATCCATTTTTCTCAATTAACATCTTAACTTGCCTCAAGAAAAATAATGCCTGGATATTGTTGACACTGTTTATTTGCTAAGTCATGTCTGACTCTTTGCGACCCCGTGGGCTGTAGTCCACCAGGCTCCTCTGTCCATGGGATTTCCCAGGTAAGAATAATGGAATGGATTGTCATTTGCTTCTCCAGGTGATCTTCCTGACTCAGGGACTGAATCAAGGTCTCCTGCATTGGCAGGTGGATTCTTCACCACTGACCACTGACCACTGGGAAGCCCACCTAGCTATTACCCTGGCTTTATAATCTCCCTGCACTGAAGATACTAACCTTCTCAGCCATTTACTCTATAGCGTGACAACTTCCCCATTTTCAGATGGCAAGAACTTGCAGGACACTTAATCTTGAAGGGAATCTGGGCCAGTTTCACCAGGACAAAAAGGAGGACCTGAGTACTGTGCTAACAAATCCAGGACATTTGGTCACTTTATCACTTTAACCCATTAATTTATTTAGAAAGAGATTACCACTTAATAGTTGTTTTATATATAATTATATATATCTTGTAAATCTCCTTCTCTTCTAAGAAATTCCCCAACCTTCAGTTTGAAAGATGCTGAAT